>NC_064626.1:54760312-55360312 GCF_023864275.1 Schistocerca cancellata
AAAGATAAGGGAAAATTTACTTTCACAAATCCTGCAGGCACAAGAAGAGCACTAAATTTCCAACGAAGAAACTGAATAAGAAGTACAAGTAAAAAGTACGGTAGTAATATTCCTCTCTTGGGGAAATACCTTCTCCTGCCGTCTTATCGTGGATCAAGTAAATGAAACAGACAATATAACAGCGTTGTCCGCTGGAGATAGCAAGGATTAATGGGACTGTTTCGTGCTCCGAGACAGTCCTTACTCTGTCACAGAAGTAATTGCGCACATTACTTGTTGTAACTTTGTTCTTGCCTCTCTGCATTGTAGTAGTTCTGCTCCGCACTTCCACTTACTCCGTAATATACAGAAGGTCGTTCTGTGGAAGATGGTTTAGTGTCATAAATCTCTCGTTTGTTGCAGTTCTCTCGCGAATAATATTGCTACCGTATAATGATCTGAAACAATGCAATTAAACCGTTCTGAAAAATAATTGTAACCTCATGTTCCGGATGCCATCGTTAGCTGCTTTCTGGTCCTCTGGATATTTTTACTGAAAATTCATTTGAAATAAATTAAAATCCATAATATATTTTCTCACCATATATATCAAAAACCGTAGCGTTGTTTCTTACTTCTCCTTAGTTTATGTGTAACAATGCTTTCAGGTTCTTACTGAGTTATACAAATATTTTCAAGTAACTTACATGAATGCAGCGGGGTGACCTTTCCGACTACAACTGATACTTCCACAGTAGCACATATTGTCCTTCCAAGGGACAAATACAACGAAAGAACGTTTTGATGTGAAATTTTAAGCCACTATACAACCAAAGATGAAAACGTCAGAGGATATAAATAGTGAATATTAACTACCAACATGTCGGGTAGCATTAACTCTGTCGCTTTGTTGTTTGACTAGGCAGAGAGAAATCTTGTAAGCAGAATTTGAGGAAAAATCTCTACCTCAATTTGTAAAATCACTAGATAATTTAATCTCAACCGTTTTCTTAATAACAGTATCTCAGTAGTGGAAATAATATGCCAGAATCTCCGTGTTGTATTCCACTGGATAACGGGCGTCGATGTAATTTTCTGCAGTAAGAGATTTGCTGAGCAGTTGTAAGCGTGTATAATGCTTATGCTCAATATACCAGTTCCCCACGATCATGACGGTCTGACTAATGTATGCTGTGTTACAAAGGCATGGGAATTGGTTGGCACCTTACAGAAACAATACTTCACAGGCCCTAAAATAGGCCATAATCTTAGGTGGGTGTCGGCAAACACAAATCCCACCATGAGTCCGAAGAATACGACCGATCCTATTCAAAATGCTGCCTGATTAAGACGTAAAATTAGGTGTCAAATGGTTATTAAAACCCCTCAGCCGAATCATGGTTGGTTGATAGAGAAAAGCACGTCTGATCTGTCATTCAATGCAGTCGTTGTGGTGGTAGGTGACTTTCAATTCGGATCACTTAGGCGGCACTCAATCAGTGTCTGAGATGTCCTGTGCCCCCTGAACAATGTTATGAAGTACCTATACACTCTAAACAGTGTGATGACAGCAGGTAGCATGAAGATACAAATGATTGTGAGTTGGTAACCGATAAATAGCACATGCCGACGTATCTTCAGCGTTTCTTCTGATCAATAGATCGATAAACGGAAACCAGACACCCTTCTCCAACGTTGAGTGAATATTCGGGTGGATTGTATTCACATCTTATAAGCCGTTTGAATCCTCATTTGCATGAGACAAAACAATACAAGTATCGTCTATATACACCCATTTTAGGATCTATAAAACATGGCCTTGTTTTGCGTAAGGAGGCTGTCTACCGCACACCTTCCACTTGTGACATGTCATATA
Organism: Schistocerca cancellata; assembly: GCF_023864275.1. Classification (NCBI taxonomy): domain Eukaryota; kingdom Metazoa; phylum Arthropoda; class Insecta; order Orthoptera; family Acrididae; genus Schistocerca; species Schistocerca cancellata. The sequence goes on from NC_064626.1 coordinate 54,762,168, forward strand.
ATTGTGAGACTATCAAGACAGTGGACGATCGCTGTATTTTTATGAAGTACCTATACACTCTGAACAGTGTGATGCCAACAGGTAGCTGGAAGATACAAATGATTTTGTGTTGGTAAGCGATAAATAGCACATGCCGACGTATCTTCAGCGTTTCTTCTGATCAATAGATCGATAAACGGAAACCTGCCACCCTTCTCCAACGTTGAGTGAATATTGGGGTGGACTGTATTCACATCTTATAAGAAGCCGTTTGAATCATCATTTGCATGAGACGAAACAATACAAGTATCGTCTATATCCACCCATTTTAGGATCTGTGAAACATGGCCTTGTTTTGCGTAAGGAGGCTGTCTACCGCACACCGTCCACTTGTGACTTGTCATATAATTGTGAGACTATCAAGACAGTGGACGATCGCTGTATTTAGCGTAAGCGTCACATATGATTACAACAGCAGATTAAACCCAGTATTGTAGAACACTGCTTGACATCGGAAACCATATGTAATATAACAAAATGGAGATTCCGCTATACACCTTCAGTAATTGGGATAGTGTTACCAAGGAAGCAGATTAGATTACATTGTCATGTTCCCTTATAAATAGATAGGTAGTTTTTGCTCTCCATTTGGTCAAACAACAGAGGGATAGAGTTTATAACACTTGTCATGGGTATATATTTACTACCCGTAACTTTTGACGTTGGCCATTTATGGAAGTGTGGCGGCACGTGTTCATTATGGGTGAGTGCTACGTTTCGATATACGCTCTGCATAAATGACAATGAAAAGCGTTCTGTCGTTGTATTTGTGCCTTGAAAAGGACATGCATGACCCTGTAACAATATCAGCTGTTTCGAAAACGTCAACCGGTTGCATTCCTGTAAGTTGTTTAAGTCTTTTAAACGCCGAAAGAAACTGGGGTTTTACAGAAATACATATTGTTTTAATTCACTGTATAGTAAATGGAAAATCTAAGGAAGATATTGGGTTATTACTTGCTGCTATTGTGTTTGAGTTGTTCGTGCCGTACTCGTTTAAAAAAGGCAATTTATGTCACAGTAGATACTTTGTAGATATGTTTCAGTGTACGGGTCACCGAAATATAAATAAGTTAGGAAATAAGGAACAATCAACAAATTACATGAATCGTTCGTGTCCTGTGTCAGCGACCTCTAACAAAAACAAGTTCATCAAACAGGAACATAGTAACATACTCTTCACAGTCTTCACCTGTCATCTTTGGGCTGGAACCATCTGTATCATACATTCTTTTCTTATGCTGCTATTAAAATATGACACCTCTGTTTCTAATATGAAGTACTGAAATTGTAGTTTGAACATTATTTCGATTTTGTTGGTATCTGGTGAACATGTAACCATGTAGTAATGAAAAGAGACAATGATAATATTTTATGATAACGGGCAGCTGTTGTTTCTATTTATTGGGTGAAGAATGTGAAGAGGACAAAATACATTAGTGTGTTTTGAAGCGATGTCCACTTATACGGTTGTTTCCTAAACATTCACGAGTACCTTGTAATGACAAACAGTCGAGGTCGGGTACAGTTCAACTCCCTGGACATATACACTCAATTACATGTGCTGGCTATACAGCACAATGGTTTCATAAATTTTAGCGCTTCCTAGCGCAACGTCAGTAGACATATTTGACAACATTGTGTTCCACTGTCTTTCCCTCAGTTAACTGATGATGGCAGTATCACTCACATTAAATTAGAACGTAATGGAAAAAAATCTGCAAACAAGATTGAGGGGCTCTAACGGCTATACTCTGTAACTGAATAGGGATGATCTTCTGTTAGAAGCACTTGTGATGCATGGCTAATCCAAGAACCACAATCCTCTGTTGGTGATTATGGAAGTGGATATGCATCAACTACGTCTACGCATGTACGTCTACATGGACACTTTGCTATTATTGTTAACCACACGGCGGAAGCCATACGGCATAGCACCACACTCTGCGGCGTTTTACAGAACCATATTAGTATGGTGTGTGAAAAAAATTGCTGTACACATGTCTCTGCTCATGCTAATCTTATCTTCATGGCCCCTAAACCGATAGCTAGGAAGCTGTAAAGTAACCCTGGATTACCCGGCTAATACAAGCTCTTATCTGGCGTATATTTTCAAATATCTGCCTGTTAAGGTTCCTCCTTACATTTTTAGACTAATTATACGTGTTCTAGATTCCCTCCGTCACCGATGTGATCTATTTCACCAATGATTAACGCTCCTTCTACGGTTCCTGAGATTTATTGGCCTCTGAAATGTGGGAATGGTTTGACACAAATGAAGGTTAAACTTCATTAGTAAAATACATAAGACCATTTATTCAAAACTACATAACAATAATGAAATGCAGTCTTCAGAGATTATTTAAAACAGCGATTATTACAGAACAGCTTTCAGGCTTAGTTGGAGCTCTTAAATAAAAACTGAACAATTGTTCTGAGATGCTAATGCACAACCAAACTGAACCTAATTTAATAAGAATTATGAAGCATTGCTTCTATTTTACAGGAATGAAAACTTTTGTGAAAAGAAACCCGAAAAGGGTGGTGTTCCAAGACCTCCACCAAAGTTAGTTACAGAAAACAGAAGTATCAAATACAACAACATCAGAATTAGCGAAAACCGCCTTCACTGCCCAGGTGGGAGTACATCATTATTTCCGGTCGCCGACAGGCCAACCAACACGCCGAACTGAACTTTAGGCAATGCATGGGAGCGGTAAATGTCTATAATACACAAAATACTATCGTAGAAATACAAATAATATTTAAATACCAATTAAATACCCTAGAAGCAGCAGCGGGTGTATGTGTGCAGTTTGGGACAGATCGATGAAACAAAATGTCCAGGTGAGCGACGTCACGTTAGACTAATGGCAATATTTAACATCCTAGAAGAGAGTGCACAAAGACAACAGAAAGTGCCAGAAAATTTTTAAGTACGCTCGTTCAGACTGCTTCCAGACTGAACAAGCACACAGTAGACGAATTTATTACTATAAACCGGCTAATTTTTACTTTAATGTGAAACGCCCTGCTAAACCCACAGGAAAGGACAGGTAGTTGGAATTGTGGGAAGGGGCCAAATAAGACGCTGTCAGTTACACTCGAACACATATAACTTTATTTATTTGACCAAACATTACCATACATATTGTTGAACTTAGTTATCGGATGAATACGCCACACTATCTTGTGCCTTAAGGGCATAACCACTTTAATTAAAAAAAATTCGGCTAAAAGCCATTAACTCAAAATTCAGACCCCAAAAGAATATTTAGAGGGAAGAAGGCCTCACGTTAAGTAAGTTCTATAATGTGGCTAAAGGCCCAAAAATCTAACTCTTGAAAAGGAGCCACCTTAATTTAAAGATGGCTAAAGGCCGATGATTTAAAACTCAATGTAAAATTAAATTAAAAAAAACACAAGGCAGAAGACCTTATCTCCAGTTACGATGAACGCCTTAAAAAGTCTCATGCTCAAAAGACAAAGATCCTTAATTTAAAAACGGCTGAAGGCCTCATAACACAACTAAAATAATTTTTACCAGGCAGATGGCCCAAGGCTTTATCTTTAAACAACATATTAATCAGGCTGAAGGCCCAAACATTCTTACACTTGACATGCAACTCCTTGTAAGTTTCTTAAACTAATTAAGGCCATAGAAGCACGGCGTTTTACGAATGTACTACTTACCAAAAAGCGATTCTGATAGCTGCAGTCAAAATTTTTCGTTAATCTTGCCTTTCGCTTTCTTGTGGAGATATTTCTACGTCAACCATCATCCCCTACCAAATATATCTTCATATCTAACCGAGAAGTGAAATAACAACTTTTAGAAATGTAGCTTTAAAATTCTTTTAATATAACGAATTATTTTCTTAAAAATTTCCATCTCCTAATGCATTACCTTAAAACTTGAATTTCCAAATACACTGAAACATTTATTTTTTGTATTTCTGAGTGAGAAGACAAATACCAAATGTCATAGATGTAGCCTTAAAAATCCATTAGTAGTTCTTTAGTAATTACATTTCTCAAAAATCTTTCACCCACTACTTTACCTCCTTAGTGGTTTAATTTCCAAAAATGCTGAAACACGTATTTGTTATATCCTGACTGAAAAACCAAATAAAAATTTTCGTAGTTATAACTTCAACATTCCCTTCATAGCAATATACTTTCAAAAACCTTTAATCTCCTATTTCTAATTTCGAAAAATCGCTTTTTAAACGACGCTTAGAGTAAAAGATCCATACCTTCTCAATCTTTCAAGTTTATATCCTTCGCGGTTTGGGCTCAGCGATGATCAGTCAGTCAAACAGTCAAGACATTGCCTTTTATATGTAGAGACTGGTTTTCGGGCTGTACCCATTCATTTACGTCAATTATGACTATACGAATGTAAGGAGCAGACAACACCCAGTCCTTGAGTGGAGAAAATGGTCTACCTGCACCATAATCGAATACCAGCCCCCTTGCTTAGCAATCAACGGCACTGACCGCACAACTACCGAAGTGCACACTGCTCGCCAATGCATAGCAAGTGTCACTTGTTGTCGAAGCAGTGTTCTGTGTAAATGAGAGTGCATTATATAGGAGTTAAGTGAATTAGAACGTGGGCGATTTGTTGGTGGTCATGTGGTAGGTGCTTCTGTAAACAAGGCAGCCGAAGTATTTGGCGTTCCAAGATCGCACGGTATCGAAGATTTGTATTGGATACATGGAAAGCGGAAATACACTCCTGGAAATGGAAAAAAGAACACATTGAAACCGGTGTGTCAGACCCACCATACGTGCTCCGGACACTGCGAGAGGGCTGTACAAGCAATGATCACACGCACGGCACAGCGGACACGCCAGGAACCGCGGTGTTGGCCGTCGAATGGCGCTAGCTGCGCAGCATTTGTGCACTGCCGCCGTCAGTGTCAGCCAGTTTGCCGTGGCATACGGAGCTCCATCGCAGTCTTTAACACTGGTAGCATGCCGCGACAGCGTGGACGTGAACCGTATGTGCAGTTGACGGACTTTGAGCGAGGGCGTATAGTGGGCATGCGGGATGCCGGGTGGACGTACCGCCGAATTGCTCAACACGTGGGGCGTGAGGTCTCCACAGTACATCGATGTTGTCGCCAGTGGTCGGCGGAAGGTGCACGTGCCCGTCGACCTGGGACCGGACCGCAGCGACGCACGGATGCACGCCAAGACCGTAGGATCCTACGCAGTGCCGTAGGGGACCGCACCGCCACTTCCCAGCAAATTAGGGACACTGTTGCTCCTGGTGTATCGGCGAGGACCATTCGCAACCGTCTCCATGAAGCTGGGCTACGGTCCCGCACACCGTTAGGCTGTCTTCCGCTCACGCCCCAACATCGTGCAGCCCGCCTCCAGTGGTGTCGCGACAGGCGTGAATGGAGGGACGAATGGAGACGTGTCGTCTTCAGCGATGAGAGTCGCTTCTGCCTTGGCGCCAATGATGGTCGTATGCGTGTTTGGCGCCGTGCAGGTGAGCGCCACAATCAGGACTGCATACGACCGAGGCACACAGGGCCAACACCCGGCATCATGGTGTGGGGAGCGATCTCCTACACTGGCCGTACACCACTGGTGATCGTCGAGGGGATACTGAATAGTGCACGGTACATCCAAACCGTCATCTAACCCATCGTTCTACCATTCCTAGACCGGCAAGAGAACTTGCTGTTCCAACAGGACAATGCACGTCCGCATGTATCCCGTGCCACCCAACGTGCTCTAGAAGGTGTAAGTCAACTACCCTGGCCAGCAAGATCTCCGGATCTGTCCCCCATTGAGCATGTTTGGGACTGGATGAAGCGTCGTCTCACGCGGTCTGCACGTCCAGCACGAACGCTGGTCCAACTGAGGCGCCAGGTGGAAATGGCATGGCAAGCCGTTCCACAGGACTACATCCAGCATCTCTACGATCGTCTCCATGGGAGAATAGCAGCCTGCATTGCTGCGAAAGGTGGATATACACTGTACTAGTGCCGACATTGTGCATGCTCTGTTGCCTGTGTCTATGTGCCTGTGGTTCTGTCAGTGTGATCATGTGATGTATCTGACCCCAGGAATGTGTCAATAAAGTTTCCCCTTCGTGGGACAATAAATTCACGGTGTTCTTATTTCAATTTCCAGGAGTGTATATCATCTGCTAAGTCACAACATGAAAGAAAACGTGTGCTGATGGATCGTGAGAGACCACCACTGTGGAGAAAAATAAGGGAACGACGACTAAGTCACTGTAGAACCGAATGTTGCATTGATGGACCCTGTCAGCACTGAAACAAAATGATGGGGGCTCCATAGTTGTGTAACTGCAGGCGAGCGGGTATTCTAAAACCACTCACCAGTGATGCAAATGCCCATAACAGAAAATGTGATGCACAACCAGTACTATGGAGCAACGGAGGAAAGCTATTTCGCAGGGTAAGTCTTGTTTCACTCTGTTTCCAACTACTGTCTGCGTTTTCGTCCCAAGAGTGAAACTAGCGAGGGTTTTCTGACGATGTGGTCAGCCATATCGTCGTATTGTTTGGGCCCTATATTTATTCTGCAAGGGTGGATTACTGACGTGGATTATGTGACCACTTTGGCTGAATGTTATAAGATTTCTTTGAAACCCATAAAAGACCTTATTTATCCATTGCGTGACGATTGGAAGCTGTTTTGAATGCCATCGGTTTTCCTACCCCGTACTAGGCATAGTAATCGGATGTGTTCCATAATTTTAGTCCAGTTTCCCACAACGCATCAGTGACCGGGTCTGTGGCTAGAGGCCCATCTAACACCACCACTGTTTTAGGCGTGAGCTGTACAAGGAACACAGGGTGGAATGTATGGTTTGTTCAGCTCCCGATCAGCTACTGACTTACCACATTATCATCCGCCAGAACATACCCAGATCGTGTACACCAGGTAATAAATCACCTATTTCTTATTTACTGGCAACGGGCCCGTCACATTCATCACACTTGTGCTGAGCATGGTCACGACATATGTTTTTACAACAAATAAAACCACTCAGTTTTAAATAATTGTCACAATAACACGAAACCTCATCAACGAAAAATATTGGGAGTAATCTCTGCTTCGAAGCTCAGTTGCATTTAAAAATCAGCTTAATATTATCACTATGCAAAAGTAGTGGAATATGGTAGAGGGGCGCGCGGAGTGGCCGCTCGGTTAGAGGCGCCATGTCACTAACCGTGCGGCCCCTCCCGCCAGTGGTTCGAGTCCTTCCTCGAGCATGGGTGTGCGTGTGTTGTCCTTAGCTTTAAGTAAGTCTAAGTAGTGTGTAAGTCTAGGGACGATGACCTCAGCAGTTTGGTCCCTTAGGAATTCACACACATTCGAACATTTTATGGCACAGACTGTCACACACAAAATATAGAATCAATTGAATGACGTCGTTCACTGATGTCAAGTGCTCACTTGAAAAGATAGTGTTCGGATTTTATATTTAGTCTCAAGCGTGAGGCAGATCATAAAAAAATTAAAAACAATAAAGAAATCTCTACGAAAAGCAATTATGTGGAGTAATAAGGGGAGCCGGCTTTGTACGGAAGGGGATGGGAACGACTGGCAATGGATGTTAATTTAGCAAATAAGTCAGTCTATTCCATCATTTGGGACTCTAAAATAGGAAGCAATTTCGGCACATTTCTTACGGAGGGCATGTCTTAGAACTGTCAAATCAGCTTGAAAATCACTCTCCATATTTCGTCTTCGTGTCGTCCTCTTCCAGTTCTGGTTTCCAATTAGTTCCAGAATATCTACATACTTAATGTTCATTCCTCGTCAACAGCTCCCTCATTCACATTGGGCTACTGCATAATGGAAATTTCTGACAGAATCTTCCTTCTCGACAGCCCGATAGAAACAACCATTCACGGTGACCGCCGTCTAGCTATTCTCTTCCTCCGTCACTACCTGTATAATCTACGGTCTTTGTTAGTTTGAGACTCTATTGCGGCCATTTTGAATTATTCATATATATATATATATATATATATATAACTCTATCCCTGTTTCAAATCACTGTACAGGTTAGATATAAATAAACTTTCGCTACTTGAGAGGGAACCCGTGAAAAACGAGTGATCATAGGACAATATGAAACTTTTGTGTAGACATACGTAACGACCTGCAGGAGAGAAATTATGAATAAATCTCTGAATGCAGCACATTTTTATTTTCACATGAGAGGGTAGCATTAGTTAATTTTACATCACGTTTACGTTCCAAGCTACAAACGGTAGTTACTGTAGCGACCATCTGCATGTACGACAACATGGAACCGAAGTAGAGACTGCTTTAATGTGCCCGAAACGACGATGGATTATCGAGCTGCCGGCTCTCGTGACAAAGACTGCTTGAAAATTGCACAGAGCGTCCAGAATTCTCAGCTAAGGCAACAGTAAATTCTTCAACAACTTGTGGTGCAATTTGTCGTCGGCCTCTCTCTCGAGCAATTCCCAAATCGGCAGTCAATCCGAACTGCCGAGTCATGATCTTCAATACGGGTGAGGAAAGAGGAACTCTCACTATTCCTTTAATGCATCCATTATCGCAAAGAGCAGCAGCATTACTCCTGTTGTTTTGATAAAACAGCTTGACGAGTAAAGCAATGTTCATCTTGTGAAGACTCATGTTGACTGTCTCAACTGTAATTCACATTCATGCTTGTGTTTCATGCAACCCTACGTCGCTGTACTAGTAGCGGCCCCTAACAGTCATGACATCAGCACTGCTAACGACGTAAATCCTGCAGCGCACAGTCTGAACATCATTCCTATGACATTGGTTTCCCATTCAGTTAATAGTTTCCGTCTACGTTAGCTCAAATAGCGAAAGTGTTAGTGTATCCACCCTCGTATTTTAGACAAGAGGTTCAGTCAAAAAGTAATGCCTCCAGTTCTATTCTTTTTTATTATTATTATTTGTCAAGAACTTCAAATACAGCTAAGTAGGTTGAGAACCTCAACAATGACGCCTATTTATTACTTGTCAGCGTAATATACGTCCATTTCTACAGTTTCAGTCCGCCTCTTAACAAGGGCATATATTTCAGTGTGATAAAACGTACTCTACTGCTTCCGGTGCTACTGGCGCACTGACTTATTCACGGCCTCCTCATCTTCAAAATGAATCAGACGATGAGCTATTTCTAGCGGGCTGAACGTATGGAAGTCTCATTGTTCGACATCAGGGCTGTGTGTGGTATGGGACAAGACTTCCCATCCAATTTTCACATTCTCTTTATTGGTGCGACGACAGGTGTGTGGTTCCCAATTGTCACGCAAACGAAGAACATCTACATAGCTGTTGTTGGGTCAACTCGCTTAAGAAGTATTTTAAGGTGATTGAGGGTTCTGACGTAATGGACACTATTTATTGTGTATCACTTCTCCAAACACTCAACCATAATCACACCCTCAGCATCAGTTGCTTGCCACTGCATGTTTGGTCAGCCAATGTTGACCTCCATTCAGCTACGTTACAGTGAAAAACCAGTGGTCTAACAGTGCTGATATCCACTGTTAAATTACCGTACGCATTTTCCAATTTTTCATGAATGCAAAAGGGTTCCCACCTTTAAAAGACTCTATCATGGAATGCTGTCTATTATCAACATAGGTAACGGCCATTGTGCAAGTGACAGCAGTAGTGGCATCTGTTGGCACATAAACTTACTACTGCAGTGGACTGGAGAAGAAACTTTCCGGAATAGCGCCAAATTCAAATACATCTCATAAAAAACTTAGTAGGTGCAGCTGGTAACAACAGTAGCTCATTTTTGCATACGTATAATTCGATGGAAACATTTTTCTTTTCGTACTCTGAAGCTTTACGAGGGTTATTCAAACTCACTACTGAGTATAAAAGTAAATAGAGTAATGAATCTGTGTGGCTTGCAGTTGCGCCATTTTGCAAAGTGCTGACGCATTTGTAGCAAACACAGCAGTAAGGAGCTACATTACACTCATCGTAGCAGCGCCAGCCCATCGCCTGTTAACCTCAGAGGCGCTGGCGGGCCTCGGCCAACCATCTCTGGCTGAAGCAGGCAGTAGCGCAACGCTGATGACTCTGCGCGTTTGTTTTACATTAGGAGTGGCCGGGCTCCGCGTGTGCTGCGGGCAGTCCGCCAGTTTGCACGTCGGGTGAGCGCCTTGTAACGCTGCTCCCCGCAACACACACAGGCGCACGCACTTGCTCTCCTCTAATATCTTGCGCTGGAGATTCTTGTAATCATACTACTCATGAAGATAAATAGTCCAGTCGAATTAGGAAAATTGGTGGAAAAATTATGAAGTTTTGAAACTTTGGGAAAACGATGTTAGGGAATGAAGAAGTAAAAAACAGAACAGATCCCTCCCCCATCGGGGGAGCTTCGCATCCCGCACCACTTCATACAATTTATTTTCCTTTTACCAAACCGTACGAAAAACGGTTCATTTAACGAAGTTATCTATAGGGCAGAAAATATTTCTTGTGAAATTCTGCTTAGAGGAGGTGAAATGCAGGTTCAGCCAAAGTAATTAGTTTATGAGTGTTAAAATTTGTAGGTAAGAAAAGGGAAATTTATTTTAAAACAAAGTTTTATTTATAAGGAACAATTTTGGTTTATAGTCTTTTACTTTAGATTTATGCTAACTAAATTATTGGAATTAAAATAATTTTTCATTAAAATTAAGAAGTACCGTAAAACTGATCAACAGTTACTTTTATTGTAATATATTTACAATCATATTTAAAGAATTTAGACATTGAAAATACCACAATACCTACCAAACAAATCAATTCTTGTAAATAATTTTTTTCACTAAATCATCATCGAAATCTTCTGTCAAATCACTGCGAGGCACATTAGTGCAGCTTTGTCCATGACAGCTTTTGCACAATGTTGTGCAATGTAGGTCAGCCTTCATACATCCGCACTTTCTTCCGCAGCCATGAATGCAGCCGCATGAAATCAGTACCAATATCTTCTCTGGAGCTGGTGGTCGTTTCATGTGAATCGGGGAGAGGGATGGGGCTGATTCCCTCCAGCCCCATTTTCTGGGATCCAAGTTGTTCCCCAGCCATAGCCGGACTTGTAGGTAAACTCGGTAAGAGTGGAGGCGTCCTGCATCAGCAGTGGGTGACAAACGAGAAAGTATGACAACATTGTTTCCCGCACCTCCAAGTACATCAAAACATTTAAGTCGAATGGCATTTATGTTGTCAACAGGAATCTTTACTGTTTTTGTGAGCAGAGAGAGTACAAATTTCTCTCAGGCTTTTGCAATGGTATCAGGAGACGAAGCAGAATCGTTGAATATTTGTGTAATTCTATGAATTTGGGATACCGGTTGAATAGTTGGAAATCTTGCAGCTTTCCTTTCCCAAACAAGGCTGCAGTGCTGCCGCAACCACTTACTGCATGAAAAAACAGTTTTGAATTACTGACTTTATGAACGAGTGAGGAGTTACGTATATCTTTACAACTGTAACACCTTGCTCTGATGCTACTTTTACCCTTATTCATCAGGGTTATGTCTGTGTCGTCTCGAGCAAGAGCGATAAGTAGCAGAAGAAGATCTATGTCTTGACCCACTATATTAACTTGCTGGTAAAATGTTTGAGCGTTTATTGCTTTTGCAACAACTTCAACATGTGCATCGTCATCCTAATTACTGGTTTCAATACCAAAACTATTTTTCGCATAAACTGAGTAATAAACGTTTCCTTGTTGCAGAGGTTACTAAAAAGGCAACCTGTGACTCAACGCATAACGTCTAGTCATTAAAGGAAATTTCTCGTGAGGTCCGCTTCATAGCTCGCCTTTGCATTCAATAGCTTTAATGTTCAGATAACTACCTGAAAATTCCTCCAATACTGCAGCAATATCATCTTTATAATGTCTCTGAATATGGGTTTTATATATGTCTCCAAAAGTTCCATTTTCGAGCCACACAACGTGTTGTTTAAGAAACCCCACCATCTATAACAAAAAACATCGATTCACTATGGTCAAAATTCCTTTCAAGTACCTGATTGAAAAGATTGAACAGCGACGACTTTCTTGTTTTCCTCATCAGTCCACTGCTGGCAAACCGAGACATTGGTACATTCGATAATCCGTACGTAAAGCAATCCTTTTAATCATCAGATGAATGAAACGTGCACAGTATTCTTTGAAATAACTGAGTTGTATCTACTTCAGTTATGTTTTTTCCAAATCTAGCAGTTGACATGCACATTGTGTTAACCATGCTGGATCACTTAAGCTTCAGAGAACCAAATTTTGGCGAGACGGTAACTGTTGTTTGAAGAGCTTCTACACCAACAGAGACAGCTTTGTAGCAGCGTACTTCCTGAGGAGCCACTAATCCAGATCCTAATGAATAGAACTGCTCCTTATAAGCAAACGGAATGTGTTGTTGCAACTATAGCTGATATCTTCTACGGATTTTCTCGTCAATTTCTATCCGCCCGATCCTCAGTTTAACATGTTGATCACGCGAAACCGAATGTAAATTGCAGAACTGTTCCATAGCGTCACATGCGTGATGGGCTATTATAGACCACAAATCCATCGGTTCAACACACAATTTGTGAAACCTCTTCCGTGTGAAACACCTCCAACACTCTCCAGGTTTGTAGCAATATTGAAGTCAGCACTGAGAATAAATCATTTGAAATATTTGGTTTCCAGAACTGAACGGCAGAAGCCTCAAATAAAGCCACAGTGCTATATGAAGAGCAGACACCCATATTGGAGACAATTTTGGTCGCATTTTACAAACCAAGTACACTACAAGACCAAGTTGCAGTGGGGCAATAAATGAATGAGGGCTGGCAGCTGACACAATCGCACTGGATATTGCTGTACACTTTTTTTTAAAGGGGGCTGTTCACAAACTTCCTTTTTTAACAAAACCATACCATTGAAATATTTGTGAAAAGTGTTAGGAACAATAATTTCAGTATTCTTTATCAAGTCATTGACATCTGGATAATCGGCAATAGTGTACGGAGTCACTCTTATACCATCATGAATAGCAGGTGCTGCAGCTTCTGCTATTCTATTTCTCTCATATTTTTCATTAACAGCTCGTTCATTGTACGACTGATTCAAAAGTTTGTGGCCCTGCCAGGGAAACTTACAATTGAGGGTTTTTTTTTTTTTTTTTGGCATTGTGGCAAACAAGACCCCATCACCGAAGTGTTCAGTAGGTTTATTTTTCAGAAATTTTATAGCATTGTCTCTCTTTCTGGGAGACATTGATTAACTTTCTGCAACAAATCGAGTAGTGGACGTTGACATTCCTCTAAAGTAACTGTAAATTTGCATAATTCTTAAAAAGCAGCATCAAAGTTGGTATCTTGAGGGTGGCCTCTTTCTCGAACAGAGCGGGGTTTCGATACTAATTTAGCACAACAATCTTGATGATAACGGGCTTCTGCAGCTAGTAAACACAAAACACTGTTGATGTGTTCAGCATCGTTTCTACCGAAATCAACTTTGCGTTTCTCTGCTTTCACAAGCAGCGTTTGTTTCATAGTTAAAGAGCGAACTTCAAACACTCCACGGCGTTTGTGAGGGTTATTATTTTTTCCGCCTCTATGTCACACTTTCAGCGCATATGACATTCTTTTCTAAAACTGAATGGATAAGAGGAAGAGGATCGCAAACTTTTATCATCTGTTTGTGCAACATTCTGATTAATTACTTTCCTTATAGTACGTTCCTTGATATATTCACGTCGACATACCTTATGCACTTCTATCAGTTCAGCGTTCTGTAGAAGATTATGGGCCCCATCCCTCCGTTCCTTGTTGACGCGTATCAGAGTTTCCAAGCTGTTCATCACTATTGATGCCTCTCTTTCCGAAATAGATTTACTACAAATAAAACAGATAGTTGGGTCCAGAATTACTCTTTTTTAGTCCAGACTAAGGAAATGAGACTAAGTTGAAGCACTTCATAAGACCACAAACTGATGAATACTGTCACAGAAACAGAACGCTCTGGTACTACTCTGACAGTTCACAATACTAACTCAACTGAACTGGACACTGATTAGGAAGAAACGGCAGCGACAGTAGTGGTAGGGGAGCGCTAACTGAATATGAAGGGAAAGTTGACGCTATCACTGTTGGCACATACTCCTGATTTCAACAATACTGATCGCAAAAGAAATAACATTAAGTAGAATATGTATGCTATGAAAAATTCCCATACAATTATTTCCGCTTTTCATTTAAATACTTTGTTAAGCAACTAAAACTGCAAACTATTACCTTAATAGAATTCTATGCCAATTCTTACACCTCAAATTGTATTCGTATAAATGAAAAGATGCACAAGATCTTTTTCGTATACAATTTTGTGAGAAATATATTTGCTAACAATATCTCTTCGAAAATTGAGCCTTTTTGCGTATAAACAAAAGTAAATATGATAAAAATTAACTTTTGGAGTGGAAAAGAGGGGGAAGCGCTCCCTCTTCTTCTTTCCTGTTTCTTACTACTTCACCACATATAAGTATTTTTTCAAGGTTTCAAAAAAAAAATGTTTCGTCATTTTCTGATTATCATACTAATTTGCCTGGGGTACAAGTAATTTACCAATTTTTATTGGCAGTATTCCACTCAAAAGTACATCTGTTCTGAAAGCCTTCTAGTATTACAGGATATTCTAATTAAGTTTCGTCGACGGGGCCATCAGCTTTCAGCGTTGTTTCCTCTGACTCGACACGATTTTTTATTTATTGCTTATTCAGCCTGACGAGATTTACGTTTAACCAAGAGCAACACGTGCAAATGATATTAGGAAATTAACTAACAATAACAATAATATCAATAATGATAATAATAAAAATAGCCATAAAGATAATATTAATAACTAGTATAATAATAATTCTATTAACAATAATGATAATTCGAGTGATAATTATAATAAGAGACGCCAATAATAATACTAATAATATTAGTAAAGGCATTTGGAATGGAATAGTTTAGCTTAGCACATTTGAAGCAATATTTTGTATTATCTGTAGTGAAATTGATAAATGTGGAGTAGCAGAATGAAATGACAGTGACAGTGGCTGTGAGGAAAGAATGGAATAGAAATAGAGTACCCTGCCAGCAAGCGGTAGGGGAAAAGTTCTGTGAGAGGGGAATTGGCGGGAATGAGCTCCAACAGAATGTAGGAGATCTGGCTATTGTGATTGAAGGTTGACCATTAACTGCCTTTTGAAATTTGTAAGGAATTTAATTCCCCTGATTTTTAAGGACTATTGATCCAACGTAGCTTTACTGACACGAAGAATAATCTGGAGAATTTGGCAGGTACTGAGACACATTTGTTTTGTTGGGAACGAGCATTTCTGGTGTGTTGTTCAGATAGTAGAGCAAGAGATGAAGACAAATAAGACGGAGTGCAGTGATTGAAAAGACGATAGAGCAGACATAAAGTACAACAGCCTCTACACTTTTCGTCACGTAGCCATGAACATTGTTCGTAGGCTGGTGTGATATGGCCGGAAAAGGTTACGTCACAAATGTCTCTTAAACAAGAACTCATCGTCAGTTCAAGGGTGCGTGAAGTTTCGCACTAAAGTCCTTGAAGAATGTTGTTACCACATCCAAGCATGTGGAGTAGTATTTTCTCTATGAGCTTTTTCAGCTCTAAAGGAAACACGTTTTTCCTGTAGTGAGTGATGTGACGCTGACACTATTTTACAGACTGCAGTTGTCCAGTATAAGTCCAAACAATAGTCCAGAATCATCACTAAGATCTTTGCAGAATAGGAAACGGTACTGACATTACATAGCTATTTTAGGCCCAATGCTAGGTGCTGGCTCTGTGACAAGATGGAACATGCTTTATTGCATAGCCACAAGTATTGTTTATCTGCCGATTTCGATGCAATAATAAACCATGTTCTTGTCAGAGAGCCAGCACTCAGCAATACGCTCCTATGTAACTTCCTGTACGCCATCTAAAGATGGGTCCGCAGGGATTCGTAAACCGGTACATGGAATGAATAAATGGGTGTCTCAAGAAAGTAACTAGTTGCATTTTTATGTATTCACTATACGTACTTTGCGAACTTTCTGGGCAGCATGTATCCTGGCCCCCGAAGGGGCTAGGATATTCCACGCCAGCGGAGGGATGAGGATATCACTTCGGCCGTATGTTTATTTCTTTTCGTTTCGGATGTGCCTGGGAACTATTTCCAGAGGTCTCACATGCGTCCTTCCTGGCGGACGATGTTTTATATCCATCGTTACTTTATAAGAAAGGATATTCTTTGTCGCATGTAAAAAGAAAATGAAATTGTGCTAACGCAATGGCGCTCGACCCGGGCATACGCTGGTTCGGATACTGCTGGTGAATAAAGATTGCGTTCCCAATGTTTGACTGACAGGGGAAGGAGAGATGCTGGAATAATGTTTTCGAACACCAATAGTAGCGCCAACCGACGGCCGCTGTGGTCGAGCGGTTGCAGGCCATTCACTCCGGAACCCAAGGGCCTCTACGGTCGCAGGTTCGAATCCTGCCTCGGGCATGGATGTCTGTGATGTCCTTAGGTTGGTTAGCTTTAAGTAGTTCTAAGTCTAGGGGACTGATGACCTCAGAAGTCCCATAGTGCTTCGAGCCATTTGTACCATTTTTGAAATAGCGCCAACCTGATGGATTAAATTCCAAAGATCTTTGCGGCGTCACATGAAGCGAGGAAATATGACACTGTTGAAAGTGTGTCCGTCAATTGAGGACGTTTATACATGTGGCCTGCTAGGTGCTATTAGTGAGGCGAAGGTTGCTGACGATACCTTGACACTCTTGACAACTAGTTACAGGACGGAGAAAGGTAATGGCAAACCACTTCCACTTCCCTGGATGGCGATGCAGGGTTCTTTCAAGTGCCCCCCAAGATTCATTCCCTGAGTATGAGACTCATATATTAAGAGGGCTCTGTTGTATGTTGCACTGCATGTCAAAGTGACAGATAGAAGATTCTATATTTTAACTTAATCACCTGTTCTCTATAAATAACGGCGGGAGCATTCTACCAGTCGTTCATCTCCTTAACCATAGATTTCGGCCTCGACATCCGGGCAGAAAGAGAAGTTCTTCCAAGTTACGGAAATGATTGATTGATATCACGCGATACCAGGTCTGCTCTTCCCTATCAGCATCACACACGTCTGTCACCCCAAATGAATTTGTTGCCACCATTTCAGTACGGCTCGACGCTACTCTATGTGTGGTAATGTAACAGCAGGATTTCAGTGCGCATCAGCGTGAAATTTAGATGTTGTGTCCGCAGGAATCGTAATGTCTCACGCGCTTCAGCTTTGGAGTACGTTTCCAGTTGCCGTGACATTTCAGTCACATTCTGAGATGCACCTGTTACCGTAACACCCCGAGACTCTGTCTTCAGGAAACCAGGAATATGTACTTTCTTACGTTAATGCGCCATTCTTGTTGGACTGTGGTCTTACAAGGGGAGGCTTACGACGTTGGGTTCATGATTTACTTCAAACTTTAAAACCTTCAGTAGGCCATTAAAACAAGATAATGTACAAGTTGTTAGGTGTACTGCTCCGGCAGTTCTGAGAAAAGCGATAGAGAAGTTTTCCACGTCCATTACGTAACTGATGTATCAATATGAAGGAACTGGCTGAAGTTATTGTGGCCACGTGGTTACCGTTCGCGCTCTGTAAGAGGGTCGTGGAAGAGAAGATGGCTCGAATCTTGCTGATACTTATTTTTAAGGGGCTCCGGAACGCCCTATACTTGCAATGTTAAAATAACGCTTATAAATTACATCTTTCCTCACAAAGTATTTGAGGTAGGAAGTTGAACTTTTTACAGATTATTCATTGGAATATGGGCTACAACTTAACACAGGGATTTTACAGAATTTTAGTTCATTTATTAAAGATGATTTTTTTTCAATTGTAATGAAAATTCACAACATTTTTTTGCAATTTTTTATTTATATATTCAAAAATATACAGTTTTTTGGAAAAAGGCTGTGTTAAATTATGCAGAAGGTACTGTGTAACATTTACTGAAAGTTTGAAACAAATATGTTTGGAAGATCCTTAGAAAACATGTAATTAGTATGAGAAAATAAAAGTTTTGGGAATCGAGCGACAAAGATTGGATTAACTTTTTAGTGCATTACAGGTCCATAGGATGGATTATCTTCATCCTCTGCATACTCCTCCTCCAGCTTCCTCTTGTTCCTCCTCCTGTTTACTCTTGCTTGTATTTCTAGACTCTTTACAGCCCTGTCTGCAGCCCGAAGGCGTTCCTTGTCTAAAGCAAGCATCGCTCGTACCATGTTAGAACCTATCTTCATTCCCATATTTCTAAATACCTTGCACCTTACAATGTTGCCATCATTGAAAGTCGCAACAGCAACTTTACTTTTACTCATTATTATACTTCAACAAAACAGAGACTCAAGAAACAGAATTAATTACGAATATTTTCGAGATAACGACAGAGTAAATAAACATGAAACAATCGACAATCACACCAGCGATATATATTGAACCATCACAGGTTAGCCACAACACATACTTTATCTCACATCACTAAAATGTACCTGATGAACACGGACGTTAATAATAACACCATTTGACAGCAGTTAAACAGCGCCACAGTGGGTCACGCCCATGTAGAACACATTTCAAAAAAAAATTTAAAAATAGTTGTAGTCTTCGGAATTGAATAAATTATATATCTATTAAAAGGTAATAGTCTGCAGATTCAGAAAACGCAAAAAAGTAAAAATTGAACTTTTCATGATTTTGAGCCTTTCCGGAGCCCCTTAATGCATATTTTTTCATCACTGGTCACATTATTTAAATTATATATTTGAGAGGCAATATAACTGACATAACCCACGCACATTTTCATGAAGTTACAATGAATTCCGTACCTTATTTGACTGTTTACTACTCTTAATTAAATTTTCAGGGGCGAGTGAGAAGCTGGAAAATCCCGTCAAACTTCGGTAAATAATGATGCGAATGACGTTATTCAGTGATATGGTAAGTCACCATTGCCGGACCACTAGAGTATTCTACAATTACTCGTTGGATGTGCTCTCTACATCACGACCGTATTTGTCGTACAGGCATGGAAAACAAATTTAATCGGCATCTACTACATCGAATGAACGCAGTTGTCACGCATGTACAGGGCATGTTCAGAGTTTCTAAGGGAAAAAAAAACACCTCGCTTATATCTTGAAAAACTTTTTTGCTGGTAGTGTAGATTAATAATTAAGCTTGAACAGGAGCCGACCCATCGCCTCATACACATTCGTCTTACGAATTTTTTTTTTTTTTTTTGGGCCTTTAGTCGTGGTGGACGTCACATGACACTCGTTGAACTTCATCGTTGACCCCTTCACTCACTTTTTTCTTTATTACAGTGAGCAGCCAGCTTGCTGACCGACCTCAATGAGGTACCGGGCAGGCTACGAAGCTAGGACGCTAGGTAGGAACTCCAACGTCCGGCATCTCTACACAGATACTTTAGACACATAACAGATGTGTAAAACTTCCCTTCCGATTCTCGTAAAATTGCCAGTCTAGTGTAGCTTACTACTTGCCACATTATGTTGATTTAATGGCCTACTCAAGGTGTACAAAGTTTCAAGTAAATCCGTGATCCCAGTGTCGTGGCCTCCATTAGTAGAGTTGCGCTCCACCAAAACTACCGTTCGATAGCTTTGGTACACCATATAAGTGACTTAGTAAATGGTAGGGTTACCGCTAGTATTGGTAGGGAAATAAATGTAAATGAATGTGTAAGAGACGAACTGGGACACGGCTATTCCTCCATGTTTTGTTTGTTTCTTTATTTGACTGTTGCTTTGCACATAATGGGAACCGCACATCATTCAGTGTTATCCAATTGGGCATTATATTTCCTTACAGAACTTGAACTGAAATTTATAGAAGTCAAACAAGCACCGTACGGAATGGCCTTGAAGGCCCAACGGCACCGACCGGCCGCCGTGTCCTCCTCAACCTTAAGGCTGATACGGAGGGACGTGTGGTGAGCTCACGGCTCTCCAGGTATTGCATTTTATAAGCTATAAAAATTATTTGATCGTGTGATTTCTGCGCTTTTATGCAACCAAAGCAAGTACAGTTTACATGCACTAACATAAAAATTGTCCATAATTAATGTTATTTTGTACTCAAAAGAACATTCTTCATCATGATGATAGGTAAGAGTTTCCTACTATTGCTGATAAATGGGAAAGTTGTTTATGAATAACAGAAACATGTTTTATATAAGCTCGACAGAGTACTGAAGCAGGGTCTGTTAGGTTTTTGCATTGCAATTTCTTTTATTTTATCTTGCAGTTGAGCAAATTTCGCTTTGTGGCACTATATGATTAATCTGTATTGTTTTTCTTTCTTTTTAATAAAAATTTATTCCGTTCCACGTTACGAATGAACATTTTTTGAATAACATCTGAATTAAACATTGACAAGTACAATTACTTTATAAACACTGTTTGTTTATAAGTAACAGACGGAAGGATAACTAATCTCAAATGGTTCAAATGACTCTAAGCACTATGGGACTTAACATCTGACGTCATCAGTCCCCTAGACTTAGAACTACTTAAACCTAACTAACCGAACGACATCACACACATCAATGCCCGAGGCAGGATTCGAAACTGCGGCCATAGCAGCTGCGGCCGCGGTGGCCGAGCGGTTCTAGGCGCTTCAGTCCATAACCGCGCGACTGCTACGGTCGCAGTTTCGAATCTTGCCTCGGGCATGAATGTGTG
This sequence comes from Schistocerca cancellata, assembly GCF_023864275.1. Lineage (NCBI taxonomy): Eukaryota > Metazoa > Arthropoda > Insecta > Orthoptera > Acrididae > Schistocerca > Schistocerca cancellata. Next base: position 54,783,050 of record NC_064626.1, read on the forward strand.
TGATGTCTTTAGATTTGTTAGGTTTAAGTAGTTCCAAGTTCTATTATACTGATGACCCCCGATGTTAAGTCCCTTTAGTGCTCAGAGCCATTTGAAGGATTTTTGAACCATTTGTCGCATATATAAACAAAGTGGTCGTTATCTGGTAAAGCCCGCTAGGTACGCAACACACTTATAGGTAATGTGAGAACAACCTTAACTGACCAAAGTTACTAATAAAACCACCTTTCTTTATGTTTACTTAAGATAATCTACGGAAGCTTGTGGTGGTTTTACAACGGTAGCTTTCAGCGTGAGAAGACTCGTGTAACTAGCGGAGAACTGCAGCCAAATTCCCCGAGGCGCCTGACACATCGAAGTAGTATAAGAATTGAGAAAGCTTTGCAAGGTGCCGTTCTCTGGAGAAATGCTCCCGTAGCGACTGACGTGGTGGCTTGGCTCCAGTTCATAAACGGTAATACGCAGGCGAGCACATCGTCCATGTTGGGGCTTCCGCTGTGTAATTACAGCGGGCTTTCTGGGGCCCGGCTTGCAAGCAACGTATCGGCAGCGCTCCGGCCAGAGCGGGTGGCGGGCCTGTGCTGTTGTAATTACTGGCTGTGGGGGGAATTTCCGCCGGAGCGCCGATAATTGCAGTTGCGGTTGCCAGGAAACGGAGCGACACCGGCCGGCCTGCGGACTTTTCAGCGCGTTGCCTTGGCAACCGCGCATTGAAGGGAGGACGACGCATCGGTGCGGAGAAATCTGCGGTGGCTTCAGCATTTTCAGGTGACGAGAAACATTTAAGTTTGTTGAAGCCACTTTAACTCTCTTATGTGTAGAGTTCTCGCATGAATACACGTAATTTTCGAATAAGACCCGTCGTCCTTGAAAGCTGATACATAGTAAAAGCGCAGATCGCTTAAACGAGGAAAAACAACAGTTTCGAGAATGTCTGCACAATGGCAGTGTAAGTTGTGAGATGGCCCTGCCCATTACCTGTTGTGGTACTCTTCCAATGGGGCGTGTTTTCTGTTTAACACAGTCATAATGATTAATGGCGTATGTGCCTTCAGTAATTAATTCACAGAGCCAAGACGGCGTATTCGGGCTACATACAACGTTGAACCGTTTCTTTAGAAGTTTCAACACTTAATCAAATTTCTTAAAAAATTCTCCAGTAAAATAAATGACCGTGTTTATCGGCGAGACCACATCACATAGGACAATGTCTTCGTTGATGATATTATATCTTATACAAGCGGAATTATGTTCCTCTTTCTGTTTAAAGGTTCATATCAGACTCTTTTACTCTGTTTGAGTACGGACTGTCTTTTAAATTTACCATAAACTCGTCTCCGACGTATAAATATCATTGTTCTGCTTCGCTAAAACAACGGCGCCTCAACATATAAACTTCGATCGAGCACACATATTCTGTAACAGTTCTAGTGTGTAGCGTTGAAGTATATCATTCTCGGTCACTTGATTCTTAAAAGACAAAGAATGTCCTTTACTTCACGTCTATTGTCAAAATTTTTTGTCATCAGACTACCAGTTTCGGTCAATAAAGATCATCTTCAGATGCGCGACACAATATGGAAAAAACACAAATACACTAGCCAGTTGTCTACAGGTTCAAACAATAAAATAGACCGTAAAGAAGAGCATTACCATTACTGACATCAATATGCATTTGTGCGCTGTAAAAATGAAGAAACTTACCGCTTTAATAAAGACATGTCCTAATATACAGGACACTAGTGCCATCGTCAAATGCTAAACACAAAATCAGCACCCCGATCGTCAAATATGTAAGTGACCTTACCATTAGGAAAGTTGACAGCAAACGAAAGCTTTCTAATTTCAGAAAACCTATTTGTAATGACAGTGTCATCAGTACAAGTTCATGCCATCCTCCCCGATACAAATAGTCTGTCTTCACCTCCATGGTTCACCGGCTCCTTCGTCTGCCTTTAACCGAAAGGGAATTCGTAAGGAGCGTTCTGAAGGAGATCGCTGTAGCTAACGCCTGTCCTGTAGATTACTTCACGCGCCCTTAGAGTAGACTAAAGAAACGTATGATAAACAGCGAACACACTCACACAGAAAATAGAATCATTAAAGAAAGAACGAAAACCATTCCTGTGACATGTAACTGCAAAATGTGTCGACAATTAGAAAAATCTTTTAGAAAAACTGATGTTAGATGCGGCTTTCAGGTTAACAACATCCTAAAACTGCGAGTAAAACCTAAACTGGAAAGGACGTATGACAAGTTTCATGGCCGAGCAGTTCTAGGCGCTTCAGTCGGAAACCGCTCTGTTGATACGGTCGCAGGTTCGAGTCCTGCCTCTGGCATGGATGTGTGTGATGTCCTTAGGTTAGTTAGGTTTAAGTTGTTCTAAGTCTAGGGGACTGATGACCTCAGATGTTAAGTCCCATAGTGCTTAGAGCCATTTGAACCATTTTGAACACGTTTGATGGCTCAGGAGTGTACAGGATTCATTGCCGTAGCTGTGACAAATATCATATCGGTGAAACGCACCGCTCTTTTAAAATAAGGCTTTAAGAACATCGACAGTCAATGCAGGGCTACCATGTTCTTGTCGTGGACTGAATGGTATTCCTTATCACATCGGCACTTATCAAAGCACGTGCTCTGAGAATTCTCTCTTACATATCTTCAGGTGTAGTTGGGACAACTTAATAAACAATGTATTTTACGAAGCCCCACAAGAAAGAAACCTGAGGTGTCAAGTCTGGGGAAGGAGCCCGCCACGGCACATCTTCTCCACGTCCAACCCAAAGATTTGGGAATTGTCTCTGCAACTCATTTCTAGCCATCAGAGAAAAATGTGCCGGACACCCATCGTGTTGATACCACATTCTGTTTCTTGTTCATAAAGGTATTTCTTCCAATAACAGACCTAATATTTCTTGCAGGAATGTTGTGTACTTCCTACCAGTAAGATTTCCTTCCATCAAATAGGAGTCTATAATTCTGTCCTCCAGAATCCCACACCATACATTCACCGATTGGTGTACAATTTGCCGCAGCCAACATGGATTTTCAGTTGCCCAGCAAGGCATGTTATGCAAATTAACATTTCCATGGTTCGTCAGTAAATAAAATATAATCAATAAATGCGTCATTCCTCTGAATGTGAAGTTGAGCCCATAGGCACAATTCAATGCGACGCGTACATTACGTACCGGTTAATACTTGATGGAGACTTATATGGTAAGGATGATATTTATGGCGATGTAGAACACCAACAACACTACTCTGGCTTATGCCCGATTCCCTTGCGATTTGACTTGAACTAACACAAGGATCACGAACCACATTGGTGAGACTACCAATTTTTGTTTCTTCATTAGTAACTTTCGTTTAGCGGATATGTTTTCGATGCGTTGAAGATCCAGTTGTTCTCAATTTATCATACACATATTTAAATGTACGACGTGTATGGTGAGTACGTTGTGGATATCTTTCAGCTTATAAGTCTCTAGCTCTCACGGAATTTCGTTAGCATTCTCCGTAGATGAGAAGTGTATCGACTTGTTCTTCGAAGGAATCGTCAACCACATTCGCTTGATACTAGTCTTACCGTTCCTATTAGTGTTGTATTGCGAAACCTTCGAATGGTGTTTAAATGTCAATGGCACGTTAGATGGACATGCCGTATTCGGCGAATATTTACAATTTGCACGATATACGAGAGAGAATTGTCAGAGAATGTGCTTCGATATGTGCAGAAGTGATAAGGAATACCACTCAGTCCATGATAAGAAGACTGCAGCACTGCGTTGATACCAAAGTTCATCACTTCGAACACTTTCTCTAAATGGACATTCATGCCACATTTTTAATCTTCGTTGATCTTCAAAGACCTCACTGTTACACATCATTGGATTCGTCTCGATAGACGCTATCAGAAAATAAGTACCAAACTACAGCATCCCATTTAAAAAAATAAAGTTGACATACATATCTCTGAAGTAACCCCACCTAGCAACAGAAAACCAATGTCATATTATGGCCTCCGTTTTCCCATGCAACATTCGTCCCACAAACTTTTCAGCTACTGTCATAATTTCAGAGTTATTCTAGGTGACAATAGTTAGTGACTCACCCTGTATAATATACTTCAATAACTAGATAACCTTGCTCAGGCACTGGTGCGGAGTTTCATCATTCTTTTTTTGGAAGAACGTGCCGCATGGTACGAGGGGCCCTCTGGCGGTTACGTTCCTCTAACCACTTCTCGGCTATGCGGTGTTCTGGCGTTAGCGCGAACAGAGGGAGCTGATTATGTGCTGCAGTCTGTTTTCATTCGTTGGGCCTCTTAAGCTATTTGTTTTGTATTTCTTATATTATTCTTTGTAGTCGAAAGCTGTTTATCGTTTATATCATTTTCACCAGCTGCGACTTAGTAGCGAATATGAACAGTGATCCAATACTGTCAAATGGTTTTTATTCCAGTCTTTGATCACAATATCTGTTTATGTGATTATCTATAATATCGCCACTTGAGCGTATGTCAGTTACTGTCAGTTAACCTTTCCTTTTTAACACTCTAACTTCAGTCATGTTTTATTTAATTGTTTTTCACCACTGTAATGTCTTTTCGTAGACCTTATTGATTGTATACCCCCTTTATTTTACATCTTACAATTAACCATTGAAAAATATGAGTACACCTGCAGTAGTGACATATGCCGAACTTGCAACACAAACATTTTTTGGCTACTGTACGACAGTTTCCTTTGAACAGTGGTGCTGTTGACTAGATGACTCTTGTGTACACCATTATTTATATGCATCTGACGATGCTGGCGCTTATTTTGTTTCTAGCATTTGTCAATGTCACTATGGCTCCAGAATATTAGGACATGTTTAAAACAGCTAAGTCCCATTATATTTAAAGCACACAAATGCGCATGTGTGTCAGAAATAATTTTCAATACTGTCCATTTTATTGTTTTAAGCTGTAGACAATCTGCTAATGTATTTGTGTTTTTCCCATATTTTGCTGCAGATCTGAAGAAGGTTCTTTCAGACCGAAACTGGTACTCTAATGACAAAAAAAGATTTGTCACCATAGACGTGGAGTGAAGGAAATTCATGCTATACTCAGGTCACAGTTCAGTTCACGACTATCTTGCTTACAAGACAAAACTTAAAAGAAACTTTATGAGCAATAACTCTTCTAAATTCCTGTGTCATCTTTCCTGTCAAACTCTTTTTAATCTAAAATGATGACCCGTAAATCTCATGGATTTTAAATGGAGGGTGAAAGATCGCGTGAAGCTATCCATTACCTGAATGACCACTAAGTTCAAATTTGGTGTCAAGCAATCAAACGAAACTACTTCGCTCACGGTTCAGAGTTCGAAATTTTAAAGTAAGTTAATGCTTACAGTAGTTTCACACTTCCCAAATGATTTGCTGCGTCGATGAATCACCTGCGGGGATCTCCTCTGTGCAGCATAAGACAGAAAACACCAACAGTTCAGTACTAGCATCATATAAATAAATTTACATAATTATGCATTTACTACTGTGGTTTACTTGTTGCCACTCGAGCAAAAAATAGGGCCGGTTCTGTTCACTAAATCTGGACCATCGCAGTTGACGCAAGGGGAAGCTTAGCGGGTTCACTGTATTCTTCAGTTAACCACGATGTCTTGCTGTGATAGTCTTACATTGATCTGTGGGAAAAGTAGGGCAGAGGGATGAACTTTGGTACGCTGTTTGGACTTTCGCCTGTTGAGACACTTGTAATAGAAGTTTAATATATTTAATTACTAGGAGAGTACCCGGCGTTGGTCGGCTATCTTCTTATTCTAATCTTCTATTAGTCCATCTCCTCATTCTCCCCTCTCTATTTATCATCAAAATCCCCTCTCTCTCTGTCCACATCCTCCACACCCACTATCTGCCCACTTCCACCTGCCCCTATCTCTGTCCATCTCCACCACTCACTCTCTCTGTCAATCTGCTTCTTCAATTTGTTTCACCCCCCATCTATCTATCTGCTCCTTCTCCCTCTGTCCATCTCCTCTTCCCTCCTCTAATACCATGTTTTTCCATCCTTCACTGTATCAGTCTCCTCCTCCCCCTTTCTGTCCATCTCCACCTCCCCATCTCTCGGCTTTCATCATCTCCCCATCTCCCTGTTCATCTCCTCCTCTTTCTTTTCTGGTGTCCATTTGCTCCTTTCCCACCTCCTCCTCTTCTTCTCTGTCAGTTTCCTCCTCCGCCCTCTCTGTGCCAGCCTCTTCATCCCCCTCCCTCGGTTCGTCTGCTCCTCTTTCCTTCCTCTGATCATCTCCTCCTCTCTTCTCTCTCTGTCTATTACTCTCTACACTGCCTCTCACCATCTTTTCCACCTCTTTCTTCCCACTTGGTGTCCGTGCATTCCCCGAGCCTCCTTCTTTCTCCACGTTATCACACTTACTCCAGTGGATAGACTGGTTGTTTTTAACCCTACAGTATTCCTTTCCAGGCGGTAACTACTTCATACTACTTCTCTACCATTCCACTCTCTAATGGTGCGCAGTAAGAACGAACACCTAAATCTTTCCGTTTGAGCTGTGATTTCTCTTATTTTGTTGTGATGATCATCTCTCCTTACGTAGGTGGGTGTCAACAAAATATTTTCGCATTCAGAAGAGAAAGTTGGTGATTGAAATTTCGTAGACAGACCTCGCCGCAAAGAAAACCGCCTTTGTTTCAGACACAGGCACCCCAACTCACGTATCATATCAGTGACACTCTCACCCTTATTGCACTATAACACGAAACGAGCTGCCCTTCTTTGAACTTTTTCGATGTCATCCGTATATTCTACCTGGTAAGGAACCCACACCGCGCAGCAATATTCCAGCAGAGGACTGAGAAGTGTAATGTACGCTGTCTCTGTAGTGGATGTGTCGCATTTTCTAAGTGTTCTGTCAACAAAGCCCAGTCTTTGATTCGCCTTCCCCACAATATTATCTGTGTGGTATTTCCAAATTAAGTTGCTAGTAATTGTAACTCCTAGGTATTTAGTCGAATTGACAGCCCTTATATTTGTGCGATTTATCGTGTATCCCAAATTTATCGGATTTCTTTTAGTACCCATGTGGATGACCTCGCACTTTTCTTTGTTTAGTGCCAATTTCCACTATTCGCACCATAGAGAAATTCTCTCTAGATCATTTTGTAATTGGAATTTATCGACTGATTATTTTATTAGACGGTAAATTACAGCATCATCTGCAAACAATCTAAGGGGGCTGCTCAGATTATCACCTAGATCATTTATGTAAAACAGGAACAGTAGAGGGCCTATGACACTACCTTGTGCAACGCCAGATATCACCTCTACTCGATGATTTAACGTCTATCACTACGAACTGTGATCTCTCTGAGAGTAAATCACGAATCCATCACACAACTGAGACTATACTCCATATGCACGCAATTTGATTAATAGTCGTTTGTGAGGAACGGTATCAAAAGCCTTCTGGAAATCTAGGAGTATGGAATCGATCCGAGATCCTTTGTCGAGAGCACTCATTACTTCATGGGAATAAAGAGCTAGCTGCGTTGCACAAGAACGATATTTTCAGAATCCGTGTTGGTTATCTATCAATAAGTCATTTTCATCAAGGTGATTGATGATGTTCGAGTACAGTATATGCTCCTAAATCCTACTGCAAATTGAGGTCAGTGATATGGGTCTGTAATTCAATGGGTTACTCCTATTTCCTATCTCAAATATTGGTGTGACCTGTACTACTTTCCAATCTTTACGAACAGCCCTTTCGTTAAGTGAGCGTTTGTATATGATTGCTAAGGAAGGCACTCTTGTGTCTGCATACTCTGAAAGAAAACTGATTGGTACATCATCTGGACCGGAAGACTTGCATTTCCTAAGTGATTTGAGTGGCTTCGCAACACCCAAGATATCTACTTTTATGTCATTCATGCTGATCTGGTTTCGAATTCTGAAATATTTACTTCGTCTTCTTTCGTGAAGGAATTACGGAGAACTGTATTTAGTAACTCCGCTTTAGTGGCACCATCATCGCTAACCTTTCCATCGCTGTCTTGCAGTGACGGTATTGACTGTTTTTTGCCACTGGTGTACTTTACATAAAACAGAATCTCTTTGGGTTTTCTGCCATATTCTGAGACAATGTTTCATCGTGGAAACTATTATAAGCATTTCGAATTGACGTCCGCATTAAATTTCGAGCTTCCGTGACACTTAGCCAGTCTTGGGGATTTTGCGTTCATCTGAATTTGGCAGGTTTTTTCGTTGCTTCTGCAACAGTGTTCTGACGTGTTTTGTGTACCATGGTGGATCAGTACCGTCTCTTATTACCTTATGGGGTATGAATCTATTTATTGCTGTCGATACTGTATCTTTGAATTTGAGCCATATCTGGTCTACACTTACACAATTAATTTGGAAGGGATGGAGACTCTCTCTTAGGAAGGCATCAAGCGAATATTTATCTGCTGTTTTAAATAGATACATTTTGCGTCTATTTTTAGTGGTTTTGGTTGATATGGTTTTGAGCCTCGCTACAGTTACCATGTGTTCACTAATCCCTGTATCCGTCATGACGCTCTCTATTAGATCAGGATTATTTGTGGCTAAGAGGTCAAGTGTATTTTTGCAACCATTTACAAATCGTGTGGGCTCATGAACTAATTGTTCGAAGTTATTCTCAGAGAGAGCATTAAGTACAATTTCGGAAGACGTTTCCTGTCTACCACCGACTTTGATCATGAATTTTCTCCAACAAACTCACCAAATTCTCCACCAATTATTACTGTATGAGTGAGGCACTTATTTGTAATGAGATTCAAGTTTTTTTTTGAACCGTTCAGCTATTATAACATCTGATTCGGGGAGTCGGATCCAATTATTATTTTGGTACGGCAGTTGAGTATAACCTCTACCCATAGTAATTCGCAGGAAATATCTATTTCAACTTCACTACAAGATGAACTATTGCCAACAGACACAAACACACCACCACCTACTTTGTTTAACCTATCATTTCTGAACACGATTGGCGCCTGTGTAAAATTTTCAGCAGAATTTATCTCCGGCATTAGCCAGCTTTCTGTTACTATAACGATTTCAGCTTCATTGCTTTCTAACAGCGCTTGAAACTCTGGTACTTTTCCAACGCAGCTACAAAAAAATGTACAACTACAGTACTGACTGTTCCTTGGCCGATTCTCGTCGTTCCTTTGCCCTGTGCCCTTTGAGACTGGAGCTGTTTTTGATCTTTCCCGAGACTGCTTAACCTAAAAAACGGCCCAGTCCTCGCCACACAAACCCTGCTACCCGTGTAGACACTCCTGTGTGTAATTACACCTGTCCTATTTAGCGGAACCCGAAACCCCACCACCCTATGGCGAAAGTCGAGGAATCTGCAGCCTACACGGTCGCAGAACCGTCAGAGCCTCTGATTCAGAGCCTCCACTCGGCTCTGTACCAAAGGTCCGCAATCGGTCCTGTCGACGATGCTGCAGGTGGAGAGCTCTGACTTCATCTCGCTAGCAAGACTGGCAGTCTGCACCAACTCCAAAGCGTCACACGTCATTAGTGGCGACATGAGCCACCACAGGCTGTTGACTGCCCAATGTACTCTTCACGGCATCCGGAAGGACCCTTTCCACATCTTGGATGACTCCCCCCCGGCATGCACACGGAGTGAAAATTGGCTTTCTTCCCGTCCTTATCTCCCATATCCCTAAGGGGCTTCATCACACTGGATCTCCCAATGACAAGCAATTCCACCCTCTGCGCTTGTCCGGAGCTCTCAGGAAGTCCGGCCACTGCCGCATCAGGCGAGGCCACCCTTGCTGTCTCAGAAGTACTTTCAGCAGTGGGCAGTACCTTAAATCTGTTACGGAGGCGTAAGCGTACAGCCTTGTGACTAGCACCAACTTCCGCCATCCGCCCAGCGATTCACGACCCCGCCACGGTTCGCTAATCACCGTCAGGCAAGTGTCGACTGGCAGGGACGTCCAAATCAGAGGGCGCAGTGGCAATGGAGATCCTACAGGTTCCAGAGGCGCCAAAGCGTTCGCCTCCGGTGTCCCGATGTCACCGCGGCACAGGGCTACAGCCTGGAGCCTGTCGACCACGGCCAACACAGCTTCCAGCTGTTTACGGACGGTGGCCAATTCCCCCTGAATCCGTACACAACAGGAGCAATCCTTATCCATCCCTAACATTTTATTCCTCTGTTTTATGTCACAAGACGTTCGAAACAAACAGATGACTGACGACTACGCGAATTTACACTATACGGGTATTAAAAGGCGATGCTACAACTCTGCAATAGTATAATACGTGCGAAGTTTGTGAATTTAACTATGCAAGTACTCAAAAACACGCAAAGAAATTAAGAATTACACTATAAAACAAGTAAGTGAGCTAAGAGTGCGTTTTGCTGCTGGCTGCTGTTTATCCAACAGCGGCAGGGAGTGCACTGGCTGTGACCAACCGACGGCTATACAATTATATAATTTTATAGGTACATCCTATGGCATATGCGCCTATTTTCTGCGAAGCGTGCTGTGATTAGATTTAGAAGTAGAGCTTTAATAAATTATAACGTTATGCATGCGGCAGTTTCTCATGCATCTCAGTATTTAACGTCGTATCTTCCGAAATACATGTTGCAAAAAAATGGACCTAATGGCTCTGAGTACTATGGGACTTATGACGTATGAGGTCATCAGTCCCCTAGAACTTAGAACTACTTAAACCTAAGTAACTTAAGGACATCACACACATCCATGACCGAGGCAGCGAATACAGCGGTCGCGCGATTCCAGACTGTAGCGCCTAGAACCACTCGGCCACTCCGGCCGATATATGTGTTGCAAAATAATATATTTCTGTAGGTATATTCAGTTGAAAATGTGGATACTGTCAGCGAAAACTGTTGCGAAAATAATTAGTAGCAACGAAGTAATAAATTAATCGCCTTGTGTGATGTGATAGTGTTTCCCGAGTGCATTGTTTATGACGTTATATCTCTTGAACTAAATGGTTCACAACGATGTAATTTTTCTAGTACGTTGAGTGTTATACGTGAAAACTCTCTGCAAAACGTGGCACGAAAAACGTCGTGTTTTATGATTTGCTGCATGAACAGCGAAAATGTAAAATGCGATAAACTTTTTTCTTTTCACCATTCTGTGGAGGACGTCAGCGAAAACAATTTGTGAAGGTTAGAAATTGACTGTAAAGCTGGTTGTAAGTCTGTAAGTGCTCTCATTCCCAAATACTGCATGTCTGAATTATGGGTGTTCTCGCATCGTAGGCTACTTAATTTTTCACCCACATCTCCGACCCCTTTGTTACGGGGTTGGTTCTTACCTCATAGTGATTATTTCACGACAGTAGATAGTATGTGCACCAAGTACGGTTGAAATCAGTGCAGTGTTTAGGAGATGTGGAACAGACATGTATAATTGCATCCATTTCTGTTATTTGCATGGAACCCATTTTTAAATTGTGTCATTCATTTTCTGTGTGTTGCAGTGTTCTTCTCATATTACAAACAGTACGCTGGATAGTTAGTTTTCCCTACTGTGAAAACGTGTTCCAGGTTACAAAATAGTCATATACCAGGGAACAAATATTCTATTAAAATTTAAAAGCGTTCTAGACAGAAAATCTGCTCAAAACCATAATTAATCCTCCGTCTGTTTCAATGTTACTTTACTACACACCAATAACTATTAAGTAAAATCAATGAAACAAAAGATATGTCATAAACCACTGACAAGGTAAATGAACTTTGAAATAGGATCTCATTGAAACTATAATCAATTTTTATGTTCTAATACAGGGTGTTTCAAAAATGACCGGTATATTTGAAACAGCAATAAAAACTAAACGAGCAGCGATAGAAATACACCGTTTGTTGCAATATGCTTGGGACAACAGTACATTTTCAGGCAGACAAACTTTCGAAATTACAGTAGTTGCAATTTTCAACAACAGATGGCGCTGCGGTCTGGGAAACTCTATAGTACGATATTTTCCACATATCCACCATGCGTAGCAATAATATGGCGTAGTCTCTGAATGAAATTACCCGAAACCTTTGACAACGTGTCTGGTGGAATGGCTTCACATGCAGATGAGATGTACTGCTTCAGCTGTTCAATTGTTTCTGGATTCTGGCGGTACACCTGGTCTTTCACGTGTCCCCACAGAAAGATGTCACAGGGGTTCATGTCTGGCGAATAGGGAGGCCAATCCACGCCGCCTCCTGTATGTTTCGGATAGCCCAAAGCAATCACACGATCATCGAAATATTCATTCAGGAAATTAAAGACGTCGGCCTTGCGATGTGGCCGGGCACCATCTTGCATAAACCACGAGGTGTTCGCAGTGTCGTCTAAGGCAGTTTGTACCGCCACAAATTCACGAAGAATGTCCAGATAGCGTGATGCAGTAATCGTTTCGGATCTGAAAAATGAGCCAATGATTCCTTTGGAAGAAATGGCGGCCCAGACCAGTACTTTTTGAGGACGCAGGGACGATGGGACTGCAACATGGGGCTTTTCAGTTCCCCATATGCGCCAGTTCTGTTTATTGACGAAGCCGTCCAGGTAAAAATAAGCTTCGTCAGTAAACCAAATGCTGCCCACATGCATATCGCCGTCATCGATACTATGCACTATATCGTTAGCGAAAGTCTCTCGTGCAGCAATGGTAGCGGCGCTGAGGGGTTGCCGCGTTTGAATTTTGTATGGATAGAGGTGTAAACTCTGGCGCATGAGACGATACGTGGACGTTGGCGTCATTTGGACCGCAGCTGCAACACGGCGAACGGAAGAGGCTGCTGTTGGATCACCTGCTGCACTAGCTGCGCGTTGCCGTCTGTGGTTGCCGTACGCGGTCGCCCTACCTTTCCAGCACGTTCATCCGTCACGTTCCCAGTCCGTTGAAATTTTTCAAACAGATCCTTTATTGTATCGCTTTTCGGTCCTTTGGTTACATTAAACCTCCGTTGAAAACTTCGTCTTGTTGCAACAACACTGTGTTCTACACGGTGGAATTCCAACACCAGAAAAATCCTCTGTTCTAAGGAATAAACCATGTTGTCCACAGCACACTTGCACGTTTTGAACAGCGCACGCTTACAGCAGAAACACGACGTACAGAATGGCGCACCCACAGACTGCGTTGTCTTCTATATCTTTCACATCACTTGCAGCGCCATCTGTTGTTGAAAATTGTAACTACTGTGATTTCGAAAGTTTGTCCGGCTGAAAATGTACTGTTGTCCCAAGCATATTGCAACAAACGGTGTATTTCTATCGCTGCTCGTTTAATTTTTATTGCCGTTTCAAATATACCGGTCATTTTTGAAACACCCTGTACTTTTAAGACATTAAAGGAACTGAATTCTTTTTGAAGTATCACCTGTACTATGGTAAAAGATCTGCGTCTGTTTCAGGTAACAAGGTGGTGCCCAACTAACGAAATATTACCCAATCGTCCGCTCCTTGCGCATGCCTGACGTGTGAGTTACTCGCTATCCTACACTTGTGCGACATACATACCTTACTCCCACGTCTAGCAGTCGCCTTGATCGCTTTTACCTTTACGATACCTTGTGTGGGCAACTTCTGGATGTTGATGTGATACCAGCCTGTTTTACAGACCATTGCGCCGTCGCCGTCACGTTCAATAACGAGCGCCAACTTGTAAAATCGTTTCGTCCTGCTTGGATGCTGAATGTAGCCTGTTTGAAAGATACTATGGACCAGTACTGGGCTGTAATGGCATGGTGGACGCTCTCACGCGTTTTTGAGCTGCGAAGGTGGCAGATAATCGACGAACACAAGAATGTTCCTACTCGGTGTTACGTCAACTGTACGATAGTGCTACGCATGCTCCCTTACGGGTTACTGATATACAGCGCATCGAAGCCAGATTACTGCACCTGAAACGCATTCAAATGAAGGGATTGTGGACTAGGTCTCAACCACGTTCCCTTTTACAAGACTAATTGACGTCACTTTATCATCTGGTCCGTTTTTCAGGAAGGTAAACTGGTCCTCCTCCCGAAATCCACCGGTCGACCCACGATTGATTCCCTCCGCCCAATCACTCTCCTGAACTTCGATTATAAAACTGTCGCTCGAGCAATCAATATCCATCTCTCTAAGCTGCACTATAACACAACAAATATTCCGTGATAACCAAATTCATTTGACCTTCTGTCACTCAAAACAAAACTTAAGTTCGACTACACAACACTTCGCTGGCTGTAGCGCCAAGGAGAATCAGAGTCACTAGTAGAGAATACAAGTCGAAACCACGGCCAACCAGTCGATACCGACGCGTCGTAAGTTTCCAGCCAGGGAGGCTACAGTACGGTTCTGTCGTCGTGAATCCAGCAGCCGGGTATTAACACAGTCATCGGCGAAGATTGAACTGGTTAAACGGGCTCAGGGAGGTCGCATAAATCCGCAGGTCCGGCCAATCAGAGTGTTGGGAGATGGCGCCCTTATACGGTTGCTCACTCTGGTGGCGAGGGCAGCGCCGCCGGGGTAATCCGTATGGATAGTGGTGTGTACGCTGCCGCTAACCCCGCAAGGACGCGTTCACTGGCGCCAGTTGTTGACATCGTGTGCGGCGCCAGGGCTACTTGCTGCGTGCCGCGCGTGTTGTAGCACGCCGCGCCGAGTTGACGGCTGCTGTGCGGCGGCCGATATGACAGATACCAATTTTGCCACCCACCAAAGCTTTGAGCCTGGGCGCACGATACTGACTTCTGTTCTCCGAATGTCGCGATGTGATTTTGGTGGCGGCTACCGTTAATATCCCAGGGGCTTTGCTTTTCCTGATTTCCAAAAAGCGTTTGATCGTGTCAGCCATGATTTCTTAACGGCAGTGCTCAACGCTGTCGGATTTAATAATGATGCTCGACAGGTCTTATTTCGCCTTTTCATCGGTATCAGTGTCTCGGTGATTGTGAACGGTCTCCGGATATCGTTCAGACGGGCTTTACCCCATGTCCCTTTTTGTCTTGTTCTCAGAGCCCTTACTTCACCGCCTCGCCATTCAATTACGTGGCTGGACTACATTGGGGGAGCTTTTTTCGGTCCGTGAACACGCCGATGACGTCATGGTTTTAGTACATACCGAGGCTTAAAGATACCTTGGATTCATTTAGTCGTCTTGCTGGTGCGCGCATTAATGATCGTAAATGCACGTTCCTACCGTAGAGAGTCTTCGATCATGTCGTCATTCCTTGGACGACGGTCGTCAATCGCCATAAGACCTTAGGAATCCTAGGGGATCGCAATCCGATCAAATTGACGACACTAAATTGGCGTGAGGTTACAAGTCGTGTTCACGGGGTGATCCTTGAACGCGAACGCCGTTGCCTTAGCCTACTTCAGAAGGTACGGACTTTAGAAATCTATGTCTTCAGTAAAGTATATTACGTTGCGCAGGTCTTTCCGCTTCCCGCGATAATGGCTCGCAGACTGAAACAGCTGTCTGGTCGATTCCTGTAGCGCCGCCATTTCTTTCGTGTCCGGTATGAAATATTGGCCAGCCCTCAAAAGCTTGGCGGATTGGGTCTTTCCGATATCACAATGAAGACATCCATCTGATTTGCGCGCCGCAATGTTTTAACCTGTACGCGGGCTCCGCATTCAGTTACTTCTCGTTTAGTTTCTCCCCTCCGACTTGTCTTTTTTTTTTAAATAGAGGTGGAGCCCCTCCACGCCCACACCGGCATGATGGCCAACACAAAAGGTCTACTGCCATCTCTGCATAAGGGTTAGTATTCACTAAAGTGAAGTGTCGCAGGATGTGGGTACTGCGATGTTTGCGTACGTCTGGTTAGGATTAACCATTAATACGCGCTCATCTGGAGATAGAATGGTCGAAATGTGACGAAGGGTAGCGGTTTGAAGGGCAGAGGAAAAAAAGTGCCAAGGCAAGAGCCAAGGGAAAAAAACCTCTGCGAAAGTTAGGTCGGGCGGCAAGAGCAGTAGCGGTTGTCTTGCTGCCTGCGATAGGTTGTGCAAGGATAGGCTTTGTTAGTAGTGGGTATCATGCATGTCGATACCTTGACGTTGTGCGTTTGTGCTGCTCGGCGGCTGGCGCTGGGTGCTGGTACAGGGTCCTCGTTCAGCGTCCTGCAACCTGCAACAGTTAGGTTTTTTATCAGTCTTGTGTCCGATAGGTCATATACCGGAGGCACAATGTGAGGGAGTGTTGGGAGATTGTTCGTGCGTCTGTGGGCGAGCTCGTCGGTGTCCCTGCTGTGGCCTGTTCGTCGGCTCTAATAGCAGCTGGTAGTTGCCAGTCAGTGTTACTGATATGCAGGGGCTTACCGACGTTTGTCGCTGTTTGCGTATGTTAGTTTACCATAGGTGGTTATGACCTAGCTAGCAGTGTCTTTGGTCGCTTGTGTTTCCACCAGTGGTTGTGATCGTAGTTTCCCAGAGTGAGGATGAAAGGATTGTTCGAGTGTCTCGAGTTCCTGTATAGTCGTGTGGCGTGTTTCTTGAATACTTCCTTGAGTGTATCAAGGCGGTATTCATGGTGAAGATCCACGGTGCGTGTGTAGCGTGGAGCATTGCTAATGATTCGTAGCACTTTGTTCTGTATGCTCTGCAGGCGGCGCAGTCGTGTGGGAGCTGCATATCCCCAGACGGGAGCTGCGTACGTCATCAGAGGTCTAATCAGTGTCATGTATAAGGACCTCGACACCCTCCTATTCAGTGTGCTTTCCCTGTTGAGCATTGGGTAGAGCTGTTTGAGCCTCGCGTGCGCTCGGTTGGCAACGTATTCGATGTGGTCCCCCCATGTAAGTTTCCGGTCCAGCCAGACACCAAGGTATCTGACTTTCTCTCGGAAACGTATTGGGCGTGTATGTAGTGTTATCGGTTTACAGTGTTGGTGTTTGCGCAGTAGTTTCGGTCTGCGTGTGAACAGAACTGCTTCGCACTTGTCGACGTTTACTTTAATACGCCATCGCTCCAGCCAAGGCTCAGCTGTTCTGAGTGCTGTCTGTATTCGTGAGTTGATGTTCGACGGTTTCCAGTCTTGCGCGAGGATGGCTGTGTCATCCGCGTAGACGGCTAACGTCGTGTTTCGTGTCGCTGGGAAGTCATTAATGTACAGGTTAAACAAGATGGGCCCTAGGATGCTGCCTTGGGGTACTCCAGCTTGGATACCGTGTTGTGTTGATTGTTTATCCTGCACGTTAGTGTTGAAACATTTGTTCGTGAGATATGAGTGTATGAGACGTACGAGTCCGTCCGGGAAACCAGCTTCGCTTAGTTTGCGTATGAGTCCGTTGTGTCAGAGACGATCGAAAGCCTTTTCGATGTCTAGGAACACGGCCCCTGTGGCTTTGTTCATGTTGTAGCCGTGTGTTATATGTTCGACTACGCGGAGGAGTTGTTGTGTTGTCGAGTGGTGATTCCTAAAGCCGAATTGCTCCGGTCTTAGGGTGTCGTTGACGATGCAATGCCTAGTGATACGTTTTAGTATTACCTTCTCAACAATCTTGCTGAGCGAGCACAGCAGACTGATGGGTCGGTAATTTTGTGGGAGGGAGTGGTCTTTCCCTGGCTTCCTGAACATCAGGACCTTGGCCGCCTTCCAAAAGTCAGGGAAGTGTTGATGTGTCAGGATGGCATTCGTTAGGTGTGTGAGGTATTCTACGGCTTTATCCGTGAACTCCTGGAGGACACGGTTTTGAATGCCATCGGGCACAGGGGCTTTTCTAGCGTTGGTGTGCTTGATAGCCCATGTGACTTCATTTGTGCTAGTACGTCTTATTTCGTCGCGCGAGGGCTGGGCTACGAGTCGTGTAACCTCCTGGTCCGTTTCAAGTGTGAATGCTGGATCTGAAGCAACCAGATTCGGCATGAAAGACGCTGCAAGTGTTGTGGCCATAAGGTCTGCCTTCTCCGTCGCGGAGTAGGCTGGGCCGTCTGGTCCTTGTAACGTGGGAATGTAATGTTTCTCCCTGGTGAAATGTCTGGCCAGCTGCCACACGCCAGGACGTGTGGTATCCAGCCGAGCGAGTTTCTGTCCCCATTGTTCGTTTCTGAATGTTTGAATTTTATTCCTTATTAATCCCTGGAGTCTGTTGACGTGCAGTTTATAGAACGGGCGCTTGGTACGCTGCCAGTATCTCCTGAGGCAGTTCCTCATTGAGATAAGGCCCAGGATTTCCTGGGGCAGGGTCGTCGAGTGTTGTCTTGGTGTTGTAAATGGAATGGCGACAGTCATTGCGTCTTGGACGGCAGTTGTGAGAGCCTCCACAGCCTCATCGATTTGCTGTGTGTTGTTAATTTCGTGTGTGTCAGGAATGCGACTATCAAGCGTTTCCTTGAACAGTGTCCAGTTCGCACGCTTGTAGTTAAGCATCCAGCGTGGTTCGATGTCCTGCAGTGTCTCTTCCATGTGCAGTAATACAGGCATGTGGTCTGAGTCCAGATCGTTTTCAACCGTCAGGTTGAGTGTGCATGTGATGCCCTTTATGAGGGCTATGTCTAACACGTCTGGCCTATGTCGGGCCTGTGTAGGCACGAACGTGGGAACGTCCGGTCCGAGTATAATGCAGTTTCGGCCTAGTGCGTGTTCGTACAGTTTCTTGCCGTTGGAGGTTCGTATTCGTGAGTTCCAATCAGGGTGTTTTGCGTTGAGGTCTCCAGCGGCTATTACCCGCGGTGCTATGTTGAGTACTGTGCTGATATCGCGTGTTACTATGTTTTTAGGAGGATTGTATAGCGATACCAGTGTGGTGTTGGCTCCGTTGAACTTGACCCTGACGGCCGTAGCCTCTAGTCTTGCAAGTGCTGGGAGCTCGATGTTCGTGTGGTCTATGTCTCTGTGTATGATGATTGCCGTGCCGCCTCCCCTCCTGCCATCCGCTCGGTCGGTACGATAGACGCAATAACCTGGGAAGTTTAGTTGTTTGCGAGGCGTAAGCAGTGTTTCGTTCACAAGAGCGATTCGGATACCCTTTCGCTCCATGAACGCGGCCATCTCGGCTTTTTTGCTTGCGATCCCGTTGGCATTCCAAAACAGGATCTGTGTGATTGTGTTTAAGTCTGCGCTTCGGGGCTGGTGTGGTGTATTATCCATGTAGTAGTGTAAAAAGCGGTGTGACAGTGGCTTGGAAGCTAGTCCAGTTGATCGTGCTCGACATGAACTGCATGAAGAGTTGTGAGACACACCCCATAATCTTCGTGACTATTTCGGTGGTCGTGCGTCCGGGGAATAATGTTTCCATTATTCTCTGGAATTTTGTTGTAATGTTGGTCATGCCGGCCTGCGAGTTATTGGTCGTGTTAGCGGCCGCTTGTTCCAGTGTTGGCGTTAGGTGAGGGCTGGCCTGCGAGTCGGTTGTTCGTGTGGCAGTTGTGGGCGGCTGTGTATTCTCTGTGGTGAGTGGGTGTGTTATGTGGGTTGTTGAGTTGGTGTCGGGGATGTGTTCGTGGGTGTTGGTGTTCTGTTGTCTGTGTACTTGTTGTGGTGTGGTCGTGTTCCTCGTGCTGCGGCTGTTTCTCCTTCTCCTCCTCTGGCGCTGTGGTCGTGCCTGTGTTGGTGAGTTTTCTGTAGCCTGTGGTGGGCTGCAGTTCGCGATCTCAAGGGGTAGGGTGGTGTTGTTGCTTGTATCGTGTGGTGTGACCGGTGCGGGTGTGGTATCATTTGTTGTGCTTGTCTGTTGTGTGTCTGTTGCTGGGGGTGTTTGCTGAGCGTGTTCTGAGCTCTGGGGCTCCTCTGACCGTCCCGCGCTGCTGGGGCTGCCAGCGACCACTCCAGCGAAGGATACTCCACTTCTTACTGGGCGCGGGGGCGGTTTTGGAACTGTGCTGGCGGTAGGTTTCGCATGTTTCACGATTTTGCGCCTCAGAGCTGCTTTGTAAGCAATGCACCCTCTGTAGTTAGCCGGATGGGCAGCACCACAGTTGGCGCACTTGCGAGGTGCTGTATGGGGGAGTTTGCAGCGTTGGGTTGTGTGACCGCCAGCGCAAATGCGGCAGCGGGGTGGTAGACCGCATCTGAACCCGCGTGCGCATAGCGCTGGCAGTTGTGGCATTGCTGGGGGGTGCGCGGCATGTTGTACACCTCTACATTAACGACCATGTGAAGAAATAGTTTTAACTTCAACAGGTCGCGGGACTTGGCCGTGTCGGCCGATTGCGCCATGTAGTTATGAGACAGTCTCGCTGTGCCGAACTCTGACATTCGGTTTACACGAATGCACTCCCACCCGAGAGCAGAGAATTCTTCGTGTACTGTGTCGGTCGGGGTTCCTGGGTCTATCCCCTTTATCACGTACTGTTGTGTTTTTTCCAAGACTGTCCTGTACGTGAAGTGTTCTACCTTCCTTTCTTTGAGAAAGTCCAGTAGATTCGTGTAGTCTGCCTTGTTCGCCACGTACAGTGCGTCGTGTTCCCCGGTGAGCTTAGAGTAGTATGTTGTGGGGCTGTGCTTATTGTTAAATTCCTTGTTTAGGGGACTTACGTCTCCATAGTTGTGAATGATGACCGGTGGGAAGCCAGTCGCGGTGTTGTTTGTGTTCTGCGTAGCTGCGTATATATTTGTGGTTGCTGCAGTCGCAGGGTTGTTTGTGTTAGTCCCTGTGTTGTTATTGTTGTTTGCTCACGACGTAGTTGGTCTTGGCAGCAGCGCTCGGCCGTTGCCTCGTGAGTTTGTGGGCTCACTTGTTTGCGTAGTTGGCTGCTGTTTGCGCCTTGGGCCGACCTGCTGCCACGGCCCGTCTTCATCTGTGTTTGTTGTGTCCTCTGTCGGCTCTGGATCCGGTTCCGTCGGTGCCTGGGCCGCCAGAGGTGAAATAGGGGGCATGTCCTTCTGTTGTTCGGCAGGTGCCTGTGTGTGTGGTGTGGGTGTTTCTGTCTGTGTGTTTCCACTGCCCATCAGCTCTGCGATCAGCTCCAGCTGTTCCGCGATCTGTTTGTCCTTCAAGGCAACCTGCTCTTGGAAGGTGGACAGTGGGACAGATGTGATGGCGGAAGTAGCCGGCATTACCGCCTCTTGTGCTGCAGCTTTGCTGCGGGTGAGTGGTGGGGAAGCACAGGAAATATCGGACATCTTTGCTGTTTCGGGAGTATTTATTTATTTGGATAGGGAAGGATGGATGCACGACAATTTTGCTCTTTTCAAGGAGCGACAATATTTGCTTTTTAGCGAAAGCGCTGTGTCTCGTGTTCCTACAGAAGAGGGGTGTCCCTACGATCTATCTGCGCGGAGTTCAATGCGCGGCGCAAGAGAGCGCGGTTTACAGTGCGCCGCGTTATCCGACGTGAACGGGCCCCTGACACTGAAATTACCCTACCAAAGAACGGGAGAGTCCCGCTGGGGAGATTTGCAACCGAAGTTGCAGGAAGTTGAGCCGAAGCTCTTGCCACTTAGCGCCCGAGAGCGTTAAGCGGCTTGCGCGGGTTCGTGCCGCTCAGAAGAGCGTCACTGGCAGCTACGCCAGTTGCAGCTTATTAGAGACCACTCCGAGGAGCTATCCGCGGGCAGCTACGCCAGGTGCAGAGAGCAGCGTTCCGCTCGGGTCGGCTGCTTGACTGCGAGTCTGTCTGCTTGTCTGTCTGACCCCTCCTATTTATGTTGGACAGATTGATCCTAAATTGAGGTACATTCGTAAATACTTTCGTATTATCGGTATCCTAGGTGCTGATATACTTCTTATGAGACATGTTAATACCAACATGCATTCACCCCGTTGGGGTGCACCTTGTCCTCTTTATTCTGTTGAACTTGCTTCCCGTCAACGTGTTGAAAAACGGTATGGTCTAATCTTAGTCTTCCTATATTGCCGATGGAGATTTTTCAACGTGGTATAAGGCCATTCACCGTCTGATACCTACTTGTGATCGTCTTTTCCTTATTGGCCTTCGTACGACTGATCAGTGTGAGGAATGTCATCAGACTGACGCCTTACTTCATAGGCTTGTTGCTTGCGGACGGGGACATTGGCTTTGGGTCCGCCGTCAATCAGCTTTCCTTACTCGAGGGACTGAAACCACCTTCCCAGGCGACATTCTCCTACACCCGGACATATCCTTTTTTCCTCAGACGAAAACGAACACGATTGTCTGGCCCTTGGGCTTTATGTTAACGATGGCGTTAAAGGGGGGACTGACCCAGATCCCCGCGTTTTTCACCATTATCTGACAACTGCGCAATGGAAATGCCACGATACCGACCGCTTTTCGCGATTATGCCTTTTCTTGTGTTTAACTGTCAGAGTGTTGGTTATGCTCTTATATCATCCCTGTTTCTTCCCTGAGCTTCAGTTCCCTCCCTTGTAGCTTTGTTTTGTCACTTTTTCTCTTCCACATGTATACCAGAAAAAAAAATTACAAGAAGAGTGGGATAGTGGGTTAGTCTTCCCGTTCAGAAATTAATAATTGTTTGATTTTGAACTAATTTGTTGATTTTCCTTTTGCAGCTTATATTAATTGATGAATCGACTTTGTTTGTCTGATTTTCATAAAAATACTAAGTCAACCTGATAGTAAAGAAATGATGGTAGCGCACTTGCTGGCGAAAGGCAAAGGTCCCGATTTCGAGTCTTGGTCCAGCATACAGTTTTAATCTGCCAGAAAGTTTGAAAGCTATCATTGGCCCAAAACATGAGGACGCACTTTACTAGTCTGTGTCGAGATAACAAAGCAGCAGTCGGGAACGGTTGGCGAAGGTGAGTGGTAGCGTGTTGGGCGTAGACCCCGCTGGTAACTTCAGTATGTGCCTCATCTGTTACATTGTGGCACTGTTTAGAGTAACTATCCTTGTTTTGGCGCCATGCACCAGTGTAAGACCGTTGTAATCCGCACGCGGCGCAGATGGATGATAAGTGATTGTGAAAACATGTTTTGTATACCACCACAAAGTAAACTGAATTGACAACGCCATGCCTTCAAAATACGCGCGCGCTATTATTAGACCGCTAACTAATCAGAGACTTAACATCATTCCACACCGTTACAGCGATTCATCCAGACCAGCGCTTTCTACTGTGCACCTGGAAGACGCAAATCAGTATATTTGAGCTACCCACACGTGCGTGTCTCCACCAGCAACCCCGCCCCTAGAACTGTTGTAACTCAAAGTTTATCACTACCATGACAACGTCCCCATCCTGTACAGACGAAATTACGTTGTCTACCTATTAAACGAAGTGTTCAACACCACCCAGTATTCAAGCTATCTATATACACTCCTGGAAATTGAAATAAGAACACCGTGAATTCATTGTCCCAGGAAGGGGAAACTTTATTGACACATTCCTGGGGTCAGATACATCACACGATCACTCTGACAGAACCACAGGCACATAGACACAGGCAACAGAGCATGCACAATGTCGGCACTAGTACAGTGTATATCCACCTTTCGCAGCAATGCAGGCTGCTATTCTCCCATGGAGACGATCGTAGAGATGCTGGATGTAGTCCTGTGGAACGGCTTGCCATGCCATTTCCACCTGGCGCCTCAGTTGGACCAGCGTTCGTGCTGGACGTGCAGACCGCGTGAGACGACGCTTCATCCAGTCCCAAACATGCTCAATGGGGGACAGATCCGGAGATCTTGCTGGCCAGGGTAGTTGACTTACACCTTCTGGAGCACGTTTGATGGCACGGTATACATGCGGACGTGCATTGTCCTGTTCGAACAGCAAGTTCCCTTGCCGGTCTAGGAATGGTAGAACGATGGGTTCGATGACGGTTTGGATGTACCGTGCACTATTCAGTGTCCCCTCGACGATCACCAGTGGTGTACGGCCAGTGTAGGAGATCGCTCCCCACACCATGATGCCGGGTGTTGGCCCTGTGTGCCTCGGTCGTATGCAGTCCTGATTGTGGCGCTCACCTGCACGGCGCCAAACACGCATACGACCATCATTGGCACCAAGGCAGAAGCGACTCTCATCGCTGAAGACGACACGTCTCCATTCGTCCCTCCATTCACGCCTGTCGCGACACCACTGGAGGCGGGCTGCACAATGTTGGGGCGTGAGCGGAGGACGGCCTAACGGTGTGCGGGACCGTAGCCCAGCTTCATGGAGACGGTTACGAATGGTCCTCGCTGATACCCCAGGAGCAACAGTGTCCCTAATTTGCTGGGAAGTGGCGGTGCGGTCCCCTACGGCACTGCGTAGGATCCTACGGTCTTGGCGTGCATCCGTGCGTCGCTGCGGTCCGGTCCCAGGTCGACGGGCACGTGCACCTTCCGCCGACCACTGGCGACAACATCGATGTACTGTGGAGCCTCACGCCCCACGTGTTCAGCAATTCGGCGGTACGTCCACCCGGCCTCCCGCATGCCCACTATACGCCCTCGCTCAAAGTCCGTCAACTGCACATACGGTTCACGTCCACGCTGTCGCGGCATGCTACCAGTGTTAAAGACTGCGATGGAGCTCCGTATGCCACGGCAAACTGGCTGACACTGACGGCGGCGGTACACAAATGCTGCGCAGCTAGCGCCATTCGACGGCCAACACCGCGATTCCTGGTGTGTCCGCTGTGCCGTGCGTGTGATCATTGCTTGTACAGCCCTCTCGCAGTGTCCGGAGCAAGTATGGTGGGTCTGACACACCGGTGTCAATGTGTTCTTTTTTCCATTTCCAGGAGTGTATTTACAAAATATTATGTATTTTGTTGGATGAAGCACGAAAATGCTGGTATAAACAAATTTGGTATTCAGCAATTCCATTAGATATCACCCTGAAATCTACGAAGTATTGAATCAAGGTTATGAGAAGACTTACGGAGCAGGATTTTTCTTAAGATATATTTGCCAATTTTCGGTCTGGCAGTTCCAAAAAGCTTGGAACACACAGTTAATACAGCCAGTCCTTTAGAAGGCAGTCGCTAGCAATCCACTGTTACGTTTTTTAATCTGTCACTCTCATAGTGATGGATAAAATAGATAACTGACGACGTAAAAGACAAAATTTGTTGCATTTTCTCCTTAGAACGAGATTCCTCGACTTAAAATCAGAAATTTGATAACCCGATTTTCCATTTTATGTAAAAATCACTCAGATTATTTTATGGAAGTGGCAAGGCAATAGCAAGTGAATTAAGCAGTACATTTCTGTGCCACATCGGGAAGTAACTTGAGTTCGCATGAATGTTATGCGATGTTGCCAATTAAACTAGCCTCAAGAATAATGCGTTTGCGCGGCTGATGGTTTCCCTGGGCGGGCTTCGAAGCGAGGATGCTTGTTCTCATCTCAAAGATGCATCACCGAGTTGGCCTACGACATAAATACCAAAAGTACTGGCCTGGAAATTTTACTCTCGTTTCTGTAAGTAGAATGCGGGCTAGAACATAGGTAGTAATAATACTCGAGTGCACCGACTACAAACTGAAACTCACAAAGCAGTAGCTGTCACAGTTATTGTTTTTCTCTCTTTAGAGAACTTCAAAGCGAAAATCTTATTCATCAGACATGATTTCTTCCTTGGAGCTTCTAAGCTGGCTGTAGTGTAAACATTATACGTACGTAACATATATTACGATTTTTCTAGACTTAAGTATATTTCTTGAGAACACTGGCGTTGGAAATAACGCCAACACGGAGAAAAGTCAATGAGAAGACGATAACACACCAGTAATTGCAAAACACGGACATCCACAGAGAAATTCCTTAAGCCGTAAGCTACAAATAATATAAAGCCTCATATCAGTCTAGTGACCTGTCCAAAGAATGTAGGCACACTAGCAGAGATACCGAAAATTCACGCTCCAAGGCATATAGAATTTAATGTAGGGAGTTCAAAAAGGTACGCAATAAGCTAACAGCACAGTCATTAACATGTAATTCTAACGTAAGATTTGCTTACAGTGTATAATTATCAGAAGAATGCAAAGTACTTCTATCCGTACTGATTCCAAATCAGTTATTGCTGATGAAAGCGAAAATGTCAATGTGGAGAAACCTTATGATGGTAAGAGACGAAACTAGCAATTGGATGTTTAGCTAATTGAACATGGGGAAATTTGTAAAGCAACGCCTCGTAGCCAATGCAGTTCTTTCGTTCTTTATTACCTGAAAGTTTCATATTAGCGACTTCTTTAGACCCTCGTAGTATTTACATAAAAATTAACAAGACGGAATTGCTACAACGGGCTGCTGCGTTATGTGGGCATTTCCGATATAGGATAACGCTCATTGCTTGATCTCAGTCTTTGATGCGTTCACCATGTCCCAGAACTGTCATAAAGCGTGTACACCACTGTATGTGTTTAATAGCGCCCTCAATATATCTCTCGAGGTCATTTACTTGTCTGCAACTTATATTGTGGCTCAGCAGTCCTTTTGTATTTCAGAAGTCAACTAGTGCATAACCCAAACAACAAATACAGTTGAAAACCAGCGAACCCCCAGATGAAATCAACACTGAAAAACATGGAAAACTCATTAGTTACTCGAAGAAAGCAGCAAGATCATACATCGCCTAGCCCCCAACTACCATAATGCAATGTCATCATAACTTTCGAC
This sequence comes from Schistocerca cancellata, assembly GCF_023864275.1. Lineage (NCBI taxonomy): Eukaryota > Metazoa > Arthropoda > Insecta > Orthoptera > Acrididae > Schistocerca > Schistocerca cancellata. The sequence continues at coordinate 54,809,606 of NC_064626.1, forward strand.
GAAACCAAAAAGGCAAGTCAAATAAAATACTGCGGTTCATTCCCCATTTAACGGGCCTCATAAGACTGTTAACTCAAATCGCTAGTTATTTGTTGACTTCGGTTGGTTAAATAGTCTTCAGTGATCATTCACTATACTTTGAAGAGCAAAACAGCTGATGACTGATCAACGCCAGAAGCTCCTACCGTCAAGTCAAACGCTAAAAATCAACACTCACCTTCAAATGTCGAATACTGGCGATGAATCTCAGCGCCCACACATAGAAACAAAACATATTCTTGCATTCTTTCCACACATGAAATAAATTTGTCCATTCCCTATGAATCCTACATGTCAGTTTTGATAAACTAATATACTACCGAAATTAATCTGTGCCTGGTTAGCATCTAGGGCCTCCCTTATGCCCCGGTGAGGGACAATAACAGTCTCGTCGATTTCACGAGTTCCTAGCGGCCCCTTGAGAGTTTTAAAATGCATGTATATTTCTGTAATTGGCGCTGTTGTTACAGTTTATTTGGGAGCCGTTAGTACTGGAAGCTATTACCGTAATACTTCAGCACTTAAGCACGGCTTCAGATGTCGGAAACCGCTGGCACAAGGACATAACGTGTAGTTGTTTCCGTCCTTCCATACCCATAGTTCCCAAACAGTTGTCTGAGGACACGTTTTTATAACGTTAGTCGCTGCGTGCAACGGACTCGTATGAGCGACCCGTGGCGGTCGGTCCATGACTTCAGCTCTCATGTTGGATATCTGCTGTTGAAGAGGGAGGACGACGGTTCAAACCCGCGTCCGACCATCCTGATTTGCTTCAAATGGCTCTGAACACTGTGGGACTTAACTTCTAAGGTCATCAGTCCCCTAGAACGTAGAACTATTGAAACATAACTAACCTAAGGACATTACACACGTCCATGCCCGAAGCGGGATTCTAACCTGCGACCGTAGCGGTTGTGCGGTTCCCGACTGTAGCGCCTAGAACCGCTCGGTAACCCCGGCCGGCCATCCTGATTTATGTTTTCGGTGAGTACAAAACTACTTTAGGAAAATACCGGGTTGATTCCTTTCAGAAGGCACGGCCACTTTCCTTCCCATTCGTCCATAATCAGAGCTCCGTACTCCGTCTGTAATGACCAGGTTGTCGACTGGAAATTAAACACTAATCTCCTCCTCCCTATGCAGAAGAAAATGGAATATTAGTTTTCCTTCAATGCATAGCGTTTGCACTGAAGGCCTTATCACAATATTGACGATATGGGTGTATTGCCTGCTATCAACAGTCCTCTCCATTCTGTGAAGTACTCCAGCCCTTCTCACAGAAATCCAACCCTATCAATAAACCGATAGCAGCTCACATCTTGCCGCCGTCGCTAAATATTCTTCACGATGTGTTGTCCCCCGTGACCTGTGAAAGACTCTTGTACAATCGCTAGACGTACAAAACACGTTCTCGGAAGTGAGAACTAGGATTTTCCAATTCCGCGTTCAGACTGAGGTCCACGAATACCAGGCGACGTGAGACATTTTCCTCTCTGCGTTCCTGTTTCACAGCGGACTTTCGTGCCCACAGTGCAACTTCTCTCAGCCTTCAGTGAAGCGTGTCACTGGAGCCGAAGAAGGTGGTCCCTCGCCGCAACTACTCCGTGGTTTGGAAGGCGAACTGACGGATCTACGCACAACTTCTGTGTACGCCTGGTAACCGCTCACTCGCTTCCTGCATGACCCAGGAACCTTGCTGGTGGCGTTTCATTCAACACAATTCTTCCACACTCTCTTTGCTGTAGTAGGTAGCAAGCCATATATCTACATCAAACTCTGCAAGCCAGCCAATGGTGAATGACGGAATATACTTCTGTTACTCCGGTTGCAGACTCTGTATTAGATCTAATTTCTAGAATTATCTCGTCGTGGTCATTTCGCAAGACGTAAGTTGAGGGATGCAGTGTGTTGTCCGACTCTTCCCTGAGATTGCTCTCTTGAAATTTCAATAGTAGACCTCTCCGTACTCTACAACGCCTAGCTTTTACCCTCTGCCTGTGGACACTGTCGTGCCGACTAAACGAACTCGTGTCGAAACATGCCCGCTCTTCGTTGGCGCTTTGTAAGACACTTCATTCACCCACAAATTACACTTACTTAAGATTCTTCCTATGACTCAGTCTGGCATATCGTTTTCCTACCATTTATTTTCAGCAGTCATTCGACTAAAGGGCGCTCTGGGGAGTTACTCATAGATATTTTACGGTAGATACTCTTTGCAGTAGTTTTTAATCAGTAGTGTAGTTGTACAGCAGTGGATTTCTATTTCTGTGTGTGCACAGAGTCATCCCAGAAACTCTATGGAAGAGATGCCTACTGCCGCTCTGCAGCCTCTTATACTTCCCAAGATCACATCTGCGTTTCCGGAAAGATGAGAATCAGTGTGGGTGTAATCTGATTCATCACTCCCCTGAGGAAAACAAATTCCGTTTTCGGTCGCATGGAGTTATTACTCCTCTCCCTTGGGACGCCCATCGATCACTCGAGATATGAAGTCGCAATATCCCTGAGGAGAAGCAAAATTTGACGGGAAATTCTACGTCCTCGTATCCATTAAGTGACTATCCAGTGATGGGACCTGTGCCCTCAGTTACGCAGTAACCCCAAAATTGAACTGAATGCGTAGCGTATTCCTCATTCACCTGGTAAAAAGCTGGTTAACATTCTAATTATTCGCTGATTTTTCTTTGATGAACACGCCTAAAAGTTTCGCTTTATTTACCTATTAATTGTATTCTTTAATTTAGAGTTCTTTCTGATTTCTATTTTGCTGGTGATATTCAAGTATGATGTGCGTTGTTTTACTCTGAGACAGTTCCTTCCTTTCTAATCAGTCCCGTAAATTCTTTTCCGACTACGCCTCTCACAGTACAGGTAGCATTGGTCGTTATTCAGTGTTATTTGGGCATAAATAGTAACCAGTCATAGTATATTGTGTCACATTTAAATACTATGGATAAACAGTTAATACACCATAGCGCACAAAGTCCGTATCGTATTTCCTACCTCCAAATAACACGCGAATCAGTCATAAAGGCACATTATATATCTGCACTCCTTATCGCAAACTGCAACATTATACTATAACTTGAAATCTTACAAATACAAGAAAAAAATAGACTTTTATGGGAAAGTAGTTGTTGGGACTAGAGCAGGTGTGATAAATAAATTATTAAGAAGATAACAGTTACATGAAAAATCAGGACATTTTCATTAACTAAGCAACATTACTGAAACAGTACCTGAAATTTCATTCTTAAGTGTACGGATACATCTGCTATCTAAAGATGTTTACTTTGACGACTGAAGTAGAAGCGGAACAACATATACATTGGCAAGTACGTAGCCCTACCATTCATGGCAACACAAGAGAAATTCTTTCGTAGAAATTCAGAAATGTGAACTTAATCGATAGAATATAAGAGGAGAATATGTAATTTTACCGTGTGCGTCCATACAATCATAGCGTAGTTCGATCAATTACTGGAATAAATACATAAAATAATAATGAGCATGTAGGGGACGGTCATATTAATTCCCTTAACGTTTCTGTATCTGAATACCTGTGGTACCATAGTGGATCCTACTGCCTAACTCCGTATACAATGTTGTAAAACTTATAGACCACACGTGGTCAATACTACAATTCGTACAGATTAAGTGATTCGAAGCAAGTGTATATGAAGATAGCTTTAAATTCTCTTATAACTCTACCAAGGTGCATAGGTTTTAAAACGTACATCTGCTCAATACCTACTACAGTTCGATTGTACACTGAAGAGCCAAAGAAAGTGGTACACCTGCCGAATATCGCGTAGTGGCCCCCACGACCACGCAGAAGTGCCGCAACACTACCTGGCATGGACTCGACTAATGACTGAAGTAGTGCTGGAGGGAATTGACACAATGTATCTTGCAGGGCTATCGATAAATTCTTAAGAGTGCGAGGGGGTTGAGGTCTCTTCTCAATAGCACGTTGTAAGGCATCCCACATGTGCTGAATAATGTTCATGTCTGGTGAGTCTGGTGGCCTGTGGAAGTGGCCTGTGGAAGTTCCAGGATACAACTCTGTAGCAATTCTGGACGTGTGGGGGGTCGCATTGTCCTGCTGGAGTTGCCCAAATCCATCGGAATGCACGATGGACATGAATGGATGCAGGTGATCATACAAGATGCTTACGTACGTGTCACCTATCACAGGCCTATTTTAATGTATCAGGAATCCCATATCACGACAACTGCACACGCTCCAAACCACTAAAGAACCTCCCCCAGCTGGATATAGTCCCCTGCTGACATAAAGGGTCCATGGATTTAGGAGGTTGTCTCTATAGCCGTACACGCCCACACGCTCGATACAATTGCAAACAAGACTCATCCGACTAGTCAACATGTTCCCAGTAATCAGCAGTCCAGTGTCGTTGCTGACAGCTCGAGGCGAGGCGTAAAGCTTTGTGTCATACAATCATCAAGAGTTCACGTTTTGGCCTTTACCTCCGAAAGCCCATATCGATGATGTTTCGTTGAATGCTGAAACTTGTCGATAGGCCAGCATTGAAATATGCAGCTATTTGCGAAAGGGTTGCACTTCCGTCACGTTGAAGGATTCGTTATTGGTCCCGTTCTTGCAGATTAATTTTTCCGGCAGCACCGATGTCGGAGATTTGATGTTTTTCCGGTTTCCTGATACTGACTCGTGTGCCGACTGTAACACCACGTTCAAACTCACTTAAATCTTCATAACCTGACACTGTAGCAGCAGTTACCGATATAACAACTCCTACAGACACTTGCTGTCTTACATAGGCGTTACCAACCGCAACGCCGTATACTGACTGTTTACATATCTCTGTATTTTGATACGCATGCTTATACCAGTTTATTTGGCGCTTCAGTGTATAATGATGCTGTATTAATAGAGGGAACAGTAACTGAACAAGAAGTGTATGCGTAAATACCAGCAATATGCAAGATGGACTCAGTGTTCTAATACATTCTAAAAAAAAAAATTAAAAAAACGGAGGGGGAGGAGAACATCGTAATAGTATATTTAAAATCCACATTTCGGAGCAGTTACATTCAGGTAGTGAAGGGAGACGATAATTTAATAGTTATGGGTGACTGGCATTCGAGAGTAGGAAAAGAGAGAGGAGGAAACATAGTAGGTGAATATGGAATGGGAGCAAGGATTGAAAGAGGAAGCCGCCTGGTAGAATTTTGCATTGAGCATAAATTACTCATAGCTAACACTTGGTTCAAGAATCGTGAAAGAAGGTTGTATACATGGAAGAACCCTGGAGATACTAAAAGGTATCAGATAGAATATATAATGGTAAGACAGAGATTTAGGAACCAGGTTTTAAATTGTAAGACATTTCCAGGGGCAGATGTCGACTCTGACCACAATCTGTTGGTTATGAATTGTAGATTAAAACTGAAGAAACTGCAAAAAGGTGGGAATTTAAGGATATGGGACCTTGGTAAACTGGCTCAACCGGAGGTTGTAGAGCGTTTCAGGGAGAGCATAAGAGAACAATTGACAAGAATGGGGGAAAGAAATACAGTAGAAGGAGAATGGGTAGGTCTGAGGGATGAAGTAGTGAAGGCAGCAGACGATCATGTAGGTAAAAAGACGAGGGCTTGTAGAAATCCTTGGGTAACAGAAGAAATATTGAATTCAATTGATGAAAGGAGAAAATATAGAAATGCAGTAAATGAAGCAGACAAAAAGGAATACAAACGGCTCAAAAATGAGATCGACAGGAAGTGCAAAACTGCTAAGCAGGGATGGCTAGAGGACAAATGTAAGGATGTAGAGGCTTATCTCACTAAGGGAAGGATAGATACTGCCTACAGGAAAGTTTGAGAGACCTTTGGAGAAAAGAGAACCACTTGTATGAATATCAAGAGCTCAGATGGAAACCTAGTTCTAAGCAAAGAAGGGAAAGCAGAAAGGTGGAAGGGTCAATACAAGGGCGATGTACTTGAAGACAATATTATGGAAATGGAAGAGGATGTAGATAAAGATGAAATCGGAGATATGATACTGCGTGAAGCATTTGACAGAGCACTGAAACACCTGAGTCGAAACAAGGCCCCGGTAGTAGAAAACATTTCATTAGAACTACTGACAGCCTTGGGAGAGCCAGTGCTGGCAAAACTCTACCATCTGGTGAGCAAGATGTATGAGACAGGCGAAATACCCTCAGACCTCAAGGAGAATGTAATAGTTCCAATCCCAAAGAAAGCAGGTGTTGACAGATGTGAAAATTACCGAACTATCAGTTTAAGAAGTCACAGCTGCAAAATATTAACGCAAATTCTTTACAGACGAATGGAAAAACGGGTAGAAGCCGACCTCGGGGAAGATCAGTTTGGATTCCGCAGAAATGTTGGAACACATGAGTCAATACTGACCCTACGACTTACCTTAGAAAATAGATTAAGGAAAGGCAAACCTACGTTTCTAGCTTTTGTAGACTTAGAGAAAGCCTTTGACAATGATGACTGGAATACTCTCTTTCAAGTTCTAAAGGTGGCAGGGGTAAAATACAGGGAGAGAAAGACTATTTACATTTTGTACAGAAACCAGATGGCAGTTATAAGAGTCGAGGGAAATGAAAGGGATGCAGTGGTTGGGAAGAGAGTGAGGCTGGGTGGTAACCTCTCCCCAATGTTAGTCAATCTGTATATTGAGCAAGCAGTAAAGGAAATAAAAGAAAAATTTGGAGTAGGTATTAAAATCCATGGAGAAGAAATATAAACTTTGAGGTTCGCCGATGGCGTTGTAATTCTCTCAGAGACTTCAAAGGACTTGGAAGAGCAGTTGAACGAAATGGACAGTCTCTTGAATAGAGGATAATGGAATGTAGTCGAATTAAGTCGGGTGATGCTGAAGCAATTAGGTTAGGAAATGAGACACTTAAAGTAGTAAAGGAATTTTGCTATTTGGGAGCAAAATAACTGATGATGGTGGAAGTAGAGAGGATATAAAATGTAGACTGGCAATGGCAAGGAAAGCGCTTCTGAAGAAGAGGAATTTGTTAACATCGAGTATTGATTTAAGTGTCAGGAAGTCGTTTCTGAAAGTATTTGTATGGAGTGCAGCCATGTATGAAAGTGAAACATGGTCGATAAATAGTTCCCACAAAAAGCTTTCAAAATGTGGTGCTACAGAAGAATGCTGAAGATTGGATGGTTAGATCACGTAACTAATGAGGAGGTATTGAATAGAATAGGGGAGAAGAGGAGTTTGTGGCACAACTTGCCAAGAAGAAGGGACTGGTGGGCAGGACATGATCTCAGGCATCAAGGGATCACCAATTTAGCATCGGAGGGCACTGTGCAGGGTAGAAATCGTAGAGGGAGACCAAGAGATGAATATACTAAGCAGATTCAGAAGGATGTAGGTTGCAGTATGTACTGGGAGGTGAAGAAGCTAGCACATGATAGAGTTGCATGGAAGCTGCAACAAACCAGTCTCAGGACTGAAGACCACAACAACAACAACAACAACAACATTTTCTTATTGTTCTGTCATGAGGCTTCCATGCCACTCATAACATACTGCTCCTCCACATTCCCTTAATTAATATTTAGATAAGGACCGTTTTCCTCTGTACTCAACATTTTTAATCACAACATTTGAACTGATGCCAGCTCGACAGATATTAAGTGCAGCTTGTGTTCTCTTTTAGCGTATCATGTGATCTCAGTACGATGCTGATAACCGTTCCGGTTGAATATAAGCTTTACTCTTCTAACTGCGTCTCTCTGTGTACACATATGTAACAAAAAAGGAACGTGTCAGCGCTCGTCCTTCTATTTATAATTAAAATTTAGACATTTCACAAAGTATTAATTACTCTGCAAGTCTCACTGCATTTTACGAGTCTGAGCCCCTTTCATGAAAGTCAAACAAATGTAAATTATAAAGCTCTTTCAGCTTCAACAGATATGCACTTCCATTTACCTAGTTTCGCTTTATTGTATCCATTTTCTCGAATAGTTTATCCTACAAACCTGCTAAAAATATCAGTGTCTCATTGACCAGCCAATCAGCTAGTCATAATTAACTCCCCGTTGCATTCCTTTGAGCACTGTGCAGTTAGTAACATATTCCATAGATAATATCAACGAATCTTATACGCAGCTATACTTTAAGAACATGCATTTTGTTTCTAATTTGTTTCCTACTCGTTTTTAAGTAGAAATTCGTTATAGAAATAGAAATAACTGCCCAGGAGGAATGATTTAAAGTTACATTGCCAAAGTTCCTACGCTGTTAGTCTCGCATTTTATGTTACTGTGCAGATGATCGAAAATTTGTTGCTATATGAGACACTGATAGTTTCAATAATGCGTAATAAAGGTCATCCTTTCCTGTAGTGTCATAGGTATACTTGAAGGACGTGCCTTATGTCTGGTTTGTTTCCTACTAATTTTGAAGTTGAAATTCATTACACAAATGTAAGGAATTGCCAAGGAGAATTGATTTAATGTTAGATTTTATAATTTTCTTTGCAGTTTGTCACACATTTTACGTTACTGCGCAAATGATCAAATATTTGTTGCTATATGTTGAACTCTGTTCTGAAACACTGATAGTTTTAATAATGCGTAATGAAGGTCATCTTTTCCTCTAGTGTTGTTGGTGTGGACATCACTGTTCTTCTCAAATTGTGATGGACTATGCACGCTAAATTTAATTAGCCAACATATGTATTGTGTCAGTACAGTTAAAATGTCTAGTATACTGAAGAGGTACCTGCATGACGTCTGTGGGTGACCACCACACATTATTCTTACTGAACGCTTTTGTGCAGTAAATACTTTCTTTGGAAATGATGAGTTATCCCAGAAAATTATTCCATAAGACACTGAGTGAAAATATGCAAAATAGTTCACGTGATTGATTCGATTGTGAGTGAGAATGGAACAGGTGTTATATGTTGGTACAATAGTTTTATACAATTTAACCATGTTAATCTCAAAATAGTTTGCTACTGCCGATCATTATCTCACTGTTGAGCGCTCTCTACATGTAACCCGCCTGCCAACTATCCTAACGTTGGTCCTCAAACGTCTTCTCTGTTTTATCGATATAAGTTGCCAATATACCTAAGTCATTTCTACCTATTGTAATGCTTTCATTGTTCACATATATTGTATATATGCAGTTTAGCTGTAACTGCAGTTTATTCAATGAAGTATGTGTTTATTGCAATATATTTCAAATTATTTAGAAGCAGGAAGCATAATATTTTTCGTATTTACTTGTATGTATCGATTATTTCGGCAATTTCTGAATGCTGTATAGTCTTGCATTATAATCTACCTTGAATACCTCATGTGCAGTACGAGTTTTTCAAATAAAATCCAACATCCAATGTTAGTATTTCTTTTGATTATTCACGTTTGGAACCGTACACACAACCTACCATCATTCAGCAGTCTTCCATGACAACCAGTGGACAGCCCCTACTGCCCATTCTGTTGGACAAGCTCGAACCAACTTGCAACATGTCCCGCTGAAACATCCTACACAAAGTCAAAGATCGCTTTTCGAACGAAAAGAAATACAATGCAAACATTTATTTAATATAAAATAATTTGCGATGTTTTCCAGATATTTCTGTAATCGATAGAATAATCGCAAAGTACAAAAATTAATTTAGTAAAATCAAATAATTATTCTGTTGTAGTTTAATATATTGTAGTTAGAAAACGTAAATGGTAAAAATTCTAATAACTAGGTTTTCTGACGCGACAGGATCATTTGAGTGACGATAATTTATGTATCATTTTCCCAAAAGTAAATGTAGTGTAACTATTTTGAATTTTGCATACAAAAATCGTAAACTGAAATTGTTGATAATACGTCATAACATAAAATGAAGAGACCGATATCCATTCAAACATACCGCCGTCGTTTTAACATGCTACCCTGGTCGCCTCTTCAGCACGCTGAGGATGCCGCTTTCCCAAACCTTTACATTATGCTGTAGAAGTCTAAGTAACGGCAATAAACCTACGACTAAATATTCGCAACTTCCTTCCCCACAAGGTCTGCCGAAACATTTAAGGTCCTCGCATTCTGTTTCACAACTGGCAACTAACGTACAACAATTCCACCTTTAATCATCTAACAGAAAGCCTACCACAGACATGTCAATTTCCACGCTCTGCTGTCATTCACACCAACGACTACTTGATCTGACCTCTTCTCTTCTGCGTCAAAGTTACTTGGATTTCCGAACCACCAAAGTGTATCACTCGCTCTACATAATGATCATCATTTACTCTGGTAAACCATTCATGTTTGTGTACCATCTCTGACTCCAATCTCTTACCATCTCATCAAATTCCCAAACGTCCGAGGTGACACTGAACATCACCAGGTATCCTACACCATTTACAGTAACGATTGCAGCAACCAATTATCAGTTCACTGATATCCATTCCCAGTATTTCGTGTGGTGTTCCGGGCCACCCTGGTGGTCAGAAACAGCTACCGAAGCGCTTGTTATCTGGTGTTATTCCTAGGTGCTGGAAATATCTGCCGAGTGATTACATACCTCGGTGCTCATTCTGTCAGATGATCCAAAATGGCTCTGAGCACCATGGGACTTAACATCTGTGGTCATCAGTCCCCTAGAACTTAGAACTACTTAAACCTAACTAACCTAAGGATATCACACACATCCATGCCCGAGGCAGGATTCAAACCTGCGACCGTAGCGGTTGCGCAGTTCCAAACTGTAGCGCCTAGAACCGCACGGCCACACCAGCCGGCATTCTGTCAGATGTTAGGGTTTGATTGTGTGAAGTATTTCGAACTAAAATTTTGGCGGTAGATTTTTTAGTCTATTATTAAATTATATGGTATTTTTGGCAATAAAACACTGTTGAAATTTTACGAGCTACTTCTGACTTAAACGCTGTGATCCATTAGAAAAGTCTTGCTGAAACATGTGATCCAAATGTCAAATTACATACAACTGTGATGAACAAGCAAATATATTAGAAGAACATTAGTTTGGGTCTGGGAAAGAGATGATTCAGATGAGTAACGAAATAATCGAATTAGGCCAGACTTTTACTACATTTAAACACGGGATAAATTTCTACTACAGTAAAATAGTGTAATGTAGTTCGAAATGTGAGAGAACAAATCGTGGAAGCAACAAATTATGTTAAGCAACTAACTTCAGGGCATTCCTTGGTATCTACTAAAACTATACGATTTTGAGGTATCTATTTCATAAGATTTCATAGGAAATAAGGGAGATTTTTCAAGCAAAAGTATGAGGTTAAATGAATAACAGCAATCAAAATGATCCGATGGCGTTTCTTTTAGAGAGTTAATTGTCAGATATGGAGGAGCATGACAACGATCTATTACAAATAATGGTACAAGATAAAAATCAATTTATCTCTGGGAACGCCTCCTTCTTCAGGGACTCAGGGAAAACTGAGAAAGAGTTTTGAAAAATATGCTATGAATCAACTAAGACTAACGAATAAGCTGACAGTGGCAATATTTATCCAGTCTTCATAGGATATCGGTCGAGTGGTAACTGTACAGCGAGCCTACACAGTGGATGTCGAGCGAGACGTACGCACCGCAGGAAAGCAGTGGGGCTAAGCTGATTGATGGCAGTAGCCGCACGCAGGGAACACGGTATTAAATTCAGAAGAATGTGATCAAACATAGAATCCCATTTGGTTATTACTAATCACGGATGTACATAATTGATAAGTAGCTTATTGTGAAACTACACTGTTGCTCCTCTAACGGAACGCAAGTCGATTGTGCAAGTTTCTGTTATAATAAATCATATTATTCAGTTCAGTTACCCACTTTTACATGCAATAACTAGGGTTAATTAATTGCCCTCCATCTGTGAAGTACCTGCAATAAGCCCAAGGCGTTTCGCAAAAACTTACTCCAATGAAAGATAAGAGGCAGTCAGATACAAAGGGAGTGAACATGATTCAGCTGGCTGCCTAGAGCATAATAACTAATAATAATGGTATCTTATTACCCACATTAGACTGCTTTTATAGCAACTTACATTTAAGAGAAAGATCCTCAGCGAAAATGCCGGATGCATCCACTGGAAAACCGTGGAGGCGCCACAATCCAGTACTGGAGGAGCTATACAAGACGCCTAACATCGTTTTAGTGATGGAAAGGAGAAGACTCCAATGGGCTGGAGATGTAGTGAAAACGGAGGTAGCAGAAGAAGTACACGCCTCCATACTGGAGTCAAGGGAGTCATCGAAGAAGGAAGGAGACGTAGGATGGGTGTCCGGGCCTGGCTGGCAAACAGCATGTGTGTCTGCCGAGGAGAACATCATTCCGGTATGACAGCGGTAGTTCGGCAGCTTCTGCATAGAGACTCTGCAGCAGGCTAGTGTAAAAGGCGCTAGTGACCGAATGGAATCTGTGATGCTGGACTGTATTATGACAACGTAAGATGCATAAACGAAACATAGACAGTCTAGTTACAAACGGATAAGGCATTGGTACTAACAGAGGAAGTACCGCTTAGGACACTTACGACATTGAGGGAGCTGGTACAACCGGTAGCCAGGTAAGACATGCGGGAGGACCAAGAAACTTTTAAATCAAGCGTTTGCCCCGGGAATTTCGTATTTCCAGCGAACGAAAGAGTCTCGGGCCCAAGATGTAATGACGGGGCAAGAAAGCGATTGCGCCTCATAAATTCCTACAAACGGTTTTGTCAGTGGAAAAGTGAAAGCCATTGTCGATGCTCCACGAGTAAAAACGATCGAGACATCGCTGAAGACGCCGCTCAAGCACGCATTTCCGTGGAGGAATGCAACAGATCGCCAAGTCGTCGACGAAAAGGGACCCGGAGATGCCCAGTGGGATACGGGCCATAATGAGGTTAATGGCCATAGCAAAGAGAACGACGCTCTGGTCGGAGTCCTCAGGCATCAGTGTTCGTGGATAATCGTGTCCACCAAGGGTGAACGCAGATGTACATTGAAAACTCGGTCTGGGAGGCGGCCTCGAAAGCCCTGCGTGTAAAGAGTACTGAAGATACCACTAATCCAATGTGTCGTAGGCTTTCTCCGTATCAAAAACATGTCCACAGTCTGGTATAACCGCAGAAAACCGTTCATAGAATGGGTTGATAAAGTGACGAAATGTCCAAATGGAGATCGGCACCCTCCATATCCACATTGTGCAGTACTTAGCTGATTGCGAGGTAAAAGTTGGTCCTTACCGGTGGTAGGTATGTGTATAACAGTGGCTTCACGCCAGTGTCTGGGAAATGTGCCATGCGCCCAAAAGCGATTTTACGTATGAAGGAGAAAGTGCTTGCCTGTGAAAGAAAGGTGCTGGCTCAACTGAATGCAAAAATCGACAGGCCCTGGGGCAGGACATCGAGATGCACGAGAGCATGAACTAGCACCCTCATAGTAGAGGTGGCATTGCAGCATTCACGATTCTGAGAGGAGGTGCCCGAGCCATTCCACTCGTTTTCGATGCAGGAGGGCGGTGTGATAGTGGATGGAGCCCGAAATCTCCGCAAACTGGCGGCGTAAGGTACTGAAGACAGCAGTATTGCCCCACATGACAGAGGAGGGAGTGAATGTGTTAAAAGGATTAGTAAATGAAATCAATGTGGATATGGAGAGCGCTGATCTCCATTTGGTCATTTCGTTGCTCATTCAAACTATTCTATGAACGGTTTTCATTGGGGAAAGTGGCAACAAAACGACTATTCACGTTGGTGTGTAGAATATATGAGTCTGGCGATATACCATCTGACTTTCGGAAAAGCATCATCCACACAATTCCGAACACGGCAAGAGCTGACAAGTGCGAGATTTATCGCACAATCAGCTTAACAGCTCATGCATCGAAGCTGCTTACAAGAATAGTATACAGAAGAATGTAAAAGAAAATTGGAAATGCGTTAGGTGAAGATCAGTTTGGCTTTAGGAAAAGTAAAGGGACGAGAGAGGCAATTCTGACGGTATGGCTGATAATGGAAGCAAGGTTAAAGAAAAAATCAAGACACTTTCATAGGATTTGTCGACCTGGGAAAAGCGTTCGACAATATAAAATGGTGCAAGCTGATCGAGATTCTGAAAAAAGTAGGGGTAAGCTATAGGGAGAGACGGGTCATATACAATATGTACAACAACCAAGAGGGAATAATAAGAGTGGACGATCAAGAACGAAGTGCTCGTATTAAGAAGGGTGTAAGACAAGGCTGTAGCCTTTCGCCCCTACTCTTCAATCTGTACATCGAGGAAGCAATGATGGAAATAAAAGAAAGGTTCAGGAGTGGAATTAAAGTACAAGGTGAAAGGATATCAATGATACGATTCGCTGATGACATTGCTATCCTGAGTGAAAGTGAAGAAGAATTAAATTATCTGCTGAACGGAATGAACAGTCTAATGAGTACACAGTATGGTTTGAGAGTAAATCGGAGAAAGACGAAGGTAATGAGAAGCAGTAGAAATGAGAACAGCGGGAAACTTAACATCAGGACTGATGGTCACGAAGTCAATGAAGTTAAGGAACTCTGCTACAGGACAGGATGATAGGACATCTGCTAAGACATGAGGGAATGACTTCCATGGTACTAGAGGGAGCTGTAGAGGGCAAAAACTGTAGAGGAAGACAGAGATTGGAATACGTCAAGCAAATAACTGAGGACGTGGGTTGCAAGTGCTTCTCTGAGATGAAGAGGTTAGCACAGGAAAGGAATTCGTGGTGGGCCGGATCAAACCAGTCAGTAGACTGATGACCAAAAATAAAAAAATGAAATCCAGGTAGCTCTTTTGCTATGCTGAAGACTGCGACGGTACTGTGCAAGCAATTGTTAATAACGTTTGCCGTCGTAGGATGACGCTTAAAAACGCGGAGAGCGTGTCTCCGTGCCGAATAGCGTCGCAGCACGCTTCATTCCACCAACGAACCATAACAGTGTGCGGCAAAAATGATGTGCGAAGTGTCGAGCGTTCTGCAGCGGTAAGGATAAGGTATGTAAGGTATTCTACAGGGTCATCACAGCTGGAGAAATGTTGTTTATCGAAGGTTGCCAGTCAGCCTTACATAGCTGTCATTTGGGTTTATACGTAGGTGTGGTAGGAGCAGCAAATGGATAGGACACGGGAAATGGTCGCCCAAGTGCGTGTCAGAGAAGGACGCCTGGCTAGCGGCGCGATGTCTAACGCGTTGCTTTCCCAGCGGGAAGGCTTGCCGGTCCCCAGCACGAATCCGCCCGGTGGATTAGTGTTGAGGTCCGGTGTGCCGGCCAGCTGGTGGACGGATGTTGAGGCAGTTTTCCATCTGCCTCGGCGAATGCTGGCTGGTTCCCCTTATTCCGCCTCAGTTACACTATGTCGTCGATTGCTGCGCAAACACTGTCTCCACGTACGCGTACACCATAGTTACTCTACGACGCAAACATTTTGCGTTACACTGGTCTGGTATGGTTCCTGGTAGGGGCCCACTGGGGACCGAGCCAACCATAATCCTGGGTTCCGTATGGGGGACAATGGGGTTCGGGGACTGTTGTGGCCTGTTGTGGAGTTGTGAATCATTGAGGGCTACGGCGGGTTGAAGCTTCTGTCGTTTCTAGGTCACCAGTGTAAATACACAATACACGTCTGAGAGAGAATGAACACTCGAGACGACTGGCAATCTGGGCAGTGCGGAACGAGAGGTCAAAGTGGGAAGAGGTGTACGTGGAGTCTGAAAGGACAGTGTGTGCCTCGGGGTTAAGCCAAATGACGTTGAGTTGAATGAGAAGGTCAGCTAAGATGGCACTGGAAGATGGTAAAATGCAGAGCTTTCGACTAGCCAACAATTTGCGATCCACAGGATAAGGTACTATTGCCTCACCTGGATCTCCGGGATGGCTCACTCATCGAGATACATGGGACACGCTCGGAATGAGGCAGCATGGTCGCCTTTGCAATTGATGTAGCGGCGAAAAGGAAGAGGACAGCTGTCTTCGTGAACATCCCTAACACAAGTAACACATTTGGCTGTGTTTTGACAGGACATGCGAATGTGGCTGTAATGTTAACAATGATTGCAGTGCATCGTGTTTGGACTGACGATTTCATAGCCTGCTTTGATATTTGATGGAAGCACTACTCTGTCGAACCTGAGAAAAGATTTTGTGTAGTAAGTAAGGTGGCATCTAACTTTTTCTCTACCTGATGGACTGCAATGACGCCATGAGAAGTCAGTCTGGATTTCTCCCTCGGTCATACCATTGATCAGCTGAATACCACACAAGGCTGATCAGCTGAACACCACACAAGGGAGTCAGTGTTCGATGAGTCTCAACACAAACAGGAGAGCCATTGAGGAGCATAGCTGCAAGCAGTTGTTGTGCTTGAAAATCACAGTTGGTATCCAAAAGGAAAGTTCCACTACATAAACGAGAGCAGAATTTCATAGGGCCTGAAACTGTTTCAACACCTTTCCGAAAAATAGACAGTTTAACCGAAGTAAAGGAATCGCCTTCTTCAGTATGTGATACCACGAGGAACCGAGGTGCAGCTGTGAGATTCTTTGATAGTTGGTAGATGTGGGATTGGCACATTGCGAGAAAATTCCCCATGACTGCCAGCGTCTCCTATGACACATTGCTTCGAAATGGGGGCCCCCTTAGAGGTGGGCCTATCTGCCTTTGGTGACTGTTCACACCTGAGGTCAATCCCCCAACCTCCTGACAGGGGGACCAATTGGCAGTTTGGGAAGGTAACAGCTCAGGCAATCACCCATGCCTGAATCTGGCCTGTATCAGGGGTACGTGAGAACCCTACTTGTAGATCCAGGAATGGGAATTACGCGTTACTCGGTCACATGTTCCCCGCCGAATGGGTGGACCGGTCTTAAGGAGCGCACAGAAAGGAAGATAAAACATAGGGAAACTTCAAATGTCGATGCGGAGTAAGGGTAGGAGATGGAGAACGATGAACTACATATGAGAGGCTGTTGTGATGACGGGCTAGTAAGGCCTCAGAACACATACCCAAATATATACCAGATATGTTCCCCAAGTTAGGGGAAAAAGAAAAGCAGAAGCACAGACATGCAGCCCCGAAAGGAAAGTAGCGCTGCAAAGCTGGGCCCCAGTGGTAGCCACGCAGAAGCTCACCAAAGAAAGGCGGTCCCCCAGGAGGAGCGGGGGTGGGTATGTTGGACAATAGAAGAAACGACATGGCCCAAAATCGCAGTGAACAGGGAGAATACCTATGAAGAGATGCCTCGATGGAGTAAGACATAACTCGTGGCAGCTGGGAGTCTTGGAGAACTGTGGACACGAAGACAGAAGTAGATTGGACAGCCTTAACTGTGATGACATCTGGTGCTCTCATGCTGACTGCGTAAGATGGTAATGGATACTAAGTAGTCTTTCAGGTTAGAAATATGTTGCTAGATAATGGTTGCCTCGATATGACGTTTATACTGCACAACTATGCCGTGTGAGAGTGAAACTATTTAGTCCACTAGAGAAACGCCCAACATGCTGGCTTGCGAGACAAGAAGGTGCACCAGAACTCTATCAAATCCCAGTGGCACATTAACGACTGGACTGGTGTACCGGCTAGCGTAAGTGTACTTTCTAGGCAGATTCCCACCCTCTTTTAGGCAAATACTGGACAAAATTCCACTTTTCACTTGAGAAAATGCTCAGCACAGACATTTATAGTACCACAAAATTTACATAGTTCACAGACATGCGCAACCTCACACGACTACACGTCCTCTCCCCGCTCCATTCGACAACAGACGATAGGGTTGACAGGAAGTATGTGTGCTGGATACTTAAATAAGATAAATTTGTCAAGCCTTGGGTTTAACAGAGCACGTTCCAAATTGGGTAAAGACTACTACGACAGCAGGCTGGGTATGAAGACATGTTTCAGGCTACACACCACTTCTGCTAATAAGATAACTCTGTAACTGACAATCAGTAGCACATGGAGGCCACTTCGAGGAAGGATAACGATCTTATCTCAAGGTCACTGATACAAACAGCGGGCTATTGGTTTATACATCCATTATCAGGTTGCTCACTTCGGTGACATATTCAAAGACACCCTCTCCTAGTCTCCTCTCTCAATAGGGAACTACAGCAAATTGATCAAGTTTGCCCACCTGGGTCACCACAAACATCTTAGGCAACTGAGATGACGTCACGTGATATGAAACTGTCGTGAGATTTCTCCAATCTTCCTGTCTCTCTCAGCGACTGGGAGCACAATGAAATGGTACCAAACATAATAGACCAATAATATTCGATCTACTCCTCCTCCTCCTCCTCCTTTTAATTCTTTATACAAAGATCAGCTGTTTAGGTATCTTCAGTTGAGGAATGCGCATCATGCGGAGAGATTTAGGCTTTCTTAAATAAACATTAAATTTCTAGTAATAGGATTTTGAAATAATAAGAATTTTACAATAAATTTACTTCACGGTTTATCATTAAGAATATGCTGCGGTATTATCGATCTTTTCGGTCTGTCTGGCAATTTTTGCTTTGGAATCTATCAGAGTCTCCAAAATAGTATACCTTATTGCATATCATACATTTAGATGTTGTTCACATCCACGTAGAAGGGTAACTTAAATCGATCGCATAGCCTGTCTTTCTTATCAATTTGGTGTAACTTTGCACGCACTGCCAAATTCTGCCTCAAATTCCACGTTCGAAAAGGAGTAGGATGTCAACGGCTGTCATCAGTTTAGTGCTGACACATCTGTAACATTCCATACCAAGAAATACCCGTCGTTGTGATTCAGTAGGCAGGATACAGATAATATTGCTTGAGGCATACACTCTGCAACTTGTCGAAAATGCTAACGAGCTGACGTAGATTTGTGTTCTTATAGAATATATCTTATTCTCCTGAATTAGGTATGCCGAACTCTCACCAAACATACACAGCATGGCCATACTCCGCATCTGTTAAGGCAGGTCTTGCTGGTTTACTGCGGAGGTATGTTATGTCGGGAAATGCGTTTGTTTTTGTAGCACCTTTCCAGTGTATGCAAATACCCCCACCTTCGTCATGATCTGAAACTTCGCATCGTAAAGATATACTGCACTTTTGATAGGAATCCTGCTGACATCTCCCCAGAAATTTGTGACACAAACATACATGGCGCAAAGAATATAGCTTGCAGAGCGCTGTCCTTGGCATGGTCTTCTTAGAAAATGGGATGTGCTTTGCTGCAGGGTCAAGAATGACAGTGTTCTCATCACCCTCAAACCAAAATCACCCAAGTGTGGAACTTGAATGTGGACAACGTACCGCTAAAGTTGTGGAAAAAAGGTGGGTACGTGTTATGGAAGTTGCGTGTGTTGCTCGTACACAGCATCATTCTCCTCTAAGTCGTTCAAAATAACATGATTGCTATAAGTCCCATCAACTTGCCACTCATGTTTCTCTAGTTCAGGGAGTAACCATTTCTCAGGATTATCCATGATGTAAGATTCGAATATGTTGTTACTTGAGTTATATAGACATACAACATAATATGACGCCACATATGGTACAGGCCTTACTGTGAAGGTGGTTCGGAAGGCAGCAGGGTCATTTTCACCAAGCTCTGCACTACATAGGAGGCAGTGAAAGTCAGTGTAAAGAACAAACGGACTTCGCTCCTGTAGTGGATGTTCCTAAAATTTAATTATCCTATTTAGGCGTTTCCACACTTATGGTTTCGGGCTCAAGCTGTCAATGATGTACCATTAAGGATAATCACTCTAGGCAAACGATTTGAGACATCCACAGCAAAATAACTTGCAATTTTTTTTTGTACTCAACTGGGAGGAAAGTTGGCAGACATGCTTTTCATCTGCATATAGTCTTGGTTCTTACCCTGAGAGGGTAGCTACAAGTCTACATGTTTGGGGCAGTGCACTGCTAATTTGGAAAAGTAGAGGGGTCCAACTATTTTCTACTTGATTTCTTTGTTGTACACACTGTAGTCATGGTTATTTTCTTGTCATTTGTTAACATCCTGTGTGTATACGGGATTTGAATCACAGGGTGCAGCCTCCAGAGTTTTGGTAAGGGCTGGAGTTTGAAAGGGAATAAGATACCTCAGAAATTGTAATTCCCACAAATATCAGATGTGTCATATCAAATGTATGATAGGATTCTACAATTTCCATATGAAGCCAGAAGCAAGCATGCAAAACAGATGGTAGATTTAGGACACTGACGGATGAGACTAGAATTTACTCAAGCGTGTGTGTGAGTATAATTAAGATGGAGTACACAAATAGACAGCTAAGAACCCAACCTTCCTTCCTGCCTGTTCTAATCATGCCGAGTATAAGACTCTTGACAAAATTTCCGAAACACTCGACAATTGAATAGTCCCACGATATCACACTAATTCTCTCCAAAATTTGGGTGCTCCTCCTCTCAATGCCATCCTCACTGCCCACTTTTGGGTGGTGTGTGAGCTCACAGTATAGAGCTCCCTTACACTTCATGGCAGGATACCATTGGTCACTGACGATTATGGTGAGCATTGAACTTCTTGTCGGGCATCGAGACACGTGGCAGGATTGCGGTAACCTGAATTGGAGTTATCAGTAACACTTGTGAGATCTTCTTCTCAAACCGTTAGCAACCACAGAGTTGTACAATGCCGCTGCATGTCTTTGAAACTCCAAGTACACTGCGACCCGAATCTACATCAGACTACATACATTGAAAGCCTGTGTCAGAGAATACCGCACATCTTGTAGTAACACACCTTCATCAGGCATTCATCAGCAAGGATGCAAGCATTAGTTGTCGTTTAGAATTTGCCACACAGCTTCTGCTACAATAATATGAATAATAATAACGAGAGGTAAACTAAACTCCGTCCGAAGAGGCCTTGAAGGTGCAATGGTGCCGATCGACCGCCGTGTCACCCTCAGAATCACGAGCCACTGGATGCGAATACGGACGGGCGTGTGGTCAGCAGACCACTCTTTCGGCCCTTCGCAGTTTTCATGACCGGAAGTAATGAAAGGCAGTTAGACCGACTTTTTTATTCTCGGACTAGCGAGGCTCACGAGACCCCTGCAGACAGTGTACAGATCTGTTGGCCAACTGCTTTCACACCAAGGCCGCCTACAGTTCTGCTGCCAATTTGTGGAGATAGGGGAGCGTGGCTGCATCAAACAGTTACCGGCCTCTGACAAGTCTTATTACAAAATACACTCCTGGAAATGGAAAAAAGAACACAATGACACCGGTGTGTCAGACCCACCATACTTGCTCCGGACACTGCGAGAGGGCTGTACAAGCAATGATCACACGCACGGCACAGCGGACACACCAGGAACCGCGGTGTTGGCCGTCGAATGGCGCTAGCTGCGCAGCATTTGTGCACCGCCGCCGTCAGTGTCAGCCAGTTTGCCGTGGCATACGGAGCTCCATCGCAGTCTTTAACACTGTTAGCATGCCGCGACAACGTGGACGTGAACCGTATGTGCAGTTGACGGACTTTGAGCGAGGGCGTATAGTGGGCATGCGGGAGGCCGGGTGGACGTACCGCCGAATTGCTCAACACGTGAGGCGTGAGGTCTCCACAGTACATCGATGTTGTCGCCAGTGGTCGGCGGAAGGTGCACGTGCCCGTCGACCTGGGACCGGACCGCAGCGACGCACGGATGCACGCCAAGACCGTAGGATCCTACGCAGTGCCGTAGGGGACTGCACCGCCACTTCCTAGCAAATTAGGGACACTGTTGCTCCTGGGGTATCGGCGAGGACCATTCGCAACCGTCTCCATGCAGCTGGGCTACGGTCCCGCACACCGTTAGGTCGTCTTCCGCTCACGCCCCAACATCGTGCAGCCCGCCTCCAGTGGTTTCGCGACAGGCGTGACTGGAGGGACGAATGGAGACGTGTCGTCTTCAGCGATGAGAGTCGCTTCTGCCTTGGTGCCAATGATGGTCGTATGCGTGTTTGGCGCCGTGCAGGTGAGCGCCACAATCAGGACTGCATACGACCGAGGCACACAGGGCCAACACCCGGCATCATGGTGTGGGGAGCGATCTCCTACACTGGCCGTACACCACTGGTGATCGTCGAGGGGACACTGAATAGTGCACGGTACATCCAAACCGTCATCGAACCCATCGTTCTACCATTCCTAGACCGGCAAGGGAATTTGCTGTTCCAACAGGACAATGCACGTCCGCATGTATCCCGTGCCACCCAACGTGCTCTAGAAGGTGTAAGTCAACTACCCTGGCCAGCAAGATCTCCGAATCTGTCCCCCATTGAGCATGTTTGGGACTGGATGAAGCGTCGTCTCACGCGGTCTGCACGTCCAGCACGAACGCTGGTCCAACTGAGGCGCCAGGTGGAAATGGCATGGCAAGCCGTTCCACAGGACTACATCCAGCATCTCTACGATCGTCTCCATGGGAGAATAGCAGCCTGCATTGCTGCGAAAGGTGGATATACACTGTACTAGTGCCGACATTGTGCATGCTCTGTTGCCTGTGTCTATGTGCCTGTGGTTCTGTCAGTGTGATCATGTGATGTATCTGACCCCAGGAATGTGTCAATAAAGTTTCCCCTTCCTGGGACAATGAATTCACGGTGTTCTTATTTCAATTTCCAGGAGTGTATGATAAGAAGCTGTATGTTTTACCAATAGCATTCTGTGAGTAGTGTTTACAAATCGTTCTGTGATATTTTATACCAGCATGGGTTCGTGTAGTCGTTTACAAAGTTACATAATTAAAATCATAGTCATGTGAATAATATTTTGCGTTAGATACTGCATGTCATACACAGTTCAGTCAATTATTCATATTAATAGCAAAAACATATCAATAAAAATTACAGATGACAGCATTTTCTGTCACATCTTCAAAGTTCGGGTGAAGTACACTACACTGGCCAGACAGAAGTCATGGGGATACGACATTCACATATACAGATGGTGGTAGTATCGTTTAGGCGAGGTGTAAAAAGTGGGTACATTGGTGGGACTGTCGTTTTCACTCAAGTGGTCCGTGTGAAAAGGCGGCCGACGTGATTATGGCCGCCGGACGGGAATTAACAGACTGCGAAATGGTGATTGGAGATAGACACATGGTACATATTGTTTCAGAAATCGTTAGAGAATTCAATATTCCATAGATCCACCGTGTCACTAGTGCGCCGAGAATACCTAATTTCAGTCATTACCTCTGACCGCGAACAATGTAGGGGACCACGGCCTTCACTTGCGACTGAGAGCATCGGAGTTTGCGTTGAGCTGTCAGTGATAGCAGACCAGCAACACTGCTTGATATAACCGTGAAAATCAATGTGGGACGCACGAAGAAAGTATCTGTTAGAACAGTATTGCAAAATGTGGCGCTAGTGCGCTGTAGCACCGGATTATCGACGGGTATGCCTTTGCTAACAGCACAACATCGTCTGCAGCGCCTGTATTGTAATCGTGACCATATCTGTTGGACCCTAGACGAATGTTAGACTGTCGCCTGGTCAGATGAATCCCTATTGAAGTTGGTAAGAGCTGATGGTAGGGTTCTAGTGTGGCCAAACCGACAAAGGCATGGATCCAACGCAAGGTACATATTGTTTCAGAAATCGTTAGGGAATTCAATATTCCATAGATCCACCGTGTCACTAGTGCGCCGAGAATACCTAATTTCAGTCATTACCTCTGACCGCGGACAAAGAAGTGGACCACGGCCTTCACTTGCGACTGAGGGCATCGGAGTTTGCGTAGAGCTGTCAGTGATAGCAGACCAGCAACACTGCTTGATATAACCGTGAAAATCAATGTGGGACGCACGAAGAAAGTATCTGTTAGAACAGTACTGCAAAATGTGGCGCTAGTGCGCTGTAGCACCGGATTATCGACGGGTATGCCTTTGCTAACAGCACAACATCGTCTGCAGCGCCTGTATTGTAATCGTGACCATATCTGTTGGACCCTAGACGAATGTTAGACTGTCGCCTGGTCAGATGAATCCCTATTGAAGTTGGTAAGAGCTGATGGTAGGGTTCTAGTGTGGCCAAACCGACAAAGGCATGGATCCAAGGTGTCAACAAGCCACTGTGCAGGATGATATAGGATCCATAATGGAGTGGGCTGTGTTTACATGAAATGGACTGAGTCCTCTGGTCCAACTGAACCGATCATTGACTGCAAATGCTTATGTTCGGCTGCTTGGAGACCATTTGCCGCCATTCACGGACGCTTCTCAACAACAGATTCGGTGACCGATGGATTGGTAAGAGGCAGAGCAGTTCCATGGCCTCCACGCTCTCCTGACCTCAACCCTCTCGACTTTCATTTATGGGGGCTTTTGAAAGCTCTTGTCTACGCAACCCGGTACCTAATGTAGTCACTCTTCGTGCTCGTATTGTGCACGGCTGTGATACAATACGCCATTTTCCAGAGCTGCATCAGCGCATCAGGGATTCCATGCGACGGAGGGTGGATGCGTGTATCCTCGCTAACGGAGGACATTTTGATTATTTCCTGTAACAAAGTGTTTGAAGTCTCGCTGGTACGTTCTATTGCTGTGTGTTTCCATTCCATGATTAATGTGATTTGAAGAGAAGTAATAAAATGAGCTCTAACATGGAAAGTTAGCGTTTCCGGACACATGTCCACATAACATAATTTCTTTCTTTGTGTGTGAGGAATGTTTCCTGAACATTTGGCCGTACCTTTTTGTAACACCCTATATATCACCGTACCATTCGTGGATCCAGTGTCCGCCGCTCGTGGTCTCGCGGTAGCGTTCTCGCTTCCCGAGCACGGGGTCCCGGGTTCGATTCCCGGCGGGGTCAGGGATTTTCACCTGCCTCGAGATGACTGGGTGTTTGTGTAGTCCTCATCATTTCATCATCATCCAGGAAAGTGGCGAAATTGGACTGAGCAAAGGTTGGGAAATTGTACGGGCGCTGATAACCACGCAGTTGAGCGCTCCACAAACCAAACATCATCATCATCATCGTGGATCCAGTGTTAGGGAAGATATATGTCAGCATCAAACTGTTGATAGATGTTACCATGTTGCTCTCCTTTGAACACGGATTCGTGGTAGCTTTGCCAGTGAGTGCACTGGTAAGCCAAAGCAAATAACCCGCAGATGAGCGAAGATAAGTACAGTCCCTCTGATTATTTAAGTTACCTCTGCACCTGGGTGTAAACAACCGCTACGAGTGCACTGTGCAAATAAATCTACCAGTTTGAGATCTCCGATGGATAACCAAAAGGGAAATCACCAGACTGCAGGAATAAAAATTCATTATGTGGCTGCGGATACCGATGAGGGTTGTGTCGTGTAGGTAGAACTAACATGACCCACATATTTTGCATGATGAGTACAGTGACCCGCCGTTACGTCAGGGTAGCCTAGTACCACCTTACGGTTTCATCCCGAAGCTGTTGAAAATGCTGTGGAACAAACTGCTTCATATTCACTGGTAATGGAACCTATAAAAATGCCTCAGTGTGGATATGGAACTTGTTCTTACGAAAAGTGGCATCTCCTTCATACAGCATCGCTGGTCGAAAGGGTACATTGGTTTTAACACCGAACAGAGGGCTCTCACGATGTGTAATTTTTTTAAAAAAAGGTTTTTACAAATTAATGAAAGATTTAATTTTCGTAAAAACCAAGCAAAATTTAAAGAGTACTCAGAAATTAATTTAGTTTACTGTTGCGATGTGTATTATGGGGCGAGAGATTACATCGACATACCAAATTCAAAGTGAGTCATCTTCTTCAGTGAATGGGACATGGTTAAGTTTTCAGTACAGTTTACGAAGCTAGTGTATATCGCTATGTGTGTTCTGGACCAATCATAAATTAACACACACCGATTCCACCAGTAGTTTGCGAATCTCCAAATTCAAATGGTTCAAATGGCTCTGAGCACTATGGGACTTAACGTCTGAGGTCATCAGTCCCCTAGAACTTATAACTACTTAAACCTAACTAACCCAAGGATATCATACACATCTATACCCGAGGCAAGATTCGAACCAGCGACCATAGCAGTCGCGCGGTTCCGGACTGAAGCGCCTAGAACCGCTTTGCCACCGCGGCCGGCGCCAGTTACTTTATATGGATTCTGAGAGTTCCATCTACTGGATGGCACGCTGCAACCCATATGATGTTGTTAAATACAACTCCGAAGAATTTGGAACGTCTAGATATGTAGTCGATAACGCTTTTCTAGTAACAGAACAAAACAAGAAGATTATCGGCCTTATGAAAGGCGAGTGGAATTGGTCGCAGGAGTGCAGTTTTTAGGGCTGTGGTCGAAAATGTAATGAAAAACGATCTTTAATTTTGGTCAATCTTGCACTAATTCTAGAACTCATTAACTTCATTAGGTAACGTACTAATTTTTCACCTGTTTCTATGTCAAATGAATAAGTTTTCTGTAACCTTTGTTTTATTTTATTTTTAAGTGCCCTTTACGCTCAGCACTCTCAACTGTGCTTGTTCACTGACTGGTATGTAAATATTAGTTGAGTTTGGTGCTGGAACGAATTTCACCTCTGGCTTGCTGGAGGAAGGCAAGGAGTGGCCGTTAGCTTTCGTGGCACAATAACAGCATGGCTGCACTAGAAATCCGGTAGGATCCAACACCAGCACATTCCTGTGTGTCCTAAGTGATTCGAGAGGCGTGCGTGGATGGATAAACGGGATTTCCCGCCAACTCTTTTGGTGAGATGCTTCATTGGCTCTTCTGATCCCTCAAAAGTAGCTTCTAGATCGATCTGGTAGCTTTCTCTTTCCGCAAGGTTGCCAAAAAAGTATATTCCTACGCGATATCCCCGTGCTTTGGTTGAGCTACAGTGTCACGTAGAAAATTATGGCCTTGGGTTAGGCCCGATGAGAGTGCAAAACCGCTGGCGAGAAGCGGTGTCTTTCGCTGGTCGAAAGTGAAGTTGCAGTATCGCTTCAAAGAGCGAAGTCAGTTTTGCGGAGCCATGGGGACCAGATGTGTGTGGATGGTGGAGAGTGATCTTGATGTAGTGTATAAGAAGACGGCTATGGGCAGATGTAGAGTTCGAGCAGAAAACAGTGAGATTGTGCAGAGAGTAATTTCAATGCTGGAAGTGTCAAATAGATATTCGGCATTGTGTAAATCTGATCTGTGTTGGGCGCAGATGAAGACAGATAGAAGACTTCGGACATTGCTGGCGTGCAGAGCTGCTTCGCTGTGTTTCCTTAAGAAGAATAAGGCTTACACCCTAAGCACCAAAAATGTTTCCACACGACAACATTACCGTCTCCATACTTCACTGTTCGCACTACATAAGGTTCCAGGTAGCGTTCTATAGGCATTCGGTAATACCGCATCCATCCATCGGATTGCTACAGTATGGTTCCGAAGCCACCGCGTAGAGCGGAAGATTTATGCCGAGCACAGCGCTCTCTAGCCGATGCTGTGTAGCTTTACGAGCGCCGCTCCACTTTCCCCCAGCTCATGAAGAGCAGACGGCCGAGAACCGTCGCCTTAGCTTAACTTCCTATTCAGACTTTCTTATCTGGACTTTGGCTGCGCACCTACGTGCTCACATGTACAAAGATAAGTATTCAGTGTATCTATTCATGCACCAGTAGAAACCTCTTCCACTTTACTTGCAGTACCGACGTGCTTTACCTCACCTGCTCCTACTCACTTCCTTTCATTCGGCCTCTTTATCAGATTTCTGGATCAAACCCACGCGCCGCCTTCTTGGCGGGTTACAAAACACAGGATACGTCATGATTCACCACTCCAAGACACTTGCTTTCCAGTCGTCCACTGTCCAGTAGCGTCGCCCTTTAAGCCACCTCAAGCGTCGCTTTTCATTGATTACGTAACTGTGAGGTTTAAGAGGAGTTGCTCGAACACTGTACCTCATTCTTCATAGCTCCCTACATGCAGTCACTGCGCTAGCTGATCTGCTCGTAGTACTGTGGGATATAAGAGCGATCACTCCTGGCGATTTCATGTGATGTTTTACTACCACAACCCGCAACACTCAACGATACCTTTCTATCAGTGCTTGAGTTCTTCCTTGTCTTGTTTTAGCTGTGGTTGTTCGTTTGCATTTCCACTTTACAGTCACATCAACAATAGTCAACTTGGTACCTTCAGAATTATACTGATTTGGTACTAAATAGTATAATAAAGTCAGTCTTAGTGCACATTTAATATCAGATTAACACAAATTAATTAAAGTTACAAATTAATTACCCACTCGTCATCTGGGAAATCCCCAGACCCCTCCATCCGTTGCCCCACCACTCCACCCTCTACTAACTACACAGAAAAATATTGGCAGGAAAAATCGCTCAGTTGTGATGAGCTATTCGATAGGAAGGATTTCATGACACGAAATTAAATATCAAATTACTTGGCTAACTAATGCAATTGATCTGTTAATTACCCCACAGCCCTCTGGAAAATCCCAGACCATTGGGAAGACCCTCCTCTCTCCTCCCACTTACCTGCAGCTCCCTCTCGCTCTCTTTCTCTCTCCACCAATCCCTACCACTCCCACTCACTTCCCCTCCCCACCCACTACTGTTAAATTGTGGGAAACACTCACCTGAAACTAGGTAGTTGAAAGTACTGAAACCATCATTTCATAGTTACATGAGGATGTCGGTGAGGTAAATAATGATTCGAACAATTGTTTTGTATTATAATTGTAAGCTGTTCACATACATCTCTTACATCAGCACTCTTATGCCGTTCAATGTGTGATGTGTGGAATATTAGGTTAGTTCACCCTAAATGTATAACATATAATTAGAGGCTGAAATCTTTCAAAGGCTGGACTTTAGATTTGAAGCAATGTCCTCCTAAACCGAGCAAAGCTGGATTCCTTTAAACTCGAGATGGAGTTCAATTAATGTGTTTCCATTGTGGTGGAAGGTTGAAATATTGGGGTGAAACGAATAACTCAAGGGTTGAACATCCTAAATTTACGATTTTATGAATTTTATTAACTTATCAATTAATCTGATAGTTTGATATGAAAAGTGTGTTGGACCTGGATTTATTACATTACTTGTAGGATCCATTTTGTTGTCCTTCAGGGCAAGCCATCCTGGGCTTAAATTGGAGCAAGGTAATGCGTACCCACACATGGTGAGGCTTTCAAGTCCTTGTCTTCATGCTTTCCAAACTCTACCTTGATCATCGAGAACGCCGCATCTCTCTCAAATTAAGAATGGTTTGAGCATTGTGGAATGCTGAAACTAATAACTGCTTGGTTACTTCTCAATTAGTGAAGCTCTCTCTCTTGAGTAAGTCATCCGATTTTTTCTGCAATTATAAAAAATTATTTCGCTGTACATGTACACCACACCAACCAACTGTCAACCAATACTGGTAATTCCTTCATGGTGCCTTTTATGATGTATCATGCAGCGTAACTTGCTGTGACAGTCCGAGAGAGAGAGAGACAAATGTATTGTTTATTACTCTGTGGCGGTCAGCTCTCACATAGTTATTCTTAGGATATAGAGCTTTTGTTCTTGTTAAGAGTAATTTTACAAAAAGAGAGCCCTTCTTGTGATGTAAAAATCGACACCATTGCGAGATTTGATTCACATTGTAAAACATATATGTGTGTATGGAAGGAAATCAGTTAATAAAACAATAAAATATTGTTCATTTCAAAAAGGTACGTGTTATTCTACAACCAGCGTATACTTCTATTGTGATTTAATAATAAATTCCAGCGTGAGAACGGTTCCGACGGGAGAGTTCAGTTCTAGTGAAATAGTTCGATGCTTTCTTCGGTAAAGAAGTCACTTCATGGATCATTCAAATCCACTATTGTACCTGGACATTTATTAGTACTGATAGCAAACTGATTGCTATGCAACAGAGCCCCGAAGAATATTTCTCCGTACTTTGGTTCCCACTTTCGGCTCAACACGTTATCTGCAGCAGCTGGAGCAGATTTCTACACCAGCGGAAGCGTGTAATCTCGTATGAGTTTCACACATCGCCCTGTGTACGCCGTATGTATTTACCCACAACAGTGAACATACAGTTACTCACACACATAGAAAGCCAATACAAGGTGGTGTGGGAAACATTTCAGTATAAAGGTCCTGTAGAGCAAAACAGTAATTAGCCTAGTAGTAGTAGCAAACAATTTTTTTTTTCAGAGAAGCCTTTTTATACTTTTCCCCCCATTTTTTGTCTTGGAGTGTAAAATGTACATACGTCTCAACCCCACACGATATTCTCTGTACTATATCGGTTATATTTTATGAATCAACTATAAACGCTGAAGTAATATACATAAATTTTCATAAATTAACTACACCAAACGGAAGGTGGGGCGATCTAGCAGCAGGCCGGTGTGGGTGAGCGGTTTTAGGCGCTTCAAGTCTGGAACCACGCGACCGCTACGGTCGCAGGTTAGAATCCTGCCTCGGGCATGGATGTGTGAGATGTCTTTAGGTTATATGGTTTAAGTAGTTCTAAGTTCTAGGGGACTAATGACCTCAGCTTGTAACACCATCGCTCTAATACTCTATGGATTTATATTGCTTTTGTTTTATTTAATGGTATAACATTGAGTATCTTTAAATGTGTTTGACTGAATAGATAACACAAAATTGTATACTCCTTTCTTTGTACAAACTTTGATGTCATGGTTTGGTTCTATGCAAAGTAGTGTATCTGTCATTTAAATTCTTTGTCCCATTTGGAGGGACAAAACTTACTTTATGTAATTGTGATTTCTGTGTGAATAATTTTTTGTACAAATGTCAATATGTGCAAATGTTCTGTTTTATTTAATGTATTTGGTTACAGTTATGTAAACTGCTGATCCTCATTTGGGTTCTTAGTTAATTTGTATGTAAAAGGTGTAGTGGTTCCCCTCGGGAACGGAACTGTGTAACGCGCGCAAATTGTGGTTGGCCTATGTAGAAAAGGTGGAACTCATAGTCAGCCAGGGACGAGCTACGAGTCAGGGATGAGCTACCAAACTGTGCACTGCCCTGTAAAAGATGCATATTGTCCGAGAGAGGATTTTTCTGCTACTTTCCAATGCCTCGGATGGATGGATAAATAGCTGGAACTATCGTGGAATTTGTATCTATCATTGCCACCAAGAAATGACAGAGTCCAGCAATTCTACCTGCAATTTCACCTACCAACATGCAGTTGCCACCACATTGCGCAATCATTGCATCGGAATACTACAATGATGTACAGTGAAGGATCAGCTTAATGGATGTGTTAGTGTCCTCAAATATAAGGTAATTTATATCTGAATTTAAGTACCTACCTTGATTTTTTCCTTATCATAACACCTCTCAGGTTCCTCTCCGTTTGAACTAAAGTGATTACCGAGTGTCCCTACTGAAAGAACATAAAAGACCAGTTTTTTTTCTAATTAATGCCCCTTGAACATAGTAAAGAGAAAGTTAAAGTTAATGTGGCAAGAGAGTGAGTTAAAATTAATGATGCTTGCTGAAAATAATTTTCCTAGTAAATCTGCTTATTAATGTGTTGTTGCCAACTTCAAATTAAAAGTTATTAACATTGATGCTTATAAAGTTTTGCTTAGTAAATGATCATATTACTGCTTGTTGTAAATCGCAGAAGGTGAGTCAGTATCTTACATATATGTTAATTTTGTGTCTCACTGTAGTAGAAGTAGAAAGCTGCAGTTGTGAAACGTTATATACTCATGTTTGCTAAGTGTTTGTCTCTCTTGTGTATTAGAAGTGCATATTAATAGTATAAAAGGATCCACAGTTTGTCTATTGTGTTAATGCTCGGTAACAAGTAACGGAAAGACCACCAATTATAAAAACCATAATTTCTTTAAAGCCTGAAAGTAATAGTGTGTTTCGGTGTCCCTTATAATTTTGCAAATAGTTTCTGCTGCTCTAACTGTTAGTTTCAACCTTACCGTAAACATATGTATGTGTCAGAGTTCAGTGCACTCGCGTGTGACAAAGTATAGGTTGTGTTTATCCATTAAAGTTACTAACAATAGCAGCAGGTAGGAGTGTTATAAGCTGTTCCCATAGTGCTCAGAGCCATTTGAGCGATCTAGCACAGAGAAAAGACTGGAATAGCTACATTAGCTACAATTCAAAAGACATAACTTCAGCATAACATGGCTTATTGATAGATCAGTCCGACAGGAGATTATGATTCTATTTTTAATTTTAACTGGGAACTTCAGTGCTAGTGGGAAACACAACGAGAAAAACTAGACATTAGACGAAATATCCCACTTGAAGTTTTCCTACAGAAAAGTTTTTCCTCAGCGGTAAGACAATAATCAGCGTAAGAACATCTTCCTTCCATCATCAAGCATTACATATAATGTCCAAACCAGGTAATGTACAAAGATTAAGAATTAACAACGCCACTGCGGCATTCACAGCATCTAGCTCTACTTTACTGCAGCCAGCCATCTACTTCATATATGGAGTTAATGATGAAATTTTACTTTCAGGGAGAGTTGTAGCCACGTTATAAAAATGAGGTGTGTAGCAACCAATAAGAAAGCTGCTGACCTCTAATCAAACGGTATTATTGTCACATTGATGTGAAAAAAATTACGTTATCGAAGTAAAACCAAACAACTGTATATGTATGGGAATCTGATGTTTGAGGGCACATATATGAAAGAGATGTATATATTCATAAACAGAAGAGTTCATATAACTGGACAGACACAGGCTGACGAGTACACCTGCTATTGTATTGTCAGTTGCCGGTGCGGGGGACGCAAAACCTGATAAAGGGCGTTTCTCAATGTTTAGATGATTCCAAATTTGAAAAATGCGCGCTAAAACAAGATACAGCGACGGTGGCACAATCTATTAATAGTGCGGAGGGCCGTGTTTCATCTCATATACGTAAGTCAGAAATCGTGTCGTACGGTCAAAGCGTTCGCCAAAGAGTGCTACTTTCGTTACGGCGAACCTGTCGTGAGCGTCTAACATGCCGTACGTAAGCCGCGATATCTAATTCCAGCTCTTGGAACAATTTTGAATTGGATAAGAAACTTCCGTGCAACTGCGAGTTCATTGAACTGAAAGTCAATTGGCCCTGGGAAAACAGCCCGAACTCCCGAGAACATGGAACATTCGCGTGGCAGTTTCCTGATAAACCCTCCTCTTTCGTTACGAAAACATGCCAAAACCACTGGCCGAGAAGCTTGCAACAGTTAAAAGTTGAAAACCATTCAGAAGTCAAGATAGCACAAAATATTTTTTACTCAAGACGATCGTTTTGAACAGCCTCAGATGTCATCTTCAGGTCTTAAACATTTTTTGTAGTAAAACATGTTCATTTTACGCATTCATATGTGTCCAGCATATGTAATTAGACGTGCTATTGTGCACCGTATTTGTATCATGTAACAGGCATCTGAGAGGAAAATATGTATATGGACATGGCCTTCTTGACTTGTTATGATGTGTTTCTAAATAATTTGGCGATGGTAGACGTGCTTAATGGGCTGAATTTTATCCACATGACATCTTGCGCACGAGGTTCAGCATAAAATGATCATATTTTGCTACAAAAAATGATTAAGATGTTGAGATGACAGCCAAGACTGATGAAACCGGTTGTCTTAAATAAAAAATATTCCGTGCGATCTTGGCTTTTGTACGGGTTTTTGAATGACTTTTAACAATTAAAACAGATCGCCCTTCAGTATTCCCGTAAATAGAAAATTTAGTCAAACGGTTAAAAGGTCGAAATCACGATAAAATTTCCATAAATCCTCCAGCAGCTACGAAGTATGTCGTACAAAACTGAGCAAAGTCCCACGAGTATGATGTAGCCGTGAATGGTCGTTATTCGTCCGATGCAGTCATTGTGAATCGTGACTAAATAATGTACCTTGTGTAAATTATTGAACTTTGTTTCTCGATTAGTTTGTGTATTCTTGAAATCTCAAACTATCAAAACACTGTGAAACACCCTGTATGTTGGATTCATTCATAGTGGTATCATACTGGCCGTTCACTATAAGGCTATTGCATTTAATACGGAATAGACCCTCATATCAGTTGATGAGGTCGCAGTGCAGACTTGTGCTTACTTTAGGCATTGTAAACCAATATACTTTTAATTCATGTCATAGAATGTGTAATTGTGATGAAGCAATGAATATAGCATTTGTTATTTTCCCATATGCGTAGCAATATAGCGTACGACCTACAGATAATAGCATTAGTACGCTAGTTAAAGGAAATTTCAAATGCAAACGTGGTGCTATATTTTTTGTGCTCTAAATTACTAATGAAATGAAAATGCTTGCAGGCTACTGAATGAAAGAAACAAATTTTTCCGTTGCAAGAGTAGAATTGATTTCGATTCAGTATAAATAATGCTGTGAGTAGACCTAAGAACAGCATTTTAAGCGACATCTACGTGATGTCTACACGCTGCATAAGGCAGACAGTAAAAGTCAACGGAAGACAAATGAAACAAGAGCCGTCCGTCTTGACGGTAACGAAAACTTTTCCTTCAAAAACTTTGTGATATAAAATTGGGAAACTGCCAGCGGTCGTACTTCATAGAGGGATTGCAAGAAATCGTTTGTTACAAAACAGCGAAGGAAGTTTCCGAAAAAATTAGGACATCGCAGTCTCCCCCGTGCTTTGCTGAGCTACATGTGACAAGACTGCAGAAACTTTTCATCATATGTTTACAATGTGTTTGTGTTTGAAATGAGAGTAAGAGAACTTGGTGTGCGTCCAAGCAATCAGAACAGTTGGGTCGTATGTATCAGCTGTCCCTACAAAAAGGGAAGTGAGGTGGTGTTGTGTATCCTTTGTGAGCAAAAAACAGTTTTAATCTGCGTGAGTGGCGCCTAACTCCGCCAACGTCTGAGTTGCAGGCCGTGATTCTAGCCGGCTAATGTGAGGCAGCAGCCGTGTTTTCACACCCTGCTGCGCGCTGCGGATTGTTTACGACTTGCAGTTGAGCATAACGTTTTTAATCAGCCGTAGTGGGAGGTTGAGGAACTTTTAAGGGATCAAGAACGAGCAAATATTTTTCACAGAGATGTGAGCCAACTAGAATTAATGGAGCTAGTTCGAAGGAAAGTGCTTTGACCGTAATACCTACACAAATTAAGAGTAAATGTTTTGAATGATGTTATTTATTTTACAACGCGCGAAATATGGATGACAGACTCAACAAAGCTCGTAAAGACTCTGCCGGTAGACAGTAGCAACTTGTAGCTGCTATGACAATGTGTCGTAGAATACCGACTTTTAATATTGGTAATGTAGCGTATATGTTGAAAATAAATTCTGGTTTTAGTAAACAGCTATTAACTTTAGTTTATAGCCCCCAGTACTGTAAATATCACGCAAGGAACGATATACTGCAGGACGAAATTCATAAAAATCGCAGCCGGCCTGTGTGGCGGAGCAGTTCTAGGCGCTTCAGTCTGGAACCGCGTGAACGCTACGGTCGTAGGTTCGAATCCTGCCTCGCGCATGGATGTGTGTAATGTCCTTAGGTTAGTTAGGTTTAAGTAGTTCTAAATTCAAGAGGACTGATCTCAGATGTTAAGTCCCATAGTGCTCAGAGCCGTTTGAACCATTAAAAACGTCACGAGATACTGTTACTGATGATACATGGACTTCAATAGGAATCGATCTGTTACAAACTTTGACCAGATGTAGGGATGAGAATACAAGCAAACACCAAAACAGTCTTGTAAACATGATTAAGTTACCTGTCCCCATGAAGCGCGTTGAATGCTCCTTTCTCATCGTATCATTGATTGTCGTATGACATTATGAATAAAACCAAGTGATTTTCAGATGGGAAAACACGCATGTCCATATATCGTCCCAGTAAGGTGCTGACATGAATATGCACATCATCATTGCTTCGAACATGGTGATACTCGTACGAGCATTTCCCAGAAAGTCATCCGCCACATTTTTTTATTCACCATTTCTTTACTGAACATAATGAGAATGGTGTTTCATCTACACACCTTATTTTTCTATCCCGTTCCATGATCCTCATCCAGCGCGAAAGAAGGGCGTGTTTGGCCTGTCGGTACGTATCCTTGTCCTAATGGTGGAGCCAGTGATTCACTGAGTTAACTTCCTTTGCTGATTGACAGATGCATTACCCACTGTCGACTGTCCTCGCGAATGACAACAGCAGGTTTGTTGCTACATGTGAGGCGTGACAACGTTGCATGGCCTTCCCGATCGCTGCAAATCATGGAGCTCCGCCGATGTGCCTTCTGATGTCCTCAGCCTCTGTGTCCAGCGACTAACTGTACATGTGTCGACAGCAGATGCTCCATAGATCTTGCACAAGCATTTGTGAATATTCCACAAAATTTGTTTCTCTGTAGTGAGAAATTCAATGACGGCACGTTACTTGTAACGCGCGTCACCTACAGACGCCATTTTGAAACTGTCCTGCAGCTACACTATCTGTTGCAGTGACGGGAACTTGGCGCACTCAGTCTGGAGACTTCAAATAATACATACGTCACGTTTCGCATTCGTAGCACTGTTTCCGTTGAGAAAAAAAAGGGTCATTACTTTAGGGGCAATCTTCGTTGTATACAGTTGAAGAAGTTTGCCATAATCGGCCCCGACTGATGGGCAGTGTATAACTGGATACGATATACACTGAGCAGCCATCTGTCAAAAGCCCAAATAACCACATTTTGCAGTGCGGACCGCTGCGCCACGAGCATGAAGACAGGTAGTCAGGTTCAGGATCGCAACGATAATGCCGTCTCCAGTGGAGTGTGCTGGGCGGGGTAGCCGCACCGTCAGGGGCATCTTGTCACAGTCCGCGCGGCTGCCTCCGTCGGAGGTTCGAGTCGTCCCTTGGGCATGGATGTGTGTGTTGTCCTTAGCGTAAGTTAGTGTCAGATAGATTAAGTATGTGTAAGCTTAGGGACCGATGATCTCAGCAATTTGGTCCCGTAAGACCTTACCACGAATTTCCAATTTCCAGTGGCGTGACGACTTGCGCTAGGTTTCTCGATAGAGGATCCATTGCGCGATTTTCCTGATCTTGGTGGTCCCACAGATCTTCGATTGGGTTTGATTTCGGAGACTCTGGTGACCAGGGAGGGGGTTGGATGTAATAAACTAAACTTATTGTCCATGCACATGACACCTTCCGCTATCGTGCTGGTAGATGGCATCGCAACGAGTAAAAACAAGCTGCAGGTAGTGGTGGACACGGTCGCCAAGGATAAAGGCGTACCTGATTACATCCATTGTGCCTTCCAGAATGACCAGACAATGCACGAGATAATGCGGGTAATGCCAGTAAAACATTTCCCAGACTATAACACTCCTTTTAAGGCCAGAGGAAGGAGTGTTGTGGTCTGGGAAAAGTTTCACTGGCATTACCTGCATGTATATATATAGGATGCGTCACCTAACATTTCCGCTGGATATATTTCGTAAACCACATCAAATACTGACGAATCGATTCCACAGACCGAACGTGAGGAGAGGGGTGAGTGTAATTGGTTAATAGGAACCATAAAAAATGCACGGAATT
This sequence comes from Schistocerca cancellata, assembly GCF_023864275.1. Classification (NCBI taxonomy): domain Eukaryota; kingdom Metazoa; phylum Arthropoda; class Insecta; order Orthoptera; family Acrididae; genus Schistocerca; species Schistocerca cancellata. The sequence goes on from NC_064626.1 coordinate 54,847,226, forward strand.
ATGTTTTTTAACACAAACCTACGCTTTTTTAAATGGAACCCCGTTAGTTTTGTTAGCACATCTGAACATATAAACAAATACGTAATCAGTGCCACTTGTTGCATTGTAAAATGTTAATTACATCCGGAGATATTGTAACCTAAAGTTGACGCTTGAGTACCACTGCTCCGCTGTTCAATCGTGTGTATCGGAGAGCACCGAATTACGTAGGGATCCAAAGGGAACGGTGATGGACCTTAGGTACAGAAGAGACTGGAACAGCACATTACGTCCACATGCTAACACCTTTTTATTGGTCTTTTTCACTGACGCACATGTACATTACCATGAGGGGTGAGGTACACGTACACACGTGGTTTCCGTTTTCAATTGCGGAGTGGAACAGAATGTGTCCCGACATGTCAGGCCAATTGATGTTCAGTGTGGTGGCCATCATTTGCTGCACACAATTGCAATCTCTGGCGTAATGAATGTCGTACACGCCGCAGTACATCTGATGTAATGTCGCCGCAGGCTGCCACAAGACGTTGTTTCATATCCTCTGGGGTTGTAGGCACATCACGGTACACATACTCCTTTAACGTACCCCACAGAAAGAAGTCCAGAGGTGTAAGATCAGGAGTGCGGGCTGGCCAATTTATGCGTCCTCCACGTCCTATGAAACGCCCGCCGAACATCCTGTCAGCCTAGGGTTAATTGCGGAATGTGCAGGTGAACCATCATGCTGATACCACATACGTCGACGCATTTCCAGTGGGAAACTTTCGAGCAACTTTGGCAGATCATTCTGTAGAAACGCGATGTATGTTGCAGCTGTTTGGGCCCCTCCAATGAAGTGAGGACCAATAAGGTGGTCGCCAATGATACCGCATCATACATTTACAGTCCACGGTCGCTGTCGCTCTACCTGTCTGAGCCAGCGAGGATTGTCCACAGACCAGTAATGCATGTTCCGTAGATTCACTGCCCCGTGGTTTGTGAAACCCGCTTCATCGGTAAACAGGTAGAACTGCAACGCATTCTCTGTTAGTGCCCATTGACAGAATTGCACTCGATGATTAAAGTCATCACCATGTAATTGCTGATGTAGCGATACATGAAACGGGTGAAAGCGGTGACGATGCAGTATGCGCATGACACTACTTTGACTCAGTCCACCGGCTCTCGCAATGTCCCGTGTACTCATGTGTAGGTTCATGGCAACAGCAGCTAACACATCAAATGCACCCGCTTCTCCTGTGACGGGCCTGTTACGGACCCGTTTGCGTGCTAAGACCATACCTGTTGCATACAGTTGGCGGTAGACGTTTCGCAATGCGCGGCACGTTGGATGCTGTCTGCCCGGGTACCGTTCTGCATACACCCTGCAGGCTTAAGCTGCATTTCGTCGACACTCGCCATAGATGAGTATCATCTCCGTCTTTTCAGAGTTCGAATACACCATGGTCACAGTTCCTACAACACCACACTATCACAGACGTCTGGTAATACGGTGTACTACAGTTGGTCTGCGTGCGGAGACGAATGCAGAATAACAATAGCAGCAAGCGCTACATGCGGACACTGCGACAGCTAGACCAAACCACAACAGTGCACTACAGCCACACTCGTAAACACGGTCGCCATCGTAAACATGTCCCTGCAGATGCTGCTCGCCGACCGTGTCCGTGTTTGTTACAACACGCAACTGAACGTCGGAGGTTTCAAGCCTCAACTTTAGGTTACAATATCTCCGGATGTAATTAACATTTTACAATGCAACAAACGGCACTGATTACGTATTTGTTTATATGTTCAGATGTGCTAACAAAAATAACGTGGTTCCATTTAAAAAAACCTAGGTTTGTGTCAAAAAACATACTTCCGTGCATTTTTGTATGGTTTGTATTAAACAATTACACTAGCCCCTCACCTCCCGTTCGGTCTGTGGAATCGGTTAGACAGTATTTGATGTGGTTTACGAAATACATCAAGCGTAACGTTAGGTGACTCACCCTGTATATATACACTCCTGGAAATGGAAAAAAGAACACATTGACACCGGTGTGTCACACCCACCATACTTGCTCCGGACACTGCGAGAGGGCTGTTCAAGCAATGATCACACGCACGGCACAGTGGACACACCAGGAACCGCGATGTTGGCCGTCGAATGGCGCTAGCTGCGCAGCATTTGTGCACCGCCGCCGTCAGTGTCAGCCAGTTTGCCGTGGCATACGGAGCTCCATCGCAGTCTTTAACACTGGTAGCATGCCGCGACAGCGTGGACGTGAACCGTATGTGCAGTTGACGGACTTTGAGCGAGGGCGTATAGTGGGCATGCGGGAGTCCGGGTGGACGTACCGCCGAATTGCTCAACACGTGGGGCGTGAGGTCTCCACAGTACATCGATGTTGTCGCCAGTGGTCGGCGGAAGGTGCACGTGCCCGTCGACCTGGGACCGGACCGCAGCGACGCACGAATGCACGCCAAGACCGTAGGATCCTACGCAGTGCCGTAGGGGACCGCACCGCCACTTCCCAGCAAATGAGGGACACTGTTGCTCCTGGGGTATCGGCGAGGACCATTCGCAACCGTCTCCATGAAGCTGGGCTACGGTCCCGCACACCGTTAGGCCGTCTTCCTCTCACGCCCCTACATCGTACAGCCCGCCTCCAGTGGTGTCGCGACGAAGGGAGACGTGTCGTCTTCAGCGATGAGAGTCGCTTCTGCCTTGGTGCCAATGATGGTCGTATGCGTGTTTGGCGCTGTGCAGGTGAGCGCCACAATCAGGACTGCATACGACCGAGGCACACAGGGCCAACACCCGGCATCATGGTGTGGGGAGCGATCTCCTACACTGGCCGTACACCACTGATGATCGTCGAGGGGACACTGAATAGTGCACGGTACATCCAAACCGTCATCCAACCCATCGTTCTACCATTCCTAGACGGGCAAGGTAACTTGCTGTTCCAACAGGACAATGTACGTCCGCATGTATCCCGTGCGACCCAACGTGCTCTAGAAGGTGTAAGTCAACTACCCTGGCCAGCAAGATCTCCGGATCTGTCCCTCATTGAGCATGTTTGGGCTGGATGAAGCGTCGTCTCACGCGGTCTGCACGTCCAGCACGAACGCTGGTCCAACTGAGGCGCCAGGTGAAAATGGCATGGCAAGCCGTTCCACAGGACTACATCCAGCATCTCTACGATCGTCTCCATGGGAGAATAGCAGCCTGCATTGCTGCGAAAGGTGGAAATACACTGTACTAGTGCCGACATTGTGCATGCTCTGTTGCCTGTGTCTATGTGCCTGTGGTTCTGTCAGTGTGATCATGTGATGTATCTGACCCCAGGAATGTGTCAATAAAGTTTCCCCTTCCTAGGACAATGAATTCACGGTGTTCTTATTTCAATTTTATATATATGATGTTTAAGATATAATGATGTTTTGTGTGTAACTTGGCGACATAATCAGAGATTGATTGAATTATCTTATAGTAATAAGTCACAAAATACCTGACAGTCTTTGGACATGGAGCAGCTGATTAATTTATTTAAGACTGATAGGAGGCAACATTGTCATTTCCGCTCGTTTTCATGACCGCGATGCAGTCATACCCGGATCCACACTAAAGGAGTAAAAGATTTACTGACCTTAAAAGAAATTAGCACTACACAATTGAAAAGGATTGTTTCAGAAATTGTAGGAAAAGGATAATGTTCCTCCTGCCTCAATGATGTGTTCGGTCAGTTTGCGTGGTCGTAATTTCTGGAGATAAACTGATACAAAACAATTAACATTCAAGTAATGAGAAGATGGAGATACGTAAGGATAATTTGTCTAAATAAGTACACTTCATAAACAGGGTGTCCCAGCTATCTTGTCCACCCAAAATATCTCTCGAACTGTAACAGCTATTGGAAAACGACTTTCACCGGTATCAGTGTAGGGCCGGGGCCCATGAATGTACATATTTGGAAATATTCTAAAACGAAAGCATATGTGTTTTTTAACATAAACTTATGTTTTTTTTTAAATTGACCTCCTATATTTTTCTTCAGATATCCATAGCATGACAAAGCACATACACAATGGCGTTGATTACATCGCAATATTCCCATTACATCCCCAGATATTGAGACGCGAAGTTGACGCTTCAAACCCCAGACATGAGCTGCTAGCGCACGTCCTGAGGCTCAGGCGTGAACCCCATGCTGCCCGTAATCGCATCAGGATGGCAGCAGACCGTATTATTCGTATCGGACCTCTTGATAAGTATGGAAATGTGATTACGCATGTCAATGAGTTACGACCCGTGGCTCTACTCTTCATTCAGTCCCTGCGAAAGCCTACATTTCAGCAGAATAATGCACGACCGTATGTTGCAGGTCCGGTACGAGCCCTTCTGGATACAGAAAATGTTCGACTGCGGCCCTTATCAGCACATTCTCCACGTCTCTCACCAATTGAAAATGTCTGGTCAATGGTGGCCGAGCAACTGGCTCGTCACAATACGCCAGTCACTTCTCTTGATGAACTGTGGTATCGTGTTGAAGCTGCATGGGCAGCTGTACCTGTACACGCCATTCAAGCTCTGTTTGACTCAACGCCCAGGCGTATCAAGGCCGTTATTACGGCCAGAGGTGGTTGTTCTGGCTACTGATTTCTCACTATCTATGCACCCAAATTGCGTTTAAATGTAATCACATTTCGGTTCTAGTATAATATATTTGTCCAATGAATACCCGTTTATCACCTACGGTTCTTCTTGGTGTAGCAATTTTAATGGCCAGTAGTGCACAATGAACCAAAAATTGTGGCCCATACGTCAAACTTTTGGAGCTTAGTCATCACCGAATCTGAAATCCTTATGAAACGAGACTGCGGTTTCGGGTTAAATTCTGCATGGGGCCAGAATATAGAAAAACTTTATGCTGCGTGTAATTTCCATCGTCCTGCGACCTTACCGTGCGAAGAAAAACCGAATGATGTCGAAGAAGCGAGGTTTCGCTATGGAGAGAGTGCAGAGCAACGCATATACTTGCAGCAGCACTGGCAAAGCATGCGCAATGCCAATTAGGAACACCATGCATGAGCCTGCGAGATCTTACATAGGGTAGCTTAGTGTATTGGTCGTCAGTATTCATCTGAACGTGGGCAGAAGACTGTGCCGAAATATCGTACCAGCAATTTACAGATATCCGACCGTTCCCGAAAATTTTATAAAATAGTTATATATCTAGTTGTATTCATGGATCATCAATGATTTCTGATGCAGCTTAGAAAGCATTCGTTTCGTGTACCGGTTACGTATAGGCTATAGCTCTAATTTGCCTACCCAGTTTTCACTGCAGAAATGCCGAATGCAGAGAGCAGTAGAAATCGGAGAACGTTGTAAGTCACTAACTAGTAAAAGAGGAACGTCTTTCGTTTACGCCAAGTTTGTTCGGAGCAGCAACAACGGAAGAACGGCATACCACCGACAAAAGTGAATTATCTTCAAAAGTCTACCGTATGGCTGAAAGTGCAATGCGAAGCTTGACACAGAGCCACGTACAGTCAGCTGTGTTTTCTGTCGTTTCTCCTATCATGTGGCTTGGACCTATGTAGAACACAGACAAAATTATACACAACAGATGGGGAAGTGGAGATTAGTGTTTAATGTGATGCCGACAACGTGGTTAGTAGAGACGGATCACATGCTCGGATTAGGGAAGAATGGAGAAGATAGTTGGTTGTGTCCTTTCAAATGAACCACTCCAGCATTCGGCATTACCGATTTAGGAAAATCACCGAAAACTTCAATGAGGATGGCCGGACACGAGATTGAGCTGCCGTCCTCCCCAATATGAAGCCAGTGTGATAAACTGTACGCTATTGGCTCGGTTATAAGCAAGAAGTAGTTAGTACCCTCTAAAATAAAATGAAACACCCATAGCAGTCAGCGCACAATCTATAAGACTTACTTTCTAGATATTGCAGCCTCATTTGCCGTTTTGTAGAAGGAGTGTCCGGCATATGCGACATGCTTTTATTTTCTCCTTTTTGTCTGTATATTTTTAGCATCTCCGTACCTCCTTATATGGCTTTCGTATCACACCTCGATAAAAACGGAAATAAAAGCAATTGGTTTTCTGCTGTGGGCGATATGTTTCAAACAGAAATAACGAAAACAGACCTGAAAAATTTCAATTGTATAATGTGAACCTCTTCGTTACCAGACATGTCTTTATTTGCATTTCTGGAAGCTTAGTGTAATACAAGCAGTTCCAGCTGATAGCTTTCTACCTACTTGTTTCCATGGATATGCTGTTAAGTTACTGTTGTTTAACAGGAATAGTTGTGAAATATTCACGCTCATCTGACCTTTCACCTCCAACGTTCCTGTATCTTATTACACTTCATTATAAAAAGATCGCATCAGAGTAACCTGTTGAATAATATCGGAAGACTTTAGTATTGTCTTTAACGATATCAACAACGCATGCCCATTTTTGAATCATTGTCCTAGTTCCTCCACAGGTTATTTCCCAGTAACATAAACAACTTTATTTTGGGATACAGTATTTATTTCTTTCAAAATACCTCATAGGATTAGGTTACAGAAGAAATGCAGATGTTCAACTACAGCATACACCTAGTTAAACAAATCATTCCTCCCTCGCGGGGAAGTCAGTGGAATTCGGTTCTGTATAGTACACAAATTCTTACAAATTGTTCATTCACGTTAAATTATTCACATGATCCTTCGCTGTCACTTTAGGGTGACAGCGTGACTCGAACTGGTTTCAGTAAACATTCTTTACTGTACGTAACATGACGCTCGGTGCAGGCGAGATATCCTTCTACATGATCAGCTAGCCTGCCCAGGTATAATACGTCGATGAATATTACCTCAGCTGTTACTCGCTTAGCGTAATTAAGTTATGAGTGGAGAGTAATGGCGATTCGTTAAGGGGGGTAGGACGTCAAACAGGCCGACTTGGAGCAGGAGAGGCACCACACGACATTTTAATTTCCACTGTCTGTACCTTTACAAATAAATTCATAAAACTTTGTCAACGCGACTAGCAAGGATGCAGGATTCAAACTCATAGCAATGTAAGTTCAAAAGTATATTAAAATAAATTTTTTTACGTGGGAAATTTCATCATTTTTTCACTTACTATTGGCTGCATTTGTTGCTATAGGTACACTTTTCTTCACAAGTAAGAGAGATTCTTCGATGAATTTTGCACGGCATACAAACCATACGTACAGGTGTATGAAACACTAGAATTTATTTAATTAATGAAAAAATGAATGGGTTGTTAAATTTTAAACTTCATATTTAGAAAACAATTATTTTTATGGTTAATTATCTCAATTTTTAGCACAGTTTTTAATAGATATGGAAAATTCTAGAGTTTCATACTACCGTAAGTATGGTTTGTATGCTATGCAAAATTCATCGAAGAATCTCCCTTACTTATGAAGAAAAGTGTACCTATAGCAGCGAATTCAGCCAATAGTAAGTGAAAAGTGATGATATTTCACGTGTAAAAAAATACATATATTTTGTTATATCTTTGAACTTCCACTGGTATGAGCGTGAATCCTGAACCCTTCCTGGTCATGCTGACTCTGTTTTATGAATTTATTTGTAAAAGTATAGACAGTGGAAATAAAAATGTCCTGTGGTGTCTCTCATGCTCTAAGTCGGCCACTTTGACGTCCTACCCCCCTTAAGAGCCGCATTCTCCAGGCTAACTTCCACTCGAAAGACACCGTGGTATATGTCGATATGAACTGGGAGAAAAATGTTCTCATGCTTGCTCGAGGGAGGATTGTTTCCTACCACCGTTGGCTGGCCTGATTGCGAACGATGTAGAAGTTGGTTTCCGGCCTCTCGAGGTGGAATTTAAAGAGTCCCAGGTTCGTTACAGCAAGACGAAAGAATTTCTTACTCATTTTAGGTGGAGATGCAAACATTTTGATCCTATTTCTCGTTAAATGTATTAGTTCGGAGGACTGGTATACCAAATATCATCACTTTGCTGAATAAGAGACAAGTGACAGTACAGACACATCGAAACAATAAAAGATTTGTACCCGAAATGACACTTGCATCTTGTTTGCGTTACTTTCATGTGTAATATGTATCATTAGACACAGCCATAATGAGATGTTGCTTCGTGAAACAATAGAGTTGCATTTTTGTAAACTAATACAAAATGGTTCAAATGGCTCTGAGCACTATGGGACTCAAATGCCGAGGTCATTAGTCCCCTAGAACTTAGAACTAGTTAAACCTAACTAACCCAAGGGCATCACAAACATCCATGCCCGAGGCAGGATTCGAACCTGCGACCATAGCGGTCTTGCGGTTCCAGACTGCAGCGCCTTTAACCGCACGGCCACTTCGGCCGGCCAAAACTAATACAGAAATCGAGACTGTTTATCTCAAACATCCCACTTCTATAGCAAAACACGCCTGTGGGTGCAGCTAAAAGTCAGTATCAATGTGGGCTTCAGGATCAACTGCGTCTTATCTCATAATAATATACAACGCCAATAGACGGTATGTTGTGTGCTTCTGTACATGTTAAGGAACAGAAGTAGTGTTTTGCGTATTCATCGAAACTGCAAGCAGTGGTCGAAGTCAACATTAAATTTGAAAGACTGGTTACATGGGATCTTATTGCTTCGTGTATTTATGAACGATTAGACTTTACTTATGAAACAAAAATGTAATTTATGTAGTGTAAGGTCTGCATTAAACATGCGTATAAGTGGCAACTGCAAGAAAGTGTCATAGTAACGTTAGATCTTGAACTGACGTGTTTTGGGAGTAGAGTGTGCACAGTCAACTGACAGTTTTTGATGCTTAGGTCTCCATAGTGGTTCGGCGCTGTGACGATTTTTCAGAGTTACGTACCGAGAGCTGCGGTCGTTAGTGTCTCGACGAAACCTGAGGACGAGGGATAATGTTCACAATACAGCTATTAAAACGTTTGTAAACACCCTTGTTTCACCTCTAGATTTTTTCAAACGTTTTGAAGAACATGGCTTCAGAGACTCGGCCGGTTTTCTACTAGTCACCTCATATATATCGTATCATGACAGAAGGAAATACTAGACTGCTATTTACAACAAATACACACATTTATACACAGTTCCACAAAATCTCAAGCTCGTAACAGATCATAACCATAAACCCATTTTTGAAAGCCGGCCGGGGTGGCCGAGCGCTTCTAGGCGCTACAGTGTGGAACCACGCGACCCCTACGGTCGCAGGTTCAAATCCTGCCTCTGGCATGGATGTTTGTGATGTCCTTAGGTTAGTTAGGTTTTAGTAGTTCTAAGTTCTAGGGGACTGATGACCTCAGAAGGTAAGTCCCATAGTGCTCAGAGCCATTTGAACCAACCAGGTTTGAAAGCTAGTCAAAAGCTTCAGCGCATAAATTTTGGTCTTCCATTGTTCCTTTGAATGTTCTATAGAAAATTTAAAATGTTATATGATGTACAGTTGGGTACTCTTCGCTGCAGTCTTATTCAGGTAAGAAGTCCAACACCCACAGGTGCACTTGTGCTACACATAGGCGCCAGTCGGTTCTGATATGGTTCACTATCCACCAGGGTCAGGAGACCTGATTGTCGCTTGCAATGAGTTTTAATTAGTTGGTGATACATCATGGTAGTTGGCCCCTGCCATTGAATGTTTCAAGCACTTGCGTTTCGAAAGAGTTGATTTATCTGTGTCACGATGATATCCTAGAATCTCAATTACAGGAGTGCTGACACTAAAAATACTGACTGAATTGGTGACCATGCGCTGTTTTTACTGTGCTGTACACTTTCAGCAATGGCTGTGGTAGGAATGCAATGCAACTACAGTCTGATTTAAAGTAGTTGTCACTTGACTTTCGCGCCGCGAAGTTGCGGCGTTGACACGTCAAGCACTGGCTGGAGGCAGCCGCCTCAGCGCATCGCTATCCCCGGCGATAGAAAATCATTTTAAAGCCTGTATCTTCTACAAAAAGTAAGTACAAAATTTCAAACCCACATATGATGTATATCTCTACAATATCTCTCAATCTGTTCTGTATCACTCCTTTCACCTTCTGCCAGTCTTCCAATGTCACAATTTCTACAGCCTCATTCAAAAAGCGTTCCACCTCGGTTAATGTGAATTTCTTATTCTCTGCAGCAATATGCCGTTTAACCTGAGCCCAAATCGGCTCTATTGCGTTGAAATGGTAATGCTAAGGAGGCAATCTGAGCACTTTATGCCCATATTTTTTTGCTACTTCTGCCACAATGTAAATCGGGTCCTTTGGCTTGTGTTGCATTAGAAGTTCTAATAATTGTGCCCTTGTCAAATTACTGTCGAACTGTACCTTATGTTTCTGTAACCAGCTAACATAGCCGTTTTCCCTCGTTACCTTTGTGGGTGTGTTATCTTCTATTACTGAGTGATAAGGAGCGTTATCCATAACAATGATAGAGTTTCTTGTTAAGTTCTGGAGCACACAGTCTTCAAACCATTTCACAAAAGTGTTGTCGTTCATCTCTTCGTGGTAGTCGGAGGTCTTATTTGAACTGAATAGCAGCAGACAATTTGGAATGAAATCTTTTGAATTTCCGGCATGTGCTACAATTATCCTTCTTCCTCTGCCAGTCGGAGCTGCCATACTACCGCTGATGGTACCGTCTGTGCAGCCTTTTTTTAAACTGTGTCCTGCATTCACCCACGTTTCATCAAGCCAAACGATATCATCAAAATTCGTCCCCACTAATTCTCTAAGAAAGCGGCATCGCCAGGCAGCAATATCTTGGCGTTCCATGAGTAACTTTCTGTCAGAGATTGATTTTCACGACTCGTACAAAAACGATTTACTACCGTGAAACAGGTCTGCCGCTGTGAGGGTAGCATGTAGTTCTTTTGAGTGTTGGATACTCCTTCCTCGAATTAAATGCGTTTATTTGATGACGAATGGCATCTTCCTGAAAAGAGTCAAGTTTTGTGACTCTCTTCTCTAGTCGCCTCTTTTTCCCAGGCGTCTCCTATTTAGATGATTCACTTGAGCCTTCTTTCGTGAATTTCTCCTTGCAGATTCTTATTACTGATCGTTCGCTAACTTGCAGAGCAGCTGCAGTTCACTCCACCACCTTATCCAAAGGAACGAGAGGCCCTCCTGCATCCCTCTCTCTCTCAAAACACTCCCTTAAGGAACACACGTATTCACGCGCCTGACTGCGTATAACGACGCCATGTCCGGCACTTTTTGGAAGTTTCCGAGGAGTGTGCAGCCTCGGCCTCCCTGTCTTGCGACTGCTTTCATCAGACATCGTAAACACGCGAAGATACAAGTCACTCAAATCTCTCACCCGTACGTCTACAACGGATCGCTGAGGACTGGCTGGCTGGCACAATGCCTTAGCCAGCTCAGCAGATCGAAGTGTCAACGCAGTGGCAGCCGACAGCGCCGGCTGCTATTGGTTTATTGGTGGCGGGAGCCCTGCACCCCGTTGCCTGTCAAGTGACAACTAATTTAAATAATAGTATAACACCTGAGAGGACCAAGGCTTGTGCTGGTTGCCTACATCCAGCTGCAAATGGTGTCATAATCTTCTGACCATCGTTATCGGTGATGTAATCATCATCACGTGACCCGCCACACCCTTCTCCTCCTTCCTCTGTGTTCACCCTTACCTCTCCAAACAGTCACGGTGTAGGTAGCCAAACACTTGAACTGCGTTAAAGACGTCATGTTTAAGGACGTATTTCTCTGAATAGCGTTGAATGGCGCTATGCTCTAATATATAGAATATTTTCAGTTCGAAAAAAATATGAAAGCCTTCCTTCTATTGACCCCATGTTCAAAGATAGTTGCCTCCGAAATGTGTGCACGTGCGCACACGCGCGCACTCACACACATACACATTTCTGTGTTTCATCTCCCCTCTCCCCCCGTCTCTCTCTCTCTCTCTCCCTCTCGTATATTAAATATTTTACTCCTTACACATATCATCACCTTCTTCCAAGGAAGTCTAGGAACCGTGGAAATTGTCTACTCTTCCTGAGAGCGAAAGAACATCAGAATTCTGGGGAATTTCTTAAAAACCAATGACGTGTACATTGCCTTCCTTGAGGAAGTACCCTGCGAAGAGATGAACCTACAACAGCAATACAATGTCTACAACAATGTCGGCTCTAGCGGTAGCGGCTGCTGCATTTTAACCAAGACTCTGATAAGAGAACGTAGAAAAGCAACACGACGGACGCGTTAACAAAGCCAAACTAAATCAAATAACAGTGTTACCCTTCCCTCACCAAGAACACACAATGTAACTAGTAGAGAAAAATTTGTCACTGAAACTATCCCGTACTTTATGAGACACGCGAAAGTTAACATAATAATGGGAGAAGATTTCAGTTGTGTTGTAACACCGGCAAACACAACAGGATCAACCCCTGATTGTGGCTCCTTAAAAACCACGATTGGAGAACTAAAAGTGATAGACGTCATAGATCGATTAGCCAACACGCGATCCCACTATACGTACGCATCTCCATCGGCAGCTTCAAGAATGGACAGCTGTACAGGAGTGTGAAGTAAGCCCCGTCAACTTCTCGGACCATCATGCATCTGTCGTTAAAATAAAAGGCTTACCCCGGCCCAGCGTAATGGGAAAGAGATACTAGAAGTTAAACTGCAAACTGCTCAGTGTTGGATGGGCAAAAACAGAATTCAGCGAATGCTATCGAACATTGATTCATCGGAAGTGGTTCTTCAGTAGAAGAGCGATCTCGCGAAGCGAAGAAATTCAAAAAGAAGATCCTAGAGCCAGAAACTCGAAGGCAAAATAATTACTTGCAAAATTAAGGGATACATTCCAGACGATAAATGGAGCATATACCACCTCAGCAGAGAACGGAAACGGTGAAGACTGAAATTCATCGGATATCTAACGTCTTTCGACGAGAACGGCACCGTTAATATGGATGATATGAAGGACTATTTTCGGAGACTGTTCTGGGAATAACCGTAAAATCCTACCGAGACTACAAGTTTGCTGAAACATTTCACGTCTTCCCACACAAACTAAAATCTAACTACGTTGATAAAGCCCCTATCCGAAGAAGAAACTGCAGACATTGTAAAGCAAATAACATCTCTTCGGGTGTTGACGAAATGCGGTATGAATTTTGCAAACTATTCTGGCCAGTTACGAAACCAGAATTCACGGAGGTTATGAAAGAGAGACAAACAGTGGGTCAAATATATCAGAAAATGAACCAGGAATTACAGTCCTTCTACCCAAAACTTTAAAAGAAAAGAAAATAACATTTATAGACAACATCTCTTTTAACGTATACGCCGGCTAAAAAATAGGGGCCTACACAGTAGCCACAAGGCCAAAAGGACTGTTACAGAGGTAAATGGGCCTGGGCGAACGTGTAATGTTCTCAACAGGAAGATCACTGATGGACGTTGCTCTTTGAGAGACATGGCATTCTTCTCATCGATGTACCAAATCGGAACAATGTGATTGTTGAACATCGACCTAGAAAATGCCTTTGACAAAGTCACTCACCAGCGTCTATGGAATAACACTATAACTTCCCACAGCCCTCAATAGATCTGCTACTATCAGTACAGAATCCAGTGGTACCCAAAATTCAAATAAACGGCCACGTCACGGGACAATTTTCAATTCAAAGCTCAGTCTGGCAGGAATGCCTTTGGCCATGATATATTTATAACTTCACTGGAGCCAACGATCCTTTCAATCAACAAGCAGATCTTTGGAATAAATGTTGATGCACAAGGAATCGCCGTTAACGCTTATGCCAACGATATAACAATTGTACTCACGCAGCATCAAGACACTGGGAAGTTATTAGAAATAATGCGTTCTTATAAGGAAACACCGGGAGCGACAATAAACAACAACAAAACCCGTCTCCAAGGGTTGATCAAAACTTCGCAACTCACGCCACTTCTCTTCACAGTTTCGACAAAATGGAAGTGTTCGGCGTTTAACTAAAGAAGAACATGAACTAATTACGAATCAAAGGTGGAGGAGGTAAGAGGGGCATGAATATTAAACTGTATAAGGAAATTAAATATTATTCAAAGGGTACAATATGTCGATATGCTGTCCCTTTCAAAAATGTGGCATACAGCTCAAATAATGTCCATAAAGCGACAATATGTTGCCCAAATAAACAATTATGTAGGATAGTTCCTCTAAAAAGGAATGCTACGTCGTCAAATGAAGGTGGATTATGCTTAACAAATATTGAGAAAAAATGCACCACCCTTATAGTTAAGAATCTTATAATATATTTGAAACAACCAGCAAGTTAGTCAAATTTATTGGAGGTGCCGTGGGAAATAACCACAAGAAGTATAACTCAACGAAGGACACCCACTTTTAAAATCACAGCGGGAATTGTAGAGAAACTCTCAAATGAAAAGAACTTAATCAAGAACGATTAATGGAGAACTACAGAACGATACAGTCCATAACGAGTAGGCGAAATAAAACACAAAGGTCATAACTGAAAGCTAGTATGGCCTAAGATTCAGATACGACAACGCTACGCTCGGCCGTTAGCATATTCTTATACGATTAGTTTCCGACGGCATAACGGCGACACCAACAAAGAAGCATTACTGTGAACACTGTGCCTTGACTGACACAGCGCTGCACCGGACAGTAGACTGTTCACGAATCCTACGCTTTTGTGAGTGGATTCCATTTAAATGTGCAATGCTATAACGACAATAGCGGATGAAATTAACACAGAGAAGATAATGTCTTCGATTTCAAAACATTCCCTGCTTCAAAGGCGAGAAAAATAACGTCACATATACATTCGTATATAAACTACGTCATCGAGGATGAAGGTGTGTCTGTAATCGAATTCAAACTATATTTCCACTAAGAGAGGGACAAAGTTGTCAGAAACAACCGGAAAATTGAAAAATTTGTCCTATTCATACACTTTTTTTAAAATGAGGATGTTTAGAAAGGAAAACACCAAACGTTTACTTTTAAAAGGAAATCTCGAGTTTATGCAGATGTATGGCTCAGTTCCCTTTTTTCACATGCAGTCAGATCAAAAATACAATTCTGTTAAATACCGCGATCTACATACTAACATACCCATAAGAAGAAGGATGTTTTTGTTTCAATAGAAAATAGGAAAAGTCCACTAATAAAATCATGTTAAGACAGAAATGAAAATAATGTTGTATGCTTTTGCAACTTTGAAAAATTACGAAATTGTACTTTTTCTAACTTTACAACTGTAAATTTATTATAAAGTATAAATAAAATATATGCCGTAAAAAAAGAGGTTAATAGAGTAGTAGTCTTAAATACAGTTGGTCATGGGTTCGAATCATGTCCAATACAATAATGTTTTTCATTTTAAATCCTTTTCGAAATTATTTTTATCATTATTTTCATTCAATTAATTCTTTTAAACGCAGTTTCTATTTGATTTCGTCGTCACATAGTTTGAATCAGCATATAAACGTATTAATTTGTTTTCTTTTTTCCAAGTCGACATTTTTGTGAATATCAATTTAATTATATTTGTCTATTATAATATTCAATTACATGAAAATTCCGATCAGTTAAAAACAATAGAGGAAATAATCTATTTACATTGCCTGCAGTTTTCATGACTAGGTGTGGAACTTTTTTGCTCCGTAGTTGTCATAGAAACACTTAAAACACAACCCAAATATCTATTCACTATGGACAAAATATGGCAGATGGAGATTTAATTGAAAGAAGGGTTTATAAGTAAAACGAAATTCGAACAAAATAGAAAGAGGTACAATGAACTCTATAATGTGGAAAAAAATCAGGGTAGTAAAACATGGGAAATTAAATCGAAATTAATATGTAAAAATAATTAAAAACGCATGAACGAAGATTTCAAGAGGAAAAATGATGGTAGGAAGAAATACGACAATAATCGAAGATGTTCGCATCGTAATTAAAATTATGTGACAAACAATGGAAATAAAATTTTTTATTTAAATCAGTTAATTAATCAAAATGATGATCAAAAACATTTCGATAAAGATTTAAAAATGAATAATATAAACTACACCTGATGATATTCGAACCCACAACCTTCTCCATATGAACAACGCAACCATACTACGTAACACTCCAGTCCTGACGCTAATGTGTGACGGAATTGCAAAATCTTTCACAAGCTGTGACATAGTCGCGAATGAACTGTGACCCGAAAATGAGGAATAAATTTCTTTTACTTTAGGTCTACGACCACAAATTTGTAGGTGCTCAGCCTACCAGTTTCGGTCGGCAATGACCACCTTCAGAAATGTTTAATAAAAAAAAAGGAAAAAAAATTGTCCTAATACACTGGAGACACAGTGGCATCGTCAAATGCGAAACACAAAATCAGCGCCAGCAACCTCAGGCATATGTAAATTGTAGTATACTCAAGAATCACCATTTCAGCAGCGTCGCTGTTCAAAACAAACTCAAGCACTGCTGACATTGTGACAATATATATATATATATATATATATATATATATATATATATATATATATATATATATATATTGTGTGTGTGTGTGAGACGATGCTGGCGCAGATTTTGTGTTTAGCCTTTGATGATGCCACTATGGCTCCAGTGTATTAGGACACTTATAAAAAGTTCTGAAGATGGTCACTTCTGACCAAAAGCCGTAGTCTGAGGATCTAAAAGTTAGTGACCATAGACGTGAAATAAGAGAAATTTATTTAGAAATTTTTTTCGTCAATTACTCGCAAACGAGAGCCGACGAGGTTGAATGACAACAGGGTGTGATATTTGGGGTCTTATCCTACATAACCGTGTAGATGGTTCCAAAAAGTCGATCCCACCACTGGGGACTTCTCCTTGTTAGATTTCAGATTGCCAGAATTACACTGATATAAATTAATTTACTTTGTCTTCAATAATTAACATGTAATGCCTCTGAATATTACCGAACAACATAGTTAACCTACCGAAGATTCATTCGTAATATTTGTTATTTAAGTTATCCTTTCAGTAAGCGAACAAAGTTGGCAGTGACAGTCTGTCATTAGTTTTGTTTTCAAACTATGGTAGGGTGTTCAGTAACTGGAAAGAAATTGTACTGTAAGTGGGTAACGATGACTGAGGATAACGACAAGATTAGGTACCTAAAGTTCTTACGTATCTTCCTCATTATTCAATTAAAGTCACTCTAATTATGCATCTCTCAGTTTCAAATGTGAACGAAAATGAAATGTACTTACAATTCGTTGCAGACGCATAGCGGTCGTTTTCGTTGACGTCGACTATCAACTATGGCCTATTAGGACCTTGATGTTATTGGAGCCTCTTACATCTACCCTCTCCTGCTACGTTATTGGTTCCTCGCTCTTAGCAATTCCGACTCACATTGGTCTGACTTCCTACACTACAGACTACTCTCGTGAGTTCACTCTCACGTCACACAGCGAAATTACGAAATTGTACTTTTTTGTAACTTTACAACTGTAAATTTATTATGAAGTATAAATAAAATATATGCCGTAAAAAAAGAAGTTAATAGGGTAGTAGTCTCAGGTACAGTTGGTCATGGGTTCGAATCATGTGCAATACAATAATGTTTTCCATTTTTAAATCCTTTTCGAAATTATTTTTATCATTATTTTCATTCAATTAATACTTTTAAACGCAGTTTTTATTTGATTTCGTCGTCACATAGTTTGAATCACCATATAAACGTATTAATTCGTTTTTTTCAGTCGAAATTTTTGTGAATATCAATTTAATTATATTTATCTATTATATTATTCAATTACATGAAAATTCTGATCAGTTAAAAACAATTGAGGAAATAATCTATTTATTTTCTTCTGCGCACTCTGATATGACGTCACACTCGCGTCAGCGGACAGCGCTCCTAGACAACCTTTTGCTTTCTGCCAACGATATTGCTTTTCCTAACCTCCCTCCCCTAACGGCATTACCCCAGAATAAATACATCGTAGTACAGAATACTTTGTGCAAGCTACAATACATATAACAGTGTCTAATGAACATGCAGTATATAAAGTCTTACAGAATGAGACACGTACTTCATATTTGTAATAAACATAATCGGCAAAAAAATTTCGGTAGAGACATTTTTATTATACTGTCACAAAGTGGTTTATTTTGTGCCAAGTAGGAGTAAATGTAGCTATGACATGTAATAGGTCCAATAATGATCCAAGTAGCTCGTTATTAGCCGCAATCTGACTTCATTACTATAAAAGAAAGATAAATGAGCAGCACACTTACATTAACCACGGAACAGAAAAATATCTGCCAGAGTATTAGAAATTGAACAGCAGTGAACATGAATATCACTCACAAGCTACTAACAACGCCTAAAATTATTTAGTGGGCTACTTATAGTTTATCTCTGTGCAGTTGGGATTTAGATCCCGTGCTGTAATCGTAACAGCCAAGTACTAAACACTGACTACATGCTAGCACCAAAAAGAAAAAATCGGTTGAATGATGTTGCAAAGTGAAACATTTGAATATGCATGGTTTATGAAGACGAGCTAGACACTTCGAGATAATACACATTCAAGGTAAGACATGGATGAATATATTTTGCTGGATCATATACAACATCCTTCCAACCAGCGTCTGTCCTTTAGCCCCACCCAGTTAACTGAAAATTCGTGCATCAGAACGGGGATACTTAAATATCCAGTAAACGATCACGAAGTTTGCAGTCAGAAATACACTCCTGGAAATGGAAAAAAGAACACATTGACACCGGTGTGTCAGACCCACCATACTTGCTCCGGACACTGCGAGAGGGCTGTACAAGCAATGATCACACGCACGGCACAGCGGACACACCAGGAACCGCGGTGTTGGCCGTCGAATGGCGCTAGCTGCGCAGCATTTGTGCACCGCCGCCGTCAGTGTCAGCCAGTTTGCCGTGGCATACGGAGCTCCATCGCAGTCTTTAACACTGGTAGCATGCCGCGAAAGCGTGGACGTGAACCGTATGTGCAGTTGACGGACTTTGAGCGAGGGCGTATAATGGGCATGCGGGAGGCCAGGTGGACGTACCGCCGAATTGCTCAACACGTGGGGCGTGAGGTCTCCACAGTAGATCGATGTTGTCGCCAGTGGTCGGCGGAAGGTGCACGTGCCCGTCGACCTGGGACCGGACCGCAGCGACGCACGGATGCACGCCAAGACCGTAGGATCCTACGCAGTGCCGTAGGGGACCGCACCGCCACTTCCCAGCAAATTAGGGACACTGTTGCTCCTGGGGTATCGGCGAGGATCATTCGCAACCGTCTCCATGAAGCTGGGCTATGGTCCCGCACACCGTTAGGCCGTCTTCCGCTCACGCCCCAACATCGTGCAGCCCGCCTCCAGTGGTGTCGCGACAGGCGTGAATGGAGGGACGAATGCAGACGTGTCGTCTTCAGCGATGAGAGTCGCTTCTGCCTTGGTGCCAATGATGGTCGTATGCGTGTTTGGCGCCGTGCAGGTGAGCGCCACAATCAGGACTGCATACGACCGAGGCCAACACCCGGCATCATGGTGTGGGGAGCGATCTCCTACACTGGCCGTACACCACTGGTGATCGTCGAGGGGACACTGAATAGTGCACGGTACATCCAAACCGTCATCGAACCCATCGTTCTACCATTCGTAGACCGGCAAGGGAACTTGCTGTTCCAACAGGACAATGCACGTCCGCATGTATCCCGTGCCACCCAACGTGCTCTAGAAGGTGTAAGTCAACTACCCTGGCCAGCAAGATCTCCGGATCTGTCCCCCATTGAGCATGTTTGGGACTGGATGAAGCGTCGTCTCACGCGGTCTGCACGTCCAGCACGAACGCTGGTCCAACTGAGGCGCCAGGTGGAAATGGCATGGCAAGCCGTTCCACAGGACTACATCCAGCATCTCTACGATCGTCTCCATGGGAGAATAGCGGCCTGCATTGCTGCGAAAGGTGGATATACACTGTACCAGTACCGACATTGTGCATGCTCTGTTGCCTGTGTCTATGTGCCTGTGGTTCTGTCAGTGTGATCATGTGATGTATCTGACCCCAGGAATGTGTAAATAAAGTTTCCCCTTCCTGGGACAATGAATTCACGGTGTTCTTATTTCAATTTCCAGGAGTGTAGTTTATATATTTTAATTATACAATTGGTTAAAAGACAAACAATAACACCTTGGTCCTTGGTATCACAAAAATACGTGCACACTATTTGGATATACCAGCACCTCATGACTTCAATTCCATAGAGTGCACAAAGCAAATCACTGCATAAATTAAACTGAAGGAAAGAGCGACTGAATCAACCGTATAATGTTTTGTATTAAGGGTCTACATGTTCATTTCCTTAACCTGAGTCGGGTCTACTGACTTCTCTAGCACGTGCAAGCCTTGCGACACCTCGGGTAGCACATCTTCACTTCCGCAAGTCATAACAACTTTATCAGATCGACATTAGTGGAAAATTTACCGAGTACCTCACGAATGATTTAATAAAATGACCTTGCATATGAACAATCTCTTCGGGCAACCGTAATACATACAACTCTCTCGCAAAGACTGCAAATCCGTGGCAGTCGCATTCAATACCATCAGTCCGTTTGCACACCGCGAACCACTGGGAAGAGAGCATCTTTCGAAAAGCTACACGGTGGCGTCATTGGCCAATACGTCCAGAAACGCCTGACCAGTGCTTCCGCCAAACATCACAGAGAGAATGCTTCTAGGACTATGATTCTGACTGTGACTGTTACAGATATATTGCAAAGTATCAGCAATCACTAGTTCGCGAGGTAAAGTAACGATATAATTGAAGAGTTGAAAGTGGCTATTTAAGAGGAAATTTTCAACTTGTTAGAAAACTGGCGACACGAAAATGTACCCCTTCGCGTTGGCTTTCACAATAATATATTTCGCTAACTCAAGAAAACAGGGAGCTACGTCCGGGAAACTTAAATACGGTAATAACAGTTTATTTGATTGGCATGCTCAGCATGTCGCATAAAAAAACGCTGCAACTGTTGTAAACCCTTTATTAAAGGCACGACCGGTTTCGTAATGTTAAATTACGTCACAGGTGCAAACCTGAATGAAAAGAAGAAATGGACCGCAAGCTACTGCGCCAATGTCACAGTGATAAAATGTGTCCGGAAGATTGAATACCTATGTTTGCGATCCCTTCGCAACCCTTTCTTTAAAATTCGAGAAGGAAATTCCGAAGAAAGCCATGCTCGTGGATTAAAATGCTACATTGAAACTGGAACATATGAATATGTGGGACGAGAAAAATGGTGTAAAAGGCACCAGAAAAACTGGGAAGGGGAAGAGGGGGGCAAGCGAGTGGGAACGGCTCACAACATACTCTAAACTTTTATCCCTGTATCCACGAAATAACTCACTTGATGTCTGATATTTTTACGTTTATTTTCGTACGACCGGTTCCCAAACGTTTCCTTACCGTTTATCGGAAATTACTGACACTTCCGTGCACGCGCCGCTCCCCTCGGAGCCTATGTTTTGATATCCTGTCAGTTCGTATATGGAAGTCGCAGCGTACCGAACCGGCGCGGCTCCAGCTGAGGTACTGTTTACTCTATATTTAGTCTTTTTCCTCCCCTACACCCTCATCTTTCCGATGTTTTCTGCAATTTTCTCTTTAGTCCCATTTGTTCACAGGTTCCAGAATCACTGCTGCATTCAATCAATGACAGTCGCTTTCTGCGAATTTTTCGAATTTTAAAGAAAAGGTTGTGATTGGACAGTAATAATTGCTTGCCCACTTAATGCGGGGCCGTCAAGGCGTGCCAAACTTCGCGCATAAGGGGTGTGCGGACCATGTGTGGGCAAGGCCCGGCCTCTCTCGAAAGTACCCGGGTTCGAAATTTCATTTAGCATTGCGGTGCGGCACCTTTTCGATTGGCAAAACTCTCTTCAGGTCGCCAGAACTGTGGTATCAGGGCTATTTACCCCTCACTATTGGCATGTGGCACGAAGGGCGTTCACGGCTCCAGTGACTGTTTGCATTAAGAGAGGCAATATAGCTGTCGATCGTTAGAAACGTATAAAACTGAATGGGAATGACGAAGGATCGGAATGAGAATTTTCGATGTATGTTATGCAGTCGCGTAAGAGACAGGTACTGCAAACTTGCTATGAAACGATATTATTATACTGTGAAGAAATAATTTTAATATTTAGTTGACAGGAAAGAGCAGAAAATTAAGGTGAAATTTTATGTTGAATTTACAACAATGGAGCACGTGAAGAAATTGGTGGTACGAATAGCGAAATTTCTGAAATATCAAGCATTATTCCATTGTCAGTTGCGACAATTTTCGATGGAACTGAAGTAAAAGTTTGGAGACTTAATATATTATTGCTAATTACATTGGTCTGCATCACCACCGGTGAAAGTGATCATGAACTGTGTTCTACCTTCGTAGATCAGGGCTGAAAACTATGACATTCGGGCTGTAAGTATCTTCCTGCCTTTCTATGAAAGCTTTAATAGCAAGTGAGTCTGAGGCACTCATAGCTCTGCGCGCAGTCTGGCAGTTGGCCGCGTCAGCACACAAAAGGAAGGAAAGCTTTTATTTAATTAACGCTGCCCAAAGAGGCAATCGCCGGGAGAGCAGCGAGCCGTGATGTAGCTGCGTGGGACCGGCCAGCGCTGGTGGAAGATTTAACGTCACAAACAGACTCAGGTTGAAACTGCTGCAGAACCGCGGGCCACTCGCGCTAAATCTGTACCTGCCCGATGGCATGGGTGGTCAGAATAGGCCTGGAGGGGTAAACGGCCGCAGATGTTAGTGACAAGTGTTCCACAGCGTGGAAGTTCATACAGCGCCGTTTGAAAGTCATATTTCGACGTTGTTGCTTCTAGGAAGTACGAAGGAGATTTTTTTTTTTAAAGTATAATTTTATTTCATTGGTAATACTGGCCATACAGAGAAACAAATGTTCTCCAGACGAAGTCTGAAAACAGATACTTCTTGTCATATGGGCCGTCATATGGTTTCTCTACCTCTGTCGACACTACGACAGGCGATTAACACTCATTCTTACTCTCTCCTCAAACCTCCTTCTCAAAGAGTCCCCAACTCCTGTAGTTAAACCTGGTTGCCATCGCACTGAGACTCTTACGTGGGTCACTAGTTTGTGCAAGGTGCTCATATTGACGGGTGAGAATACGCCAGTTTCTTTCATACTCGAGCCATCACTTAATAAAGTGATTGTGTTAAGAACTTCCGCACGATAAATGTGCAAAAGCCAGGTCCATTGTGCTTCTGCAAGGGTGACAATCTCCAGTACACCATTTCTTTTCTTTTTTTTCCAAAAACGGTCATAAATGTCACATGTAGAATTCCAGAGAAGTGTAAGGCTCTATGAGTCAGTCAGCAACAATATCTTCTCAAACTTCGATAATGAAGCATATCTCCATCAAATTGCTCTTAGCACTTTGGGACTTAACTGCTCAGGTCATCAATCCCCTAGAACTTAGAACTACTTAAACATAACTAACCTAAGGACATCACACACATCCATGCCAGAGGCAGGATTCGAACCTGCGACCACAGCGGTCGCGCGGTTCCCGACTGTAGCGCCTAGAACCGCTCAGCCACTCCGGCCGGAAAATCTCCATCCTTGCTTCCTTGATCGTTCCAGAATTTGTACGCGTCGACGTTTGGTTATTGTTGTTAATCGTAAATAAAACTGAAAGTCTGAACCCCTGATCTTGAGAACTACGTCCTATAAAGTATTATGGTGGTACAGCTTCCACGTGTGGTAAGAAAGTGAATACTTGTGCACTGCAGCGTGAGTTGTAGCGCAGTAATTTGCATTTCATCTCCACCAGCGCCCGGTCACTAATACTATCAGCTGTACGGCCGTTGAATGAGGGCAACATTGGAACACTGAACCGCACAGTCTGAGTTTTGTTTGAGTAACTCGCAGGAGTAGGGTCCGGTTAGGTCGTAAGTCAGCGTCGATACTTCGAAAGGTAACCTCTCTCTCATTTTCAAAATATGAATCGTTCACGTTTTGGAAATGACTGCAAAATTACTAATCTAAATATCAATGGTGTTTGACAAGTGTACCTAACTAACACTGCGCGCTAGGTAAGTGTTCCGAA
This sequence comes from Schistocerca cancellata, assembly GCF_023864275.1. Taxonomy (NCBI): domain Eukaryota; kingdom Metazoa; phylum Arthropoda; class Insecta; order Orthoptera; family Acrididae; genus Schistocerca; species Schistocerca cancellata. The sequence goes on from NC_064626.1 coordinate 54,871,423, forward strand.
CCCCACGAGAAACTTAATAGTTTTTTCAGGTAATGGCCTCGCACACTGCCCTTCTGGTAGCCTGTGCATTACATTTGACATCAGCCTGTCTGTGAATTTTTTCTCTTTGTAGTATCTGTGTACAAGGGACTATCCGATCTTATCAGAGTAACAAGGGGTATTTCTGCCCTTTATAAATATTCTGTTGGGGGCGTATATTCATTGAACTTCGTCGGCTATTGGTGTGATCTTGAGACAGAATTCCATTACGAGTTTACTACCCCAATGAAATGATTATGACTTCTGTCTTATTGACACTCTTTCCACCAGACTTCTTTCGCGTCTCTAGACGTCAAACACCAGCAGCTACACATTCACAATGTCCACATGCCCTGTTTTTGCTATATCTCACAACGAAACTCGCATAAAAACAGAGAAAGGTGACGGATTCATTCTTGTGATTAATGAATTCTGTCGGTCGCGTGACCATCAACAACAAGTTCGACAGCCTCTCGGCCGTTTTCCCATTATCTGACAACTGCATCTAACACGTCTGGCAATTGACTGCTGCGATCTCTCTATAACTTTTTTGGTACATTGTTGCGTATACAAATTACTTGGATCTTACACTCAATTATCTTTTACACCCTCTCGGTCCTCTACATCCCTCACTATAATTTCTTTGATAGATCATTGGATATACAAATAACTTCTATCCTACTGTCATTAATCTTCCGTATTCTATCTGTCACCTTCATAGATTAAGTTTGCTGGCAAGTACGCTGTCTAATTAAAAGCATCCAGAGGCAGCTGTGAAAAGCTGAAATGACCACTAGTTGTCAGGAGAAGCATACTCACCAGTATACGAGGTCTGTTAAAAAAATTCCAGAACATCCGCAATTTTTAGCCAATGCTGTGTTAGAGCGAGAGGTGATCGGCTACCCTGAACACGATTTTGTTTAATGTGTAGCTGCCAGAAGTTTCATTGTTGTGTGTTTCTGGTAGTTACGTCGTATGTCCGACCTTTGTATGTGCATGGTGAGTGTACTAATGTGTGCAAACTTAGCTTACCACTTAGCGCGCAATTGGACAAAAGATCTACACTGTCTTCTCAAGCCAAAGGTATCAAAAAGACATTCTAAATAAACATGACCCTAGCCCTGTAAGGCAGCTAATATCAGGAGCACATCGTAAGAAAATTCATTAGAAATGCTGCTGTCGCGTACCTAGAACGCATGAATTAATAAAAGTGAAAGTTATCGGCCTCTTCTAGAAAGATAACACCGGTATTCCATTTTTAATTCTGCATAAAATTCATCAACGGTTGCTTTAAGGGGTCAAGTGGTAAACAAAAACCATGTTCAATTACTTTTGACCCTCAGTAACAAAATATTTAGTTCTTGGACATAATCAAGTGACGATTATTAAAATCGTTATCACTACAAATGAAAATATTTTATCACAGGAAAGAAAGATTATTAAATCCTCATCAGCTCATTTAAATCTATGTGGTCATAGTTGGTGAATGCACTGAGTTTGGTGGAGATTAAATTTACTTTTTGAACTAATGAAAAAAAAAGTCTCATGTACGCAATGTGAAAGTAGGATAGTACCCCAGTTTCTGATATTCAGTAGTCAACCCGTACGCAAGTCGGGGTGAGTAGCATCTAGACTCAACACTTACTGTGGCCTAATCAGTGACGGTACTTACCAAGTGGCATCTGCAACGGCGTTGTCTCCGTGCTGGATCTGAAATGCTAATTCCCTACTCTGGCCTTGACTGAATTGACTCAGTCGCTACTTTCCTGTATTCTGTAGCACGTTAATCTTTCCCTAGCCGTCGCCGGTGTGGCCGAGCTGTTCTAGGTGCTTCAGTCTAGAACTGCGTGACCGCTACGGCCGCAGGTTCGAATCCTGCAACGGGCATGGATGTGTGTGATGTCCTTAGGTTAGTTAGGTTTAAGTAGTTCTAAGTTCTAGAAGACTGATGACCTCAGATGTTAGGTCCCATAGAGCTCAGAGCCATTTTAACCATATTTCCCTTCTCGAAATAATGACTATTGCACACTTTCTATGAGTTGGAGTGATGTGCATAAATTCTTTGCCCTCAAAAATTCCCGCAGGATTATTAACTAACAGTATTCTATCCTTCGCCACGATACCTGAAGCGTATCGTTCTCACTTTACAGAAAGCAAAGCTCTCAACACCCTCGCTTATTTCCACGAACTTTGTGGTCTGCTGCGAGACGAGGGAGAGATAAAGAGATTTTAGGTCTCAAAATGCTTTTATACAATGGGGATCTCCCCACCGTGTCGCGTCTGCATCTTTTTTTTTTTTCTGTGTCGCAGCCTAGCCCTGTTAATGACATGCAGCCAACGACGCTCGCTCCCAGCCTTATTTACGTTAAAAGGAATAATGTATTGTTCAGGCCTTATACCTTTCTGCACTGAAGCTAGCTGTTGTCTTACTAAATGGGAGTTTTACAATATCATTAACCACCTGCTCGGTTCATCCTAAAAATGCGTTTCGCTTTACTTGTTTGGTCCATGCCATTGTCCATGTTGGTAGAGATTGTTATGTTAATTTTCGGTACATGAGATTAATTGCAGTTGCCTTCGATTATTATTTTCTGTGGATCTCATACTATATCGTCCTATCGTTATGGATGAAGATCATGTAAGGTCCGTAAAATTCTGATGCCTTACAGTTATTGTTCAGTGCTGTACTGAGAAGAAGGTTGTGTCGCACAGTTTGCGAATTTCGATATGGTACAGTTAGAGGAGCAACGTGTCTGCATTAAATTTTGCTTGGATACCTTTACAGAGACACACCAAATAATACAGAACTCTATAGTGATGAGTGCTTAAGCCGTACTCGGTGTTATGAATGGTTCAAAATCAAATGTTCCAATGTGTGTTAAATCTTGTGGGACTTAACTGCTAAGGACATCAGTCCCTAAGCTTACACACTACTTAACCTAAATTATTCTAAGGACATACACACACATCCATGTCCGACGGAGGACTCGAACTTCCGTCGGGACCAGCCGCACGGTCCATGACTGCAGCGCATTAGACCGCTCGGCTAATCCCACGCAGCTACGAATGGTTCACACAGTTTAAATCTGCCCCCCAGGAAGTTAAATAGACCCTTGTTGACAGATGCCCTTCGTTGTCTATCGATGATGCTCAGGTCGGGAACGCCAACGAAATTGCACATGCTAATCGAAGACACACTCTCCGGGAGACTGGAGAAGAAAGAAACACTTCATTTGGATCATGTCATGAAATCAGGACACAGCATCTTGGAATGCATCGTGTTACTGCCAAGTTAGTCCCACATTTCATGAGTCAAGATCACACTCATCCCTGTTTGTATGTGACCGTTGCACAGAAAACGAAATCACTGTGCAGCCTCATCCTCCTTAATCTCCTGACATGCCCCCTGCGAACTTTTTTATTTGCAAAGTTGAAAATCCTGTTGAAAGCACAAAGATTTGCAACGATGGAAGAGATAAAAGAAAATTCGGAGACGAGGCTTCGCAACGAGCTATAGGCATACCAAAGCTGCTTTCCAGAAGTGGATACGGCGCCGGGAGCGGAGTATCAATTGTTGAGGATGCTTCCAGCATTACAGCTAGCGCAATGACTGTGCGTATGGAGTTAAAAAGAATGGAGTACAATGCTCGAGAAACTCTTCGTAAGCCACACACTTCTGTGGTCAAAGATAAGCGACGCTTGAGATGGTATAAAAAGCAACACCACTGAGCAATGGATGACTGGAAACGAGACACTTAGAGTGATACATCATGTTATACCCAGTGACAGTCCTATGTGAAAGACGAAGTTTGGCGAGTGACTGTAGAACGTTACCTGGACTCTTGTGTAGGGCCAACAGTGAGATTCAGAGGACATGATGTTATGGTATGGAGCTGTTTCTCGTGGTGTGTGTCTGGTTCCCTTACTGCGCTCAAGAAAATGCTAGATTCGGAAGGATATGAATAGAATGATAAGACAAAACTTTACGATCACTGCCGACCGCGAAGTTGAATGCCTCCTGATACTATTGCGTGCACGTGAGGCAGTAAGGAGAGAATGGAGAGAGAAGAGAGACGTATGGGCGGTCGTTATAGCGGAGATACGGACCGTAAATGTGAAAATCGACTGATAAAAGCTGTTTGCACAAAGGGAACATTGATGTGGCACTGCAGCTGCAAACGAGAATCTCTGAACCGGCGAAGCTGGTCGTCTTTCGGCGTACTACTGTCGCGGCACCTATCGAAATTGGTTGAAGGAAAGGGAAATAAAGATTAGGCCGTATGGTATTGGACGGCCACATTCAACAAAAAACTGAGATCGGCGGATCCCCCACTGGATAATCCTGGACAAGCAGCGATCTGTGTCAGATATGACGACAGAGTACGATGTTGGTACAGGCAGAAGGGTTTCGGTGCACACCGTTCGGAAACCATTGTTGGAAATGGATCTCTATATCACGCGACTCCTACGTGCCACCGTCATTTTATGATTCCAGTGGGGGTAGAACCATCGAGTTTCCACCGTGTATCAATAGAAACGTATCTCCTACCGAATGAATTGCATTTCTTGTTACAGCAGGTCCATGTTTGGATCCTTACACGCCATTATCCGGGCGAATGGCTGCCCGTAACGTGCACCGCGCCCCAGATGCAGGCTGGTGAGGGTAGAATTATACTATGGGGGATACCCGCCGCAGCCACAGTGGTCCATAACCCCAGGACGACTACCGCAGTCCACTACATCCCTCCACCGCCCCACAGCGATATTGTGCGGATCGGCCCCCGTGGACCCCTACAGGGAATGTATCACACCAGACGAGTTTAACCCCTACGTTTGAGTGGTAGAGTAATGGTGGTGTACGAGTAAGTGGAGAACCTGTTTGTGCAGCAATCGCTGACATAGTGCAGCTGAGGCGGAATTAGGGGAACCAGCCCGCATTCGCCGAGGCAGATGGAAAACCGCCTAAAATCCTTTCACAGGCTGGTTGGCTCACCGGTCCTCGACACAAATTCGCCGGGCGGATTCGTGCCGGGGACATGGCGCTCCTTCCCACTCCGGAAAGCCGTGCGTTGGACCGATCGGCCAACCGGGCGCGCCAATTAAACTTGTCATAATTTTCTGACTCATCACAACATCGTGTATGGCCTGAGTAGAGGAAAATTTCGGAGACGGTGATTTTATCGGTTGCCATAAAGCAGCATCTTTGAGAACATGTTTTGTGGGCAACATATCTTAATTGGATCGATCTGTCACAGTCCCGATCTAAACCCAATGGCAAGTTGGAGTTGAGTTAGACCGTTATCTTCGCTCCAGGCGCCGTCGTCCAACATCATTATCGTCTTTGGTATCTGCTTTTGGAGGGCAACGGGCTGCCATCCTCCAGATACATTGAGACACCTCAACCATCCCTAACAGAGTTCAAATTGCCATAAAGATGCAGGGTGGACACATCACATATTAACGTCATCAAACACATAACGGATACATTTGATCGGATAGTGTACTTATATCTACACACACGCTCTGCAAGCCAATGTACAGTGCATGATGGAGCATAGACATTTCGGGTATTGTCGATTCAGATCCGGTGACAGCTGAATATAAAATGTCTCCTGGTCCTTGTGCGCAACCTATAAAGTCTCATTGCTATACAAGATGGTGGTAGAGTAATGGGTGCATAGGCCTTTTTGAATACAGTTTCTCTAATTCTATTCAAGACATACGTCGTACTCCTTCGTATGATTTTCATTTAATTTCATTAGCATGTCTTTGAAGAAGAGTGTATTGGTTGCTGGGACATGTTCTGAGGCATAAAGGGTTCAAAAAATTAGTATGGGAGGGAAGCGTGGAGGGTGAAATTCGTAGAGGGAGACCAAGAGATTAATACACTAAGTACATTCAGAAGGACGTAGGCAACCGCAGTTACTCGCAAATGAAGAGGCTTGCACAGGAGATAGTAGCCATGGGTGTGCCGCATCAAATCAGTCTTTGCACTAGAGAGCACAACAACAACAACAACAGCATTTCTGTAAGATTACTCTATCGGCTACACCGATACTTTAAGGTCTTTGTAGTACGTCCCTGAGTGCGTTAGATTTCTGTTGCTTACGTACTCACAATGACCCCAATATGTGGAACAATATTCATAATTGTTCGTATCACTGCCTTGTATGCGTGTGCTGTTAGAGATGAATTTCATTTCCACAGAATCCTTCCAATGAATCTCAGCCTTCCATTCGCATTCGCTTATACTTGTTTTCGTGATGGTTCCATCTCATATCGCTTCCTACTAGATAGGTGTTTCAACTGTATGAGTTGTATTTGGGTGAAACTCATTCAACAGGGTCTTGTAGAGTCGGTGAAAGCAGTGGTAAAGATCCCCCCTTAGGGAAACTACCAGTTTTTGAGAAATAAACAATCCATGCATGTGCCATATGCCCGTTTCGCAGGCAAACGACAGTGTTATATTCCCTAGCGAAAATAATCTTACAATATATTCAACTATACTTAAGGAAAAGACTGTTTAAATACCGTCGAGTAATTTTATTATCGTCCTTTTTCATGCACACATACTTACATGAGTACGTAGGTACATAATTAGATATACATTTATACGTAAAAAGGATATATTCAATCACAATCGGTATACGATATAAGGTATCTGTTAGTACCGACTTGCACTTCTCTATTGTAACACGGCATTTCTATTTTGGTACATCATACGATAGTATTCATATATAACAATAAGGTCTTACTGTAAAATGTAGCTGGCAGAACTTTTGAGAACAGTACGAACCGTTAGTAACAGTACCGTGTTCATTATGTTTGACATCATAATCACCAACTGTCACTCGTACCATTGATCCTAGTACACTACTGCAATTCGTTACCGTTTCCTCTGTCCCATATCCCCAGGTCTGCCAGGCATAAATCATCACGTCGTCGAAAACTCCTTACGAATACTGTGATAATAACTGAACGAAGATTCGTTACTAATAATCGATCATGTAATGTATCTTGCGATGCCTCTAAAAAGTTTATTCCTAATGCAATCTTCAAGATTGCGAACAACTATTTTATAGCCCTGGAAAAGGAGATATTTAACGGCTGGATGTACTAGGTGACTCTTAGGGGTATTATTTTGTGCGAATACGTTTCCCATTTAAGCATTTCTGAATTTTAGGTTCTTGAAATATTGCTCCAAAGGTTCGCCCAGGCCAGTGTCAAGTAACAGTAAGGAGCTGTCTTTGGACCAAAAACATTTCTAAACCAACAGATTACATGATACCACACGAGTTTATTAAAACTGTTAACATCAACAACTATATGAAAACCAATTAACCCGTGTTATTAGCGTTGTCATCCATGGTTCGAACTGTCAATTTGGTTTTTGAAAAAAAAAGTTCATTTTTATAGCAAGAAACCCAGAAGACGATATATGAAATTGGACAGTAAAAGAATTTATTATAGATGAAATAGATATCACCACAGCATACCTCTGCTTTTCTCCGTCATTCGACGAAGTTCGTCCACTTGCCATTGCTTCAACTTGTGAGTGGTCGATACTAAAAATACTGTTTCAACTATACCCTTCTTCTGCGATTAGGGGGTTCAACTATTCTACAAATGCTGCAGCAGACTCCATTATGTATTTGTCGTCCTTCATTTCTTCGTAGAAACAAATCCTATTATTCTTTGAGAACTAATGCAATTTCCTCTTTTAAATATGTCTCTAAAATTTTTAGGTGTTAGACGTTTACAGTAAAAGCTCACTTTCTAAAGCCGTAACCATGGGCAATCAAATCATAATCCATGTAACTTCCTGTAACGGTAGCTCAGCGTGTTCGGTCAGAGAGCCGGTTGGCCTCTGTAATAAAAAAACTGAGTGGAAGGATCAACCACCAAACTTGAACAGGATGTCTTGTGACGTCCGCAACGACCAAACACAACGATCAATAACGAACAAAACGCAAAAAAAAGATGGTAGAGCACTTGCCCGCGAAAGGAAAGGTCCCGAGTTCGAGTCTCGGTCGGGCACACAGTTTTAATCGGCCAGGAAGTTTCATATCAGCGCACACTCCGCTGCAGAGTGAAAATCTCATTCTGGCACAACCCATGTATTCGTAAAATTTTTCAAGCAGCTCCTGTTTTTATTAAATAATACTTATATGATTATTGAGGGATTTTGCAGATTCTTACAGCTTTTGAACTACATTTGGTGCACAACTAAACTTCTTTACTGTCCCCGATACGTACTTTCCATCACGCTGCTTTTTCAATTTATCTCCGTATGCATACATTTTCTTATATCTCTCTATAGTGGCTCCTGTCATTTCGTTCCTTTTATGTCTGTCTGCCATGATGATTCGTACTTGCTTGTAGAATAACTTCCTTCATTTCCACTCTCAGTTTCTGTGGTTCCATAAAGACAATCATCCTCAAACATATTCTCATCGTCAACTTTTAACGTGTCATTTAGAATCAGACATATTTCTCCATAGAACTAATGGTTAATGAGTTCGAATAGTGTATTCGCATAAGAAACAACTTCAGTTCCATCTTCTATTCGAGTACGATACACTGTTGATTGTGCCACACCGGTCCGTAAAACGCCCACGGCAGGGACTGGATTGCAGTAATACATGCTGGCTGAAAAGCAGAAGTTTACAATGCCAGTACGAAAATTCTTGACTAGAAGAATAAACGTACACGGTCGTAAATATGTACATCGTTATGATACTCTGAACATACCTGAATATTTAACATTATACATCTAGAATTATCCAGGCTGTGTAAATACGCACTATTGCACTGCAACAACAGTGGCAACTGCCTGGATGAAAGCACCATAAAGGCGCAGTAATGTGCAGTAATGTAGTGTCTTGCAGGGAGATCATAATGCTTTAATTCACAAATAATATTTCTTTGTTATTCATTAACAAGGCATTTCGTTAACAACAGACTCCTGCCACTGCAATCAGCGACACACAAAGAACCCAGTACAGATGTTCCACCCAAACTTGACTCAAATAGTTGAAATACCTACATTGTTAGTAAATCGTGGGCAAACTCAAATGGCCTGGAAAATATTCACATGACCCACGCGGTGTGGAGCCCTACCTGCATCTGTATCCTGACAATTTTGCTCTTGCGCATTTGTTACAGTGTTCAGAAGACCTTCACGTGTTGATATCCGCCTATGGTATCTGAGTGAAGTGTAATAAGGCATACTCGATCCTCAGTTTTTAATTTCCTCAAATGAGTTCTGGTTCAGCCGGTCAGGGCATGTCAACTCCCAGAACATACGTCTTTACGAATTAGATCATCTCCAACAGTAATCTGAAGAACCATTACTTGGTCTCATGGATGGTGTTTGGGACTCAATGTCTGGTGCGTGCATCGTAACACTGTTCTTTCACCGAAATATTGGCACTAAGCGTTACGTCCAGAAACTGTTTCATCGATATACACTCCTGGAAATTGAAATAATAACACCGTGAATTCATTGTCCCAGGAAGGGGAAACTTTATTGACACATTCCTGGGGTCAGATACATCACATGATCACACTGACAGAACCACAGGCACATAGACACAGGCAACAGAGCATGCACAATGTCGGCACTAGTACAGTGTATATCCACCTTTCGCAGCAATGCAGGCTGCTATTCTCCCATGGAGACGATCGTAGAGATGCTGGATGTAGTCCTGTGGAACGGCTTGCCATGCCATTTCCACCTGGCGCCTCAGTTGGACCAGCGTTCGTGCTGGACGTGCAGACCGCGTGAGACGACGCTTCATCCAGTCCCAAACATGCTCAATGGGGGACAGATCCGGAGATGTTGCTGGCCAGGGTAGTTGACTTACACCTTCTAGAGCACGTTGGGTGGCACGGGATACATGCGGACGTGCATTGTCCTGTTGGAACAGCAAGTTCCCTTGCCGGTCTAGGAATGGTAGAACGATGGGTTCGATGACGGTTTGGATGTACCGTGCACTATTCAGTGTCCCCTCGACGATCACCAGTGGTGTACGGCCAGTGTAGGAGATCGCTCCCCACACCATGATGCCGGGTGTTGGCCCTGTGTGCCTCGGTCGTATGCAGTCCTGATTGTGGTGCTCACCTGCACGGCGCCAAACACGCATACGACCATCATTGGCAACTAGGCAGAAGCTACTCTCATCGCTGAAGACGACACGTCTCCATTCGTCCCTCCATTCACGCCTCTCGCGACACGACTGGAGGCGGGCTGCACGATGTTGGGGCGTGAGCGGAAGACGGCCTAACGGTGTGCGGGACCGTAGCCCAGCTTCATGGAGACGGTTGCGAATGGTCCTCGCCGATACCCCAGGAGCAACAGTGTCCCTAATTCGCTGGGAAGTGGCGGTGCGGTCCCCTACGGCACTGCGTAGGATCCTACGGTCTTGGCGTGCATCCGTGCGTCGCTGCGGTCCGGTCCCAGGTCGACGGGCACGTGCACCTTCCGCCGACCACTGGCGACAACATCGATGTACTGTGGAGACCTCACGCCCCACGTGTTGAGCAATTCGGCGGTACGTCCACCCGGCCTCCCGCATGCCCACTATACGCCCTCGCTCAAAGTCCGTCAACTGCACATACGGTTCACGTCCACGCTGTCGCGGCATGCTACCAGTGTTAAAGACTGCGATGGAGCTCCGTAAGCCACGGCAAACTAGCTGACACTGACGGCGGCGGTGCACAAATGCTGCGCAGCTAGCGCCATTCGACGGCCAACACCGCGGTTCCTGGTGTGTCCGCTGTGCCGTGCGTGTGATCATTGCTTGTACAGCCCTCTCGCAGTGTCCGGAGCAAGTATGGTGGGTCTGACACACCGGTGTCAATGTGTTCTTTTTTCCATTTCCAGGAGTGCACTTGCTGATCAACTCATCAAGGAAGAACAACTTGAAAGTTGCTTGCTCATTCGGCAAATTCAATTTTACCCATTACATTTTCCTTTTAGTAGATCGCAACCGTTATCTTTGCGACACTTCGCATGTTTCTGCTGTACACAATTTCGACTGATCGATATAATCTCTGTGGGTAACCTGTTTGCAGGATCACTGAGGCTTTTTTCGCATCTTTGGTGGTCAGTTTGTCTGTTAACTAATGGGATGACGAGACCATCATTGTCTGCAGCTGCATTCCAGATTCTAATTCCGGGTACCGCATTTGAGGAAGACTGGTATTTGTCTGGTGTTAATCTGCCCTGGTGTGGAGTCTCTAGAATGATGAACTCGGTGAGACAATTTCAATTATTTTTCGTGGCGCACCTTAGGCAAGAGGTTAGATTACTTTGGGACTGTTTGCTTAATTTGTGCCCATTTTACTCAAGTTTAAGAAATGATGATAGCCGAAACGATGATTAGTATCCATTATTTCTATTCGAAAACAATTGACATTAAAAACAGGGTGCTGAAAATATGGGCATCCATAAAAAGGTGCAAGAAATTTTTTGAAATATTTAATGAAATAGGTTAAAACAGTACAAAATGGGAGACTAGTCAACAAAAAACATTTTTTTTAAATTTATGCATGAAATCTATAATTATTTACAGTAATCGCAAACTTAAGCAGGTCCTTCAACGCCAGCATAATCTAAGTGTGCCTTTCGTCTTCCGTCTTAAGTCAACTTTTCATCGCAAAAGATGCCACTTACATCGCTTGAATCTGGTGTATCCACAGTGTCACATGAAGGTCATTATGGCTGTCCACAAGGTGAGGGCAGCAGGAGCCTGAAGAGTCCGATGATGAATCAGATAGTTTTGTGGAACAAATTTTCTTTTTTTGAAGGCCATTGGATCTAGCACCTCTGTCCGCAGGGTGGTTTCTACGGGATGTCACCAATGCGTGGACGGTTGTAACTATCACCCTGACTAGTGGATGGCCACTTTCTCCTTCTTTGACCTGATAAGCCCTCACTTTCATCCCCAAAGCCCTTTTCGTCGCTGAACGCCACGCCGCAGGCGTCTCTGTCTCCTCATAAACGGCTCATTTCATCGCCGTTTTTGATTCTAAAGGAATTTTCCATGTGCATTAACACAGTAGAACATACGTTGAATATACATACGGCTATATTTGATGTTGAAAATCTCACTTCGGTTAGATGTTGTTTTTGGAGACTATTGAAACTTTCTTTCTCATTTTGTGTAAAACCGCCCAAACAACGCTCCAGCAACTCAGGTTTAGTCAAACCGGTATAAACAGAGGTCATGGCATCGATAACGACTTGAAACAATCCCGTTTTGTGTTTACAACTTTCCAATTCCCTGTTTACTTTAACTTCAGACGCTCAAAGAATCGCTACTTTTTGGAGTTCGAGCATAAAATATTCAGGAAAAATTCTTCAATGTATATACATTCGAATTCCGTAATAAAAAACTTTCGAGTTTTTTTCGACCGTTATCCTGTCGTTCCCCCCTTCAAGGCAGTGAAATGCGTATGGAGACAAAAGAGGTGGAGGCCGTGTTGACAGATTCACCGCCTAAAACTACCGCGCGAAACTGAATGCCAGAAAAAAAGGTATTTCACAAATGCATCTCATTTTAAACGGATTTCTAACACAAAAATTTTAATAGAACGACTTGTAAAACCATGACGATCGACCGATCGATAGCGATCGACGCGTTGAATAATGCTGATTTGGATGAAAAACAAGCACAACACAATGCAGGTGATACAACGTAACGCACCTTCGCAACGGATGGCTGCCACATTCTTCTCTCTACCACAAGGGCGGTACAGCCCTTCTCAGTGTTTGTGGATCGAAAGCAACGACAAGTACACCCAGTGCTCGGAATGGAAGCGCCGCGGCTTATCTTACTTCGTGCGCTCTCGCAGGCGGCGAGTGCCTTCCGGGGATTCACCTTCGCGTTAGCTGCAACGCACACAGCGCTCCCGCGGCGGCGCGGACGTTCAGAGATTTACATGCAGAGAGGAGGGAGAGTATGCGGCGCTGGACGAACTCCGCTGCCGCGGGAAGCAGGACAAATGACGCGCGCGCCGCGCAGCGTGCCTGTGCACCGTGTGGAACGGCCATGCGGCAGCCGCAGCGGACGTGGCGAAAAGCCGCGCCGCAGTAAAACCCGAGCAGCCGGCAGCACGACGCAACCCGCTGGCTGCGCAGCAAGCGCGGAACTCGCTGGCCAAATGAAATTCCCCTGCCGTGACGTTTATGGTCACCGCTTTAGCTGATACGGAACCAAGTCGCTCCACTCCTTGTCAGTGACGTGTCCGCAAAGTTTTAATTATTCACAGTTCTCCCCCATCCCCCCTCCCCTATCACTCTCTCTCTCCCTCCCTCTCTCTCTCTCTCTCTCTCTCTCTCTCTCACTGTGTGAGCAAAAGTAGCAGGTAGGTGGGAGAGAAAGAATTAACATTATGAAAGTAAAAAAGGTATTAACTGATTCTTTGTCGCTTCTTGGCAGAGTAACTTTTTAATCACAAATGAAAATCACAATACTATGTACAGGGTTATTACAAATGATTGAAGCGATTTCACAGCTCTACAATAACTTTATTATCTGAGATATTTTCACAATGATTTGCACACACAAACAAAAACTCAAAAAGTTTTTTTAGGCATTCACAAATGTTCGGTATGTGCCTCTTTAGTGATTCGGCAGACGTCAAGCCGATAATCAAGTACCTCCCACACTCGGCGCAGCATGTCCCCATCAATGAGTTCGAAAGCATCGTTGATGCGAGCTCGCAGTTCCGGCACGTTTCTAGGTAGAGGAGGTTTAAACACTGAATCTTTCACATAACCCCACAGAAATAAATCGCATGGGGTTAAGTCGGGAGAGCGTGGAGGCCATGACATGAATTGCTGATCGTGATCTCCACCACGACCGATCCATCGGTTTTCCAATCTCCTGTTTAAGAGATGCCGAACATCATGATGGAAGTGCGGTGGAGCACCATCCTGTTGAAAGATGAAGTCGGCGCTGTCGGTCTCCAGTTGTGGCATGAGCCAATTTTCCGCGGGCTACGCGTGAAACTTGCCCGCACGCGTTCAACCGTTTCTTCGCTCACTGCAGGCCGACCCGTTGATTTCCCCTTACAGAGGCATCCAGAAGCTTTAAACTGCGCATACCATCGCCGAATGGAGTTAGCAGTTGGTGTATCTTTGTTGAACTTCGTCCTGAAGTGTCGTTGCACCGTTATGACTGACTGATGTTTGTGCATTTCAAGCACGACATACGCTTTCTCGGCTCCTGTCGCCATTTTGACCCACTGCGCTCTCGAGCGCTCTGACGGCAGAAACCTAAAGTAAGGCTTCAGCTGAACAAAACTTTATGAGTTTTTCTACGTATCTGTAGTGTGTCGTGACCATATGTCAATGAATGGAGCTACAGTCAATTTATGAAATCGCTTCAATCATTTGTAATAGCCCTGTATGTTCCGCAGCGTTTATAGTTTCGACTTCGCAGGCAGGCCATCATCATAGATGAGGTACAATACTCGCGAGCAACACAAGGAATGTTAAACACCAAGAGTGAGGTACGAAAACAAAGTAAATGTTATCTTTCAGAATACGGTGGGTGGTAAGGCCATTAAAAAAGTTGAAGTTTGTAAAGTGGTTATGTCAATTTGATTTCTCTATGTTATCGACGTGCATGTCAGAGTGAGAGAGAGAAGAAGTTACATTACTGTTAAAGAATCTCTGACCTCGTCTTGAAACAGCCTTGCTCTATGTAATCTGATACAATCTTAGTTGTAGTGTGGTAGGTGATGGACGTTTTGAGTAGTGCTGTGTTGCCTTGTGATGGTATCCGTTAGATGTAGCAGGATTTATTGTAAAGGAGAGCAAGGATGAATATGATGTGTATAATGAAAGGGGAAAGGAATAAAATTTTGAATAATGTCACTTTTTTTTTTTTTGAATAGATGAAATTTCAGGTAACACTGCATCAGAGCGCACCTAAATGGTAGGAACGATTATTGTCAGCTAGTTAACTTGCTCAGAGCTGAGAGAAAGACCACCTCACTTGCCGGAGTCACGCATTTAACATATGAATTGATTAAGCTCTTCGATTTTTATATAAATTCTCTGTTAACATTGTACCTTCTTTAAATCATTGTTTACTTTGTTAAGCATAGTAGTTTTCAGACCTATGTTATGTGTGAAGATCATGCGGAGTTGTACACAGTAATTTTGAATATAAGCTTCATTATTGTCTTGGGATATCATTTCACAGGAACAGTTTCTCTCCCCACCCCACCGTTTATCATTATGCATTACCATTTATGGAATGCGAGAGTTGGAAATTTTATTTAGAAATAGAAATCAAGCTTCGTCGCTGGCAGCTTTATGTTTGCTGTTGTGCTTTCCAGAAATCTGCAAAAATGTTGTCAAGACACAAGGAAATTGGAAATTTTGATTGCGGCCAAACAATTGTTTTATTTCAGTTACGTGTTTAATATGACGACAAGTTGCATTCACATCAGTTACAGTTCAGTTCAAATTATTTAGTCAAAGGTCAGCAAACGACTTTAAGTTGGATAACAGTTTGTGGGACATAGTTTTGGTAACACATAGACTTTTATAGAGTGCGAGGTAAAGTTGGTCTAAATTTCGTACAGAAACAAATATTGTGGGGAGGTTACAAGCTAAATAATTAAATGAATACAAAAGACTAAAACCAGGAAAGTATAAACACTAAACTCCAAAAAATACCGATTTAACAACTTCCCAATAAAATAAAATTAATATGTAACAAGATTAATGAAGAATAGTATCATGAGATATTACCCATGGAACATAGTAAAGGACAGAAGTGCAATTGTAACAACAGAGTAGATGGACTACATAAATAATCACAATATGCTCTTTTCAACAATCCTATAGCGTGATGGATACTCACAAAATTTGTAAATAGGTATCAGGAATTAAAATCTCAGTCGGTGCGAAGTTAGCACCTCTAGACGTCGCCAAGTTACAAATATTCCATTCACAAAGTGTACACAGGTTGTAAAGGTAACTTTATTGTCGCGTAAGAACATTAGTGTAGACCGAGTCATCGACCTGGTAGAGTTGTCAGGGCCAATTCTATTATATAACTGTCTTATGTTTAATATACAGGGTGAAGAAAATTTGCGCACTAAGGCTTCGCAGCGCAACTCCACACACGCGAGCGATAAAAAAATATCTGTTGCAAACTTTCATCCAGCGAGTACATCCGCCAAAAAAGGGACGTTAAGGAGTGGCAATCTGCCTACGCTGTAACCACATGTATTGTAAGTACCTCTGTCAGTACACTGTTGCTGTGCTGCACAGTTGGTGCAGTGGATAGAGTTTTGGGTCAATGGTTCGATCCGGGGTTGAGGCCTATGTTTGTTATTTTGGTAAATGTAGTGCAGGTTGTACGGTATCTGGCATCTTAATCAGCAACAGGGATTGCAGTAGGTGCTCTAGAAAACACTTGCATTTACATACTACAATGGTAGTAATGGCAGATTGGTCAGCTTTGAAAGAAGCCCATCCCATGTCATGGAATTTCACAATTTCACAAATACTTCATCTACTAGATGCAAAACTTGTTTTCTTTGTATCCTCCTCGAATGGTCCCAGAGATTAGTAGCACCTGTTATTATTGCCTCGTTCTGGTCCATACATTTCGTTAGGGCCTTACGTTACCAATAAGAGTATGAATGTGCTCTGCGAATAATCTCCAAACTCGGTTACTATTTGTATGTGTTATCACCATGGTCCCACGCCTTTCAACATTGAGTCTGGCAACCGCAAGCATTTTAGTATGTATTTCAATGCATTATTTTTATTATTACTTTTATTATTATTATTATTATTCTATCGATGGGACTGCAGAAACATCACGTCTATTACCGTCAGGGACACAGCGTAATTCGGAACAGATCATTTCACAATCAGCGATGTCGGTATGAATCATGCAGGACAATATCTGTCAGAGGGGTAGTGCGCTTTACACGGAGCAGGCACATCTTTAGTATCTCGACATTGATATTGTTCTTGTAGTTATTCTGCCCTATGACAGATAATTTGCTTCTATTGCCTGTTTCTTATTTGTCAAACCATGTATTTGTTACATTCAGAGTTACAAAATGTTGTATATTTAGGATACATGTTATAATGTATTAATGTAAGGAGAATAGATGCTGAATGATGAATGCATGCAGCTTGCCGCTAACTTTGTGTAATGTCTTGTCTGTATAGACGTGTATCTGTTGCCTTTAAGATACCTTCACTTTCACACATAAATCTATACAGTAAAGTAAGGGCTTCCCGTTTTGTCTTTAGGCTGATCCGTGATAAGACAGGCGAAAAATTAGACTAATGGAGGATTATTAGTATTTTCTCTAATTTTCATTCGCTCTCTCTCTCTCCTTTATCTATGTACAGTTTTAAATATAATATTTCATTACGTGAAATCAGCCCAATAGAATCTCTGGTGAAGCCCATCGTCTTAGTATTCAGCGGCTGGCTTGCTGTAAGAGATCTTTACATTTATTATTATTGTTAAGCGCTGCATTCAGTTGGGAAAATCAATCGTTTGAACAATTCGTTCCTTTTACGAAAGATTTCGAATTCCAGATATGTACGAAGCCTTTTTGGACGATTTAACAAAGACTCGGTGATTGCAGGCTCCCTTCGACACAGCTGAAACTTCCCCACTAACTACAGGGCCAACGCGATCATCAATGATTCAGACAAAGAACTCATTCGTTCATTCACTCCAGAATAAAAGGGTCACAAACCTTATTTATGAAGGAAATTGTATATTCAATCCATCTCTATTACATGTCCAGATTTCTGTTGATTCCAAGTCTTAATTAATTTCCGTTTACAGTCTTTCTCTCTCTTCAAATAACCCGCTAGTGGCACAAATGTTAATAGCTCGCTTTAGCGAGAAGAAAAGCAAATATGTCTCTTTTAGAAACCCGTCAATCTTCCGACAGATACTTCCGAAGCTGTCCTCGTTACCAGTCTCACAACCATGGAGAATACATACATGTATCTCCGTTATTCCAAAGAATAAACGTACTAGAACATACTTTGGCGTCGACGAGCTGTCGGCGCATATATTACTAGAAAAACCGATCAGATGCTTTTCAAAAGTGAATAAATGTGGATGATTTTATTGACAATGATTAACTGGTGCGTGGTAGAGGGTATTTTTCTGTGGGGACATTACAATGTGACGTAAGAAACGGCGTATATTTCAGTATGAAATGTCATGAGGAAATTAGCAAATAAAAAAATGCACCCACAAACCAGGATCGAACTCACGACCTCCTGCATGCTAGCCCAAAACCGTACCCTCTGAACCAACTGTGCAGCAGAAATAGTACATCCTGATATAGTTAGTTACCATACATGTGGTTACAGAGTTGCCAGATTGCCATTCTTTAACGTTCAGTTTCTGCTGGATGCACTCGCCGGATGAAATTTTGCTAGACTTTTTTTGTTGATGGCATGTGAGGAGTCGCGCTGCGAAGCTCCAGTTCGCGAATTTCGCTTGACCATATAAGTTGTGCTCACCTTGAGTACTCTATCTCGCTCATTAACCGAATTGTTCATAAATAATGTGCAAAACAAAGTTCTTTCAAAATTGTAGTACTTTACAGTGTGAAATCGTTTACTATGAACAATATGTGGACGAGGCTATATCTCTTGTTTGAAGTTAACGAGACAGATATAAACGATTACCAAAGCTCATTAAGCGACTTACAACCGAAGCTTAATTTACTCATGAACTTGAACAAAATAGTCCCATTGCTTACCAGCACCGGGTCGTTGCCAGAAAAATGACAAGCATGTCATTTATAGGAAACCGAGGCGTCCGAACCTCAATAATTGTAAATTAAGTGCCCTCCACAGCGCTATGAAAAGCATCTTAACTGTATGATCCATTGTCTCTTGGTTTTAGATTTCCAGCGGAGCTAAATCAACAGGGAGATATAAATTTTAAAACAGATGCTAATGGATGCAAAAGTTTCGATTTCACTAATGTTTGTAATAAACTTAAAGTAACAGGTGTCCTCTCAGGATACTAATGACAACACGTAGGGAAAGAGAAACAAAAGAAAGCTCAATGTAAAGTATATTGCCATGACACGTAACGGCAAGTTATCACAGAATGCTGACATATGCTTTCGAAAAACAAACGTGAAGACAGTCTCCATCAACCAACGGTTTAAGATCACGCCATAGGCATAAAATACGTCCCAAATATCTTACTTCTGGAGTTTATAGAGTCAAATACAATGACTCTAAACAATACTACACTGGCCGGGCGAGTCGTTCTTTTGAAACATGAAAAGAGAGCACACATATTCCCATAATATCACAGCTTTTGCCATGCACTTTGTTGCAGAGAAGCATCGTTTGCAAGATACTAACCCAATATGGAAGTGCTGCACACCGCACGGAAAGGAAGGCTGCTCGATGAAGAAAAAGAAATTACGACACACTGAAACATTCCCTCGAACTAACACCCAATGAGCAACGAATACAATCCAAACATTTATTTTTATTTTGGACGACCTCTTTCAAACAATGAAAAATTCGGAGTTTTAATATCTCTTATGTTGCAATGGACAAATATTGAATGTGTTCTATACAGAGACTGCCGACACGGACTGGCTGTCTTATACACGACCCGATCTGCCCTGCTTCAACACCGGCTATGCTATTCATGGCTGTTGGAAGGTTGTGCCTCGGCCACGGTGGACATACATCGGCGATGAATAAGAGTATGAGTATTACATTAAAGAAGTCACCTTATCAGCAGTAACTTATTCAAAATATAGAAATTACAAATCGAGGCTCACTACTTGCCGACGGGCCACTGCCGAAAGTGCTACAATTTTGAAGCGGTTCAAAATGGTTCAAATGGCTCTGAGCACTATGGGACTCAACTGCTGTGGTCATAAGTCCCCTAGAACTTAGAACTACTTAAACCTAACTAACCTAAGGACATCACACACATCCATGCCCGAGGCAGGATTCGAACCTGCGACCGTAGCGGTCGTGCGGTTCCAGACTGAAGCGCTTTTGAAGCGGCAAACTCTTCGTAATAGGCACTCTAGTCTCGAGCATCCATCTTGGGAGCTTTGCAGTCTTCAGCACAACTACCAAACACATATTAAACGGAGAAGTGAAACGAAAAACAGCCACTAGCGTTGCTAATCTGGTGCTAAATTACAGAGCAGTGCCCTGAACGACTACTTGATCAAGGGAATTTGATTATCAACCTCAGAAATATGTTAGTGGACAGTTTCAGTGAAAAATGGCCACGTCTCACTAACTGTGACGATCAAACAGTTGCGTCGTAGCTATTAAGTGAGCGTGTGTCCAGTATTAATTAATAAAGCATTTATCGATATATGGCAATTGAAGATATTCCTGGCCCATACGGGTCACGTATAAATCCGACATCCCGAAGAGTGAGGGAGAACAAAACACGATGTGACATGAGACACGGAGTCAGATTTCCGCAAATGCATCAGCAATGCATTTGTCTCCTTCTCACTGAGTTGTATTAGAGTGGATTGTAGCATATCGACTTACGGGTTTACTGGTGTGAGCCTTTGTGGTGCACTGCAGCGCTCCCGAGAGCAGGCGAGCACGGGATGTTGTTACTGTAATAATTCATTCTGGCGTGTGGGCCAGGTTATCTAGCTGGGACAGTACTGTTACATTTTCAGCTGCTTTTCTCTAGATCCTCATGGACTTCCACCTCTCTGGCACTAGTTGCTAGCACTACCCAGGCTCACTGCCGCCCCACTGTGCACTGGGGGCACTATAGGATGGTTTTTGAGTTCGCAGATTCATGTACAGTTTTAATACACTGTAATCAAATGAATATTTTCAGTTTGAAACTCCCGCCACACTATGCTATTCTCACATTGGCCCATCTCGTGGATATATCCGGCCCAAAAGTACCAGTCACCATCGAGAATGGCCCTGGTAAACCAGAAGGTTGGAGACCCCTGGTATGGCATATGCCTTTTTGCTAAGGGCATTCAGAACAATAGCGACACTTTCTTTTCTCGGCCAGTTTTGGTTGGAAACATTCGGAATTTGTTGAGGGCAATCTTGAAATACTCCCCCTTTAGCCCCTATTGTTTCATGAATTTCCGGTGGATGGCGGCGCTTTACGTAGCCTTCAAAATGGCGTCTGTAACGGAGGTGTGTTCCAAGCAGACAGTTGGCATGGAGTTTCTTTTGGCGGAAAACCAGAGATTTGCAGGTATTCTACAGAGACTGATAGTGAACAAAAGCAAGGTGAGTCGGTGGGCATGGCTTCGGTCAACATCACTAAAATGTCGTCCAAACTGTTCAGTCCCCTGCGTGCAAGCCGGCCGCACACAGCTGTAAATTGAAGAAAAGACTTCAGCGTGTTCCTTCTTCACGACAACGCAAGTGCTCACAGAAGTCTGTACACCCGAGAGGAACTCTCAAAACTTCATTGCAATGTACATTCCCATCCACCCTACAGTCCGGAGCTCCCGCCTTCGACTCTCATCTGTTTGGAGCAATGAAGTATGCACTCTACGAATAGCAGGACGTGGATGATGGGGAGGTTACTGATGCAGCAAGACGTTGGCTCCAACATAGGCAAGAGGAGATGAACCGTACGGTCCTCCAGGACCTTCCAGTACGCTGGCGTAACACCGTTGCATTGAACAGAGATTCCGAAAAATATGTTTTTGTATCCAGTACAATCGGGAATAATGTGGTGCATTGGTACACTGAATAACGCCAATTTGCTATCAGAATTAAATTGTTGCAGTACGGGGGGCGTTTGAAAAGTTCGTGCGAAGTCCGACAGATGGCATCACCGTTGAGTATAGAGGTCATGTTTAGTTAGTAGCATCTTCGGAAAGAAAGAATACCCTGTTTCAGCCATATTGGTTTACTTCTTTGTGTTTGGCAGTCGTGTGAAACAAGAAAGTCGAGTGATTGTCAAAAAATGGACGAAAAAGTATTTCGTGTGGTGATTAAACATTACATTATGAAATGCAAAACGCCTCGGGAGACTAAAGAGAAGCTTGATAAACATTATGGTGACTCTGCACCTTCGATTAGAACAGTTTACAAGTGGTTTCGACATTTTCGGAGTGGCCATATGGGCACAAGTGATGCTGAACTTTCTGGACGCCATGTGGAGGGTACGACTCGAGAAATCATTGATAAAATCCATGGTATGGTGATGGATGATCGAAGAGTTAAGATGCGTGAGATTGCTAGTGCTGTGGGCATCTCGAATGAACGGGTACATAATATTTTGCATAAACATTTGGACATGAGAAAAGCTATCCGAAAGATGGGTTCCGCGATTGCTCACGCCTGACCAAAAACGGAATGGTGTGAAGTGTTGCAAGGATGGTTTTCAGCTGTCCACGAAGAATCCGCAGGACTTTAAGCGTCGTTTCGTCACTGTGGATGAAACATGGATACATTACTATACTCCTGAGACCAAAGAACAATCTAAACAATGGGTTACCAAGGGAGAATCTACACCAAAAAAGGCGAAGGCCATTCCTTCAGCCAGAAAGGTTACGGCAACTTTCTTTTGGGATTCGCAAGGGACAATGCTCATCGACTATATGAAAAAAGGGTAAAACTATTACAGGTGCGACTTATGACCACAGCAGTTGAGTCCCATAGTGCTCAGAGCCATATGAACGATTTTTTTTTTATTACAGGTGCATATTATTCATCGTTATTGGACCGTTTGAAAACCGTACTGCAAGAGAAACTCCGGCGATTGGGTCGCAAAGAAGTCCTTTTCCATCAAGACAATGCACCAGCACACACATCAGTAGATATGGTGGCAAAATTAATGGAAATAGGGTTGCAACTCGTTTAACATCCCCCCTATTCTCCAAACTTGGCTACCTCGGACTACTATTTGTTCCGCAAATTGAAGAAATTGCTGGCGGGACAAAGATTTTATTGAAACAAGGAGGTGACTGCAGCAGGTTTTGCAGACTTGTACATTTAATATTATTCGGAAAGGATCAACAAATTACAACAACGCGGGACGAAGTGTATTAGCCTAAAAGGAGATATGTCGAAAAATAAAAAAAAGGTTTACCCCAAACACGTAAGTAGTTTTTATTTTTGCACGGGCTTTTCAAACGCCCTTGGTACTTATGGAACACGCCCCGCATTAGATCATCGTGAAAAGTTTGAAGTAAATGAGTCTAAAACTCTTCGACAGTTCTGAAAACGAAGTTATGTCTTTCAATTGCTGCATAGATTATTCTCTGCTCCGTGACAACTATCTGCACATGGTGCTCTTTGTGTCATGGAGACAGTTTCCGAAAAAAGTACATTCCATTTTTAATGGTTTGGTAGTTTTAAAATATTGCGTCAGTTGAGTCAAACGTGAACGTGTGGCCCCACTAGAGCGTGTCCCACCTCACATTGTGGGACTGCTTTGGTGGCTTTTCTCATCCGCCACTTCCAGCGCCTGCGTCCACCGCTGCTAATTCCTGCGCTGGCCGCCGGCTACCCAGCTTTGCATGCAAATTTCTCGGCCGCCTGAGGTTTTCCCTCGAAACGCAGCAGCAAAGCGCTCTCAACAGGCTAAAAATACCCACTACAAGAACAAAGAAAAATGCAATTTCCTTAAGCCATCTGCAGCGTTACGCCAAACCATGTGGGCCTAAATATTGTCTGTACCACTACACGTAAAGTCCATTCAGGATGCAGTGGAATACCTTAAGTGTAATGCGCTAATTAGAAGAACCACTGAGTTAAATTCTCGTAGCACATACGAAACCAGAAGAACTGTAGTTCCCCAAGCTGCGACTTCGTAGCGAAAAAGCACAGTGACCCGTATATGTAATAAGTTCTCTTTAATTTATGCCTTTGGTCACAAACTTTTTGTTAACAATTACCGGTTTCTGTCTTTAATGACCATCATCAGATCTGTTTCACAAAAACAAAGTCCTAATGTACTGCACTATGGCTGTAGTACATTAGGACTTTGTTTTTATTAAACAGATCTGATGATGGTCATTAAAGACCGAAACCGGTAATCTGTTCACTAAAAGTTTCTACCATAGACATAAATTAAAGGAAACTTAGAACTATAGTTATCAACAAAGTAACTGCTTACTCAGGCAAACGTATAATATACACACTTTGTTGCACATCATACACGATTTTTATATCTCAGAATTAACAGATATTTTGTTCATTCCTTTCAGTATTCATGTGTATGACTTTATACTTTTATTGACTTAGAGTCAATTGCCGCTTTTTGCGCCATACATATATCTTGTCGAAATCTTTTTGCAGTTCGGTTAGATGCTCTGATAACTTTACAAAACGGTTAATGACAGCATCATCTGAAAACACTCTAAGAGGTCTGCTCACATTGTCTCCTAAATCGTTTATATACCGTGTGATCAAAAGGTCAGTATAAATTTGAAAACTTAATAAACCACGGAAAAATATAGGTACACAGGTAAAAATTTACACACATTCTTGGAATGACATAGGGTATTATTAGAACAAAAAAATAAAGTATTGCTAGACGCGAGAAAGATCTCTTGCGCGCGTCCTTTGGTGATGATCGTGTGCTTAGCCGCCACTTTCGTCATGCTTGGCCTCCCAGGTCCCCAGGCCTCAGTTCGTGCGATTATTGGCTTTAGGGTTACCTGAAGTCGCAAGTGTATCGTGATCGACCGACATGTCTTGGGGTGCTGAAAGACAACATTCGACGCCAATGCCTCACCATAACTCCGGACCTGCTTTACAGTGCTGTTCACAACATTATTCCTCGACTACAGCTATTGTTGAGGAATGATGGACATTTTTAGCATTTCCTGTAAAGAACATCATCTTTGCTTTGTCTTACTTTATTGTACTAATTACTGCTATTCTGATCAGATGAAGCGCCATCTGTCGGACATTTTTTAAACTTTTGTATTTTTTTGGTTCTAATAAAACCCCATGTCATTCCAAGCATGTGTGTCAATTTGTACCGCTGTATCTACATTATTCCGTGGTTTATTCAGTTTTCAAATTTATACCGACTTTCTGATCACCCGGTAGATCAGAAACAGCAGAGGGTTATTAAACTCTCTTCGGCAACGCAAAATGTTACTTCTCTTTTACTCGATGACATTCTGTCACTTATTACGTACTGTGATCTTTCTGACAGGATGTCACGAATCCATCCACACAACTGAGACAATACTGCATAGGTATTTAACTGTAATAGAAGTCGCTTGTGAGCAACCGTAGTGAATGCCTCCTGGAAATCTATAAATATGCAATCAATTTGACATATTCTGTCGACAGCACTTATTTTCTGATCGAAAAATAGTCGCAGCTTTTTTTTTCACATGTACGTTTCAAGGCCAGGAAAGTAACAATCATTTGGTCTTTCCTGCCTAGTCTATCATGATAGAATGAATGTTGCTAGGAAGCCTTTTTGTTTCTGTTTCCTTTGCCAAGGATAACATAACCACAACCCAGCCTACCGTCTGTAAATCAGCACGTTGTGTTTATGAACAATTTCCAACTACATAACAGACAAGAGGGTTTTAACACTTGTAACATTTGATCTGCAGAGGAACTTCCCAAAAAATAAATATGGCTGCCGGATGCAAATATGTAACTAGGCAATTTCCACCTCATAGAGCCCTCCTCTATTACTGACTTCGTACCGATGTAAAAGCGAAAAGGTTAACAACATAACAAGACATAACCCAAAACAGAGTAAATCTTCTTGCAGTGAAGTTTACTTTTGAACAAAACTCCTCACGGATGAAGTCTCTGCAATAGAAAGTGTCTCAGAATCAGTGGTCGACAGTGCTCAATTAGGTAAGTAATTAACGTAGATATTGCAGACTAATTCAAAATATTAATTGTCCATAGAGTTATTGTTATTGGCGTTGAACTGTGCAGTGCCCGTGGATTCACAATGAGATCAGAGCGTCTGTTGAAGAAACTGACCAATTTCAAAAATGAAGGGAAGAAAATTTTTGTCTGTGAAGTACGAGATAACTATGTGTAAACCAAATTGATGCAGCATTCATGTAACTATGTAAAGAAACCCCTGTGAGCATCTTAACGGTCTATAAAATCACATTTAACTTGTACTGGTTGGAAAAAGAAATTATCCGGAAACTGTGAGCTAACGGGCGACGAGTTTTGGCGCCCTGAAAATTAAGTTCGGAGTTGGTGTGGCCGCACTGGCCACTCGGAAAGCCGGGGCTCGTCAGCAATCGTGTGGTGCCGAACACTAGCAGGAGCAAGAGGTGCAGCCCCAGAGCGTGGTCCAGGCTGACCGCGAGGTTGGGAATTCCATGTTGACGCTGTGTCGAAGACTGCTTTGTGTCAACGAAGGAGATTTGTATGCCAGGAGTGCCAAAGATGGCGGACTTTGTGAAACTATAATGGCAGACACATCACAGTTCAAGTAGAAATTAGTAATACCGAGAGGAATCATGATACCTTAAAAAGAAACATGTAAATTACCGTTATTTGCACTACGATTCTGATGATGTAATCAGATTTACAATACCTTTATTAGTTTAAATTTTAGTATCTGGCTGTAAATTATACAAGTAACACCCAGTAACGAGTTTCCAAAATCTAAACAGTTCATCCGATTTTATCCCTAGACGTGTCTTTAGAAAGCTGTTAGCGTAAACCTAAATAGGTAAGAATTATAGGCATGTAATTCGAATAGTACAGGAGTTATTTAAGGTCAAAGTGGCCGCTTACGATTGATCGCGTCAGGCCATAAGTACTCCACAGTTACACGGAAAAACGGTAGCAGCATGGTTATAAATATATTTATTCATTTATGTCTTTGTTTATATCTGAAATATAACATTAATGAAGAAATTGGTCAAATATTTACTGTGTTTCTGAAACCACAAAGATATTAAGCTACTGGACTACTTTTGTTCTATTTCTTTGATATATGTTTGTTTGTTTTGTTTACGTATTTAATCATGTGTGTTAGAGCGTGTTTATGGTCCAGTCGTAGGAATATTTGTTTAATTTGAAGTTAATTAAATGAAAATCCAGCATTTCATGTGTGTTTCTGTATGTTTGTGAGCGTGCGTTGGCTTGGAGTGCTCTAGCCAATCACAGAGCTAGTTACTACTTCATCAACCTAAGGACATTGAATCCAACTTACATTAGTAGCTACTGATGTGAATTATGTAAGCTGGGTTTCCTGTCTTAAGGTGCAATGTGGAGGAAATATTTTCCACGTCCGGTTATATTGTCCACTCTCACATGTACATAATCATTTTAACTGCAACAGTCGCGATTAAATTTTATCTTTTATGTTTTCTTTATGCAAATGTCTTGCTGTCCCCTTCTCATGCGAAATCATAAAAGCTTTAAAAGCTAGTGTAAAGACCGCTTAGCCGTTGAGCAAACACACCAGTGAGAATCTTCCTGGCAGATTAAAACTGTGTGCCGGGCCGAGACTCGAACTCGGGACCTTTGAATTTCGCGGGCAAGTGCTCTACCATCCGAGCTACCCAAGCACGACTCACACCCTGTCCTCACAACTTTACTTCTACCACTACCTAGTCTCCTACCTTCCAAACTTTACAGAAGCTCTCCTGCAAACCTTGAAGAACTAGCACTTCTGAAAGAAAGTTTGTTGCGGAGTCATGGCTTAGACACAGCCTGGGGGATGTTTCCAGAATGAGATTTTCGCTATGGAGTGGAGTGTGCGCTGATATGAAACTTCCTGTTAGATTAAAACTGTGTACTGGGCCGAGACTCGAACTCCGGACCTTTGCATTTCGCCTGCAAGTGCTCTACCATTTGAGCTTCTGTAAAGTTTGGAAGGTAGGAGACGAAGTACTGGCAGAAGTAAAGCTGTGAGGACGGGGAGTGAGTCTTGCTTGGGTAGCTCAGATGGTAGAGGACTTGGCCGCGAGAGGCAAAGGTCCCCAGTTCGAGTCTCGGCCCGGCACACAGTTTTAATCTGCCAGGAAGTTTCATATCAGTGAACACTCCACTCCATAGCGAAAATCTCATTCTGGAAACATCCCCCAGGCTGTGGCAAAGCCATGTCTCCGCAATATCGTTTCTTTCAGGAGTGCTAGTTCTGCAAGGTTCGCAGGAGAGCTTCTGTAAAGTTTGGAAGGTAGGAGACGATGTACTGGCAGAAGTAAAGCCGTGAGGACGGGGAGGGAGTCGTCGTTGGGTAGCTGAGATGGTAGAGCACTTGCCCGCGAAAGGCAAAATTCCCGGGTTCGAGTCTCGGTCCGGCACACAGTTTTAATCTGCCAGGAAGTTTCATATCAGCGCACACTCCGCTGCAGAGTGAAAATCTCATTCTGGGTACACCAGTGGTTGTTGTAGAGACACTACTTCCCTACATTTTCGGTTTATTACTTAATCCGTTCTGCAAGTGTTGTAAATTTATTTCCCTAAGAAGTGTGAAAACGAACAGTGTGATAAACACTGAAGTGTGACAATGGACGACGCTAATGTAATAACTGGGGTGGCTCTTCCAAACAGAAACAAATGTCATATGAAGAGGAGAACCGAAAATCGAGTGATTTCTTCAGAACACTTTTGTGAGCTCAGTACTCCTTCCTCTTAAAGTGGAAAGTAAATGTCAAATTTCCGTGCTAAAAATCACAGGTATTTGATCATTTTTTCCTCAGTCGTTCGTCGAATCAATTGCATACAGCCACAATTTCGTTCAAAGAAACAAAGAAAATGCTACTTAGATTAAATGTTCAAATTCAGCAACAATTTTCCAAGTCCTGTAGACTGAAATACGAAGGGAAATACAACTGGGTCAAATGTTACACCATCTCTCCACTTGTCTAAAATCTCACAATAATTACTCACCTTTGGTCGAAGTTTTGAAGATATCCATTCCACATTCTTAATGAAAACCTAATAAGCCTGATTATAGGTTTTCGGAATACCATAGTTACTATAGGGCATATCCAATATTCTTCTTACAATTAATATAACAAATACCCTAGGAGTTGATAAAATTTGAATGTATGAATAGTCGGTCAAACTGGCCAACGAGGAATTGAGTTTCATACTTTCTGTCAAGTATTGCACTCAGTCGATATATGTACCTAAATTGTTTTGTAGCACGTACAGTTATATCACAATATGACTTCGTTATGAAGTACAAAATGATCGAAACTCATATAAGTAGAATGCATTTGTTTTCCAGGAACGAAACATTCGTAGGCGTATAGGCCTGCAACAGTCTCATTACCGTGCAATAATTAAGAACCTATTAGTTTACATTTTCTTATTATCTTCTCCTTCAAGCATTCAGTATTGTTTTACTTCCGACAAATGGCCCGCTTTACGATTCAGTGAAAAGACCAACAGTAGTCACCCACCATATTGCCATTCGGCTGACCCTCATAAAGCTTCACTGTGGTGTCTTGATGAAGGGGCACAAATAGTTCCACACCTGATATATAAGTAAGTCCTGGGAGAATGTAAAAATCGATCTAGATGTTGATCAATGAGCCTAACTTCTCGAACATTTCCAGAAATACTGCCTGTTCAGAGATTAAGTGCAGATGTTTCTAATAATGAATGAGGACAGTGGACTGAGCAACATTACACCAGTATTGACTGCGTTTTCAGGCTAACAATTGTAGATATTACGTGTATTACATCTTGAGATTATTTAGTACGCGTTGCACGAACAATTTCTTCAAGTTTATTTCCCTTGTCAGCAGATCAGTTATTGAAGTGTGGATACATGACGGCAAATGGAAAATGGATACCGTCAGATGAAATGCACTTCGCAATGACGTTACAACTGTGCAGCAGTCATCAGGCAGTATAGTATATTGTGTGTTTGTGGGAAGACTGTTAGACACAGAGAAGAAACAGCTACCATATACATATTGTGGTACCAATGATGACAATATTCGTACCTATAGCCACAATAGTTACCAAAGGTGAAGGGAGACGAAATTTATTAATCATGGGGAACTGGAATTCCATAGTAAGAAAAGGAAGAGAAGAAAATGTAGTGAGTGAATAAGGAATGGACGTTAGGAATGACAGAGATAGTTGCCTGGTAGAATTTTGCACAGAGCGCAACTTAATCATAGCTAACATTGGCGTAAGAATCGTGAAAGAATGCTGTTATACGTGGAAGAGGCCAGGAGACAATGGAGGGTTTCAGACAGATTATATAATGGGAGACGGAGATTTAGGAACCCGGTTTAAAATTGCAAGACATTCCAGGAACAGGTATGGACTCTGATCATAATCTGTTGGTTATGAACTGTACATTAAAACTCAAGAAACTGAAAAAAGGTGGGAATTTAAGAACATGGGACCTGGATAAACTGAAAGAACCAGAAGTTATAGAGAGTTTCTGAAAGGGCGTCAGGGAACGAATGACAAGAATGGGGGAAGGAAATATAGTAGAAGAAGAATGGGTAGCTTTGAGAGATGAATTAGTGAAGACAGCAGAGGATCAAGTAGGTAAAAGTACGAGGGCAAGTAGAAATCCTTGGGTAACTCAAGAGATACTGAATTTAATTGATGAAAGGAGAAAATATAAAAATGCAGTAAACGAACCGGACAAAAAGGAATACAAACGTCTCAAAAATTAGATGAGAATAGGTGCAAAATGGCTAAGCAGAGATGGCTAGAGGATAAATGTTAGGATGTAGAGACACACATCACTAGAGGTAAGATAGATACTGACTACAGGAAAATTAAAGAGACCTTTGGAGCAAAGAGAACCACTTGTTTGAATATCAAGAGGATAACATCGAAAACCAGAACTAAGCAAAGAAGGGAAAGCAGAAAGGTGGAAGGAGTATATAGAGGATCTATACAAGGGCGATGTACTTGAGGGCAGTATTGTGGAGATGGAAGATGACGTAGATGGACATAAAATTGGAGATATGATACTGTATGACGAGTTTTACAGAGTACTGAAAGGCCTCAGTCGAAATAAGGCACTGGGAGTAGACATCATTACATTAGAACTACTGATAGCCTTGGGAGAGCCAGCCTTGACAAAACTCTGTCATCCAATGAGCAAGATGTATGAGACAGTCTAAATACCCTCCGACCTTAAGAAGAATGTAATAATTCAAAACCCAAAGAAAGATGGTCTTGACAGGTGTGAAAATTACCGAATTATCAGTTTAATAGGTCACTGATGCAAATTGATAACACGAATGGGAAAATCTGGTAGAAGCAGACCTCGGGGAAGGTCAGTTTGGACTCCGTAGAAATTTTGGAACATGTGAGGCAATACTGACCCTACGACTTACGTTTCTGGTATTCTCTTTCAAATTCTTAAGCTTGCAGGTGTCAAATACAGTCAGCGAAAGGGTATTTACGATTTGTACAGAAACCAGATTGCGGTTATAAGAGTCGAGGGGCATGAAAGGTTAGCAGTGGTTCGGAAGGGAGTGAGACAAGACTGTAGCCTATCCCCGATGTTTTTAAATCTGTATATTGAACAAGCAGTAAAGGAAACAAAAGAAAAATTCGGAGTAGGATCTATAATCCATGGAGATGAATTAAAACTTTGAGGTTTGCCGTTGACATTGTAATTCTGTCAGAGACAGCAAAGAACCTGGAAGACCAGTTGAACGGAATGGACAGTGTCTTGGAGGGAGAATATAAAATGAACGTCAACAAAAGCTAAATGAGGATAATGGAATGTTGTCTAATTAAATCAGGTGATGCTGAGGGAATTAACTTAAAGTAGTAAATGAGTTTTGCTATTTGGGAGCAAAATAACTGATTATGGTCGAAGTAGAGAGGATATAAAATGTAGACTGACAATGGCAAGGAAAGTGTTTCTGATGAAGAGGAATTTGCTAACATCGAGCATAGATTTAAGTGTCAGGAAGTCTACTTTGAAAGTATTTTTATGGAGTGTAGCCATGTATGGAAGTGAAACATGGACGGTAAATAATTTAGACAAGATGAGAATATAAGCTTTCGTAATGTGCCTGTACAGAAGAATACTGAAGATTAGATGGATAGATCACGTAGCTATTGAGGATGTGCTAAATATAATTAGGGAGAAGAGGAATTCGTATCAAAATTCGACTAGAAGAAGGAATCGGTTCGTAGGACATGTT
Source organism: Schistocerca cancellata (assembly GCF_023864275.1). Taxonomy (NCBI): domain Eukaryota; kingdom Metazoa; phylum Arthropoda; class Insecta; order Orthoptera; family Acrididae; genus Schistocerca; species Schistocerca cancellata. The sequence continues at coordinate 54,903,550 of NC_064626.1, forward strand.
CTGAGGCATCAAGGGATCACTAATGTAGTACTGGAGGGCAGTATGGAGGGTAAAAATCGTAGACGGAGACCAAGTAATGAATACACTAAGCAGATTCCGAAGGAGTCGGTTGCAGTAGGTACTTGGAGATGAAGAAGCTTGCACAGGATAGAGTAACATGGAGAGCTGCATCAAACCGGTCTCTGGACTGAGGACCGACCACAGCAACAACAGCATCAAAAATGATTCAAATGACTCTGAGCACTATGCGACTTAACTTCTGAGGTCATGAGTCGCCTAGAACTTAGAACTAATTAAACCTAAGTAACCTAAGGACATCACACACATCCATGCCCGAGGCAGGATTCGAACCTGCGACCGTAGTGGTCAATCGGCTCCAGACTGTAGCGCTTAGAACCGCACGGCCACTTCGGCCGGGCAACAACAACATCCCTAACTGCCCGCATAATATCTGTTCCTATACCCCTAACACCGTGCATAATGTGCCCTGAGAAGTTAGTGATATCCTCCTTTCAACGTGGAAGCTTCTCTTTCAGTTACAGTTGTTTCTCATTCAAAATTGGGACGAAAGATTTTTTTTTTATCTCAGTCAAACAATTTCAATTTCGCTTCTGATAAACGAGGAAAGACCGCACAGATATATGTGAAACATGCTGCTTCCTTGGCAGGTCACTGCTTAACGAGTCCCAAATTATGGAGTAGTCTGTTTCCTCTGGCGTGTTATGATTCTTGCCCATCACCTTACTCCCTTCAGGTTTCACAGACTTCTCCCAGGATAATTTATTCTTGACCAATGTCGATCAATCGTTGTGTTAATCACGTAAGTACATTCGACAGCAAAAATTAGGCCACTGCTAAATTGCAACCAACAAAACATAACTGTGTTGCAGATCCTCTAAATGCATAAACACAGTGGATACAGGGTCAATACCCAAAGGATAATACAAAAGACCACTAGAGAACAGAGCTCATTATGGCAGCGAGTTCAGATGCGAACCAATATCTTCATACAACAAATATTAGAAAACACGTTATTAGAACAGCGACATTCCTAAATGCTTGTAAATTAAACTTCTTTACAATAAGTGACACTGCAGAAGTCGTGTCACTCTCATTACATGACATGTCAAGTTATTGTTGTTTATGATTTGAATCTGAACCCATTGTTATGCAAACAAAGGTTGCGTGTCTGATCGGGAAACTACTAGGCAGAAAGAGACGTAAAATATCGAAGTGTTCATCAATATCAATTTGCAACACCGAATATCCAAATATAGATATAAATGACGATACTTTTAGCTTTGCACCAGCAACAACATGATGTTTATATTGTCCCTGAGAAGAAACTGCGGAGGGTACCTAATGAAGTGCAACGCACGAGCGTTAAGCGCCATGAAGTAAAGTTGTGGTGATGGATCGAGAGTAGAACCTAAGTCTGAAATTAAACATGTTCGCTAATAGCATGATACTACAACAGCAAACGACGATACAAAGTATTTTGCCAGGCAGGGATTCCACACTAACAGCTTTGGCTATTGTCTTATTGCAGAGAACTGACGTGAAATATTTTTTGTTTCTTCACTAGAAACGTGATGGGCACATGTTCTGATAAAAGTAATGGAACTAAGAGTTCCGTGCTGCCTGGGACTCCAATACTGTGAGTGTCCACGTTGTTAAAAAGATGTCAATTATAAAATTCTCTTTCACTAGTAATTAGGATCGCGCTGTTCGCATAGACATGGAGAAGTTTGGCAGTGCGAGGGAACATCGAAATGGCGGGAAAATACCATCTAAAAAATGTTCGAACCTAGAGAAAAATTGGAATCGGAGCTCCAATACCAGTTCACTACCAACATTTTCAACATCTAAAGATAACTTAAAATAAGATATGAGCGTCCTATGACCTTACGTGAAGGTTGATTCGTGAACTAAAACAACATTACTAGAATAAGAAAGCTTGCTGCAGAGAGAGCTTATGCAAGCAGCGACTTCCACCTCTGACAAACAAAACTAATCCAACTCTGTTGCAGCCAGTAGCGAATGGACATGTTTATTGTTGATTTGGAACCGTGGCATAGTCCTGCTGTCTTTACTTGGCGATTTTTTTCTTTTTGGTCATCAGTCTTCTGACTGATTTGATGCAGCCCGCCACAAATTCCTCACCTGCGCTGAACTCTTCATCTAAGACTAGCACTTGCAACCTACGTCCTCAATTATTTGCTGGATGTATTCCAATCTCTGTCTTTCTCTACAGTTTTGGCCCTCTACAGCTCACTCTAGTAACACGGATGCCATTCCCTAATGTCTTAACAGATGTTCTATCGTTCTGTTCCTTCTCCTTATCAGTGTTTTCCACATATTTCTTTCCTCTCCGATTCTCTGTAGAACGTCCTCATTCCTTACCTCATCAGTCCACCTAATTTACAATATTTGTCTGTAGCACCACATCTCTTCAGTTTCGGTTTTCTCACAGTCCATGTTTCACTATCATTCAATGCTGTACTCCAGACATACATTCTCAGAAATTTGTTCAGCGAATTAATGACGATATTTGATATTGGTAGACCTCTTCGCCAAGAATGCCTCTTTGCCATTGCAAGTCTGCTTTTGAAGTCCTCCTTGCTCCGTCCGTCATCTGCCTATGTAGCAGAATTCCTTAACTTAATCTACTTCGTGGCCATCAATCCTGATGTTAAGTTTCTCGGTGTTCTCATTTCTACTACTTCTCATTACCTTTGTCTTTCTTCGATTTACTCTCATTCCACAATGTGTAGTCATTAGACTGATCATTCCGTTCAACAGATCATGTAATACTTCTTCACTTTCATTTAGGACAGCAATATCAGCAAAGAATCATTTCATTGATATTATTTCAGCTTGAACTTTAATTCCACTCCAGAACCTTTCTTATATTTCCATCATTGCTTCTTCGATGTACAGATTGAACGGTGGGAGTGAAAGGCTACACCCTTGTCTTACACCCTTTTTAATACGAGCACTTCGTTCTTTGTCGTCCACTCCTATTATTCCCTCTTGGCTGTTGTACGTGGCGTATTTGACTCGTCTCTGCCTATAGCTTACCCCTATTTTTCTCAGAATTACTAACATTATCGTTTTACATTGTCGAACGCTTTTTCCAGGTCGACAAATCCTATGAACGTGTCTTGATTTTTCTTTAGTTTAGCTTCCATTATTAACCGCAACGTCAGAAATGCCTCTCTCGTTCTTCTACTTTTCCTAAAGCCATACTGATCGACATCTAGCACATCCTCAATTTTCTTTTCCATTCTTCTGTATATTATTCTTGTAATCAACTTGGATGCATGATGTGTTAAGCAGATTGTGTGATAATTCGCACATTTGTCAGCTAATGCCGTCTTCGAAATTTTGTGGATGAAGGTTTTCCGAAAATCAGATCTTATGTCGCCAGACTCATACATTCTGCACACAAACGTGAATAGTCGCTTCGTTGCCACTTTTCTCAATGATTTTAGAAATTATTATGGAATGTTACCTATTCCTTCTTCCTTATTTGACCTTAAGTCGTTCAAAGCTCTTTTGAATCCTGATTCTAATACTGGTTCCCCTATCTCTTCTAAATCGACCCCTGTTTCTTCTTCTATCACATCATACATATCTTACCCCTCATACAGGCTTTCAGTGTAGTTTTTCCACCTATCCGATCTCTCCTATGCATTTAAAAGTGAAATTTCCGTTGCACTCTTAATGTTACCACCCTTGCTTTTAATGTCACCGAAGGTTGTTTTGACTTTCCTATATGGTGAGTCTGTCCTTCTGACACTCATTTCTTTTTCTATGTCTTCACAGTTTTCCTGCAGCCATTTCACCTTAGCTTCCTTGAACTTCCTATTTATTTCATTCCTCAGCAACTTGTGTTTATGTATTCCTGAGTTTCCCACCACATTTTTGTACTTCCTCCTTTCATCAATCAACTGAAGTATTTCTTCTGTTACCCATGGTTCCTTCACTGTTACCTTCTTTGTACCTATGTTTTCCTTCCCATCATCTGTGATGGCCCTTTTTAGAGATGTCCATTCCTCTTCAACTGTACTGCCTGCTAAGCTATTCCTTAATGCTCTATCTATAGCCTTAGAGAACTTCAACCGTATCTCGTCATTCCTTAGTAATTCCATATACCTCTTCGTTGCGTATCGATTCTTCCTGACGAATGTCTTTAACTTCAGCCTACTCTTCATCACTACCATATTGTGATCTGAGTCTGTTTCTGCTCCTGGGTACGCTTTACAATCCAGTATCTGATTTCGGAATCTCTATCTGACCACGATGTGAACTAACTCAAATCTTCCAGTATTATCCATGATTTCCATGTAGGACGTTATCATTCCGTTGATTATTCAGTCTTATTCTCAAGGATACCTCCCCCTTGGCAGTCCCCTCCCACAGATACGAATGGGGGACTTTACCGGAATCCTTTGCCAAAGGAGAGAACATCGTGACGCTTCTTCAATTACAGGCCACATGTCCTGTGGATACACGTTACGTGTCTTTAATGTAGTGGTTTCCATTGTCTTCTGCACCCTCATGCTGTTGGTTATTGCTGATTCTTCCGCTTTTAGGGGTAGTTTCCCAGCCATAGGACAAGAGAGTGCCATGAACCTCTGTCTGCCGTCCGCCCTGTTTAACACGGCCGTTGGCTGAATGAGGGTGGCTTTTTCTGGCGGAAATATTCGGCCGCCAATACTGATTATTAATCAAAATTTAAGCAACGGTAAGATTCGTACCCGGGACCGAAGACATTTTGATTGGATATCAAAGACGCTACCGCTACACCACGGGTGCAAGAAGTACTTGGCGATATTGGACCTGTATAGGATGTGTTTGTGTATGTTAAAATCTGGCACCCACAGTCGTAATCCAACACACAACTACACACCTTAGCCATCAGAAGCTAGCCTCAGTCTAACCACCGAATTTCATATGTGTTAGCATAATATTTTTGTCATAATGGTGTGTGCAGCACACTGTGCAAGAAGTGTTGCCTTTCACTTGAGCTGTTGTTGTGAATAACCTTTTCACGACCTATTAGTTCATGTTATGCAGTTCGAACACAAAGTCATGATATCAAACCCATCCTTTTCCTTTCCTTTTTAAGTTATATTGCATCTGTCTGCTAAGCGCATCAGTATGACAAAAGGTCAGAGATAGAGTCGTTCCCTTTTCTAACCAGTTGGTAACAGAAAAATCTTGTGGCACCATGTTTGTGCAAGGGCTCATGGGTGTCTGTCATGGTAAGACCAATTTCAGCGCCATTAGCCAGTGGCCACTTGATAAAGAGTGAAGTCCACTCAAGTGATTAAGACACGTCGGGCCTAGAGTCTATATTCTCCAGACGACTTTTCTGGGCTGGAATTAGCAAATATAACATTATGTAACGTTGCTATGATATAATCGTTTCAGAATAGTCCATGGCGATTTTCTACTGCATGTTGCCGTAAGAATACTCAACGATGTTCGTGCTTCGACAACTTCATTCTTTCTCATTTTTGACGTTATGAGGATCGTCGTTTATGCATTATAAAACGCAGTCTAAAATGGATTAAGGTCTAACATTTGTGACATTGTGTTCTGTTTGTGTTTAATAAAAGGGTGAATACAGTGGAGCGCTATCGAGAAAGTCAAGGTGTATCCCTTCAAGTACGATCGTTTTGTGATAACTGGATCACCACATTCAGAAACACAAACAACCCTTGACGAAGAGCGTTTCTGCGTCAATGGCAGTGTATCCGAAAATTGACAAGCGGAGGATTACAGTACAAACGTCTCCTTGAAAAAGAGATTAGACAAAAACAAAATCTCGAACTAGGAAGGATGTGGAAGGAAGTCATCTGTGCCCCTTAAAAGGATTGATGATGACGTTTGCCGTAATAGTTTTAAGGGGATCATCATCACAAACCTAAATCTGTGTGGCATGACGGCAATTTCAAGTACCGTGTGGTAACGTCGTAAGGAGAAAATAGTGGATAAGGCATAACAAACATTATCTGAAATGATGGCGTGTATAGTCCACAAAACGTGTTTCTATTAATATACTCCTTGTGGCTTCACAGGGATGTGTCGCCCACAGTTGAGATTTGTTGCCAACGAATTAGGTGTATTGCAGTCACGAGTAATAAATGCGACGGGGAAGAGAGCACCCAGGAGCCCGGTAGGCAAACACGCCGACTGCACGTCTTTTCATCTGGCACCCTTATGCGTTTACCTTTCCCGCCCCTTATTGTCAGACTACCAAGAAAGTCGGCTTTTGTTTTCTTTTGGTTCTTTTGTTTTGCGACTGTGTTTTAAACATGCCTTAGCTCAGAATCAGCGAGTCGCTACATGTGTACGATCGAAAAACTACCTGCCCGTCATCATACGGCTTTCAATAATGAGGTTGAATATGTTGTTGACAATGTCTGTGATTTTATGCCTATTTTGTTCAATAACCTAACTGGAAATGCTACTCATACGCTTTACACTAATATAACTCGTGTCTCATCATAATACTGTACAACGAATGGATACTTTAATTGAAAATAAAATACTTTGTCATACTTATGTACCTTTGCAAGACTACAGCGTATAAAGACGACAAGGTGGCTTAGAGAGTAGTTGCAGAATGAGACACTGTCAACGGAATACTCAGTGATACGATTTCATTAACAGATTTGTTCATTTTCAGTACCAGTTCCGCAGTATTTTATATTTCATATCTCTTGATATACTGGTTACTGAATGTAGCGAGGCGTCTTGTGATGACAAAATTTCTAAGGATGTCGCTTTGAGTCCTATATAGCTGTTTGTAGCTCTCTCACAGAGGAGATAAAATGTTACTCTTGCACCAGTTTGGAACTCAGAGCTGCTGTATCTTACTCTTTATGGTGCGTCGACGTTTCTTTCCATGGAGCAAGTTACCAACCGCAGTGTTCATCGCCTACTCATTGACCTTTTAAATCACTCCTTTACCATAAAAAACAAACAATCAGTGCGCACTTCACACAAGTTTCTCATGCGAGCCTCCTTGAGCTTCGAGGAGGAAGCAGTGTGCCATTCTCAACTTAGACGCTACGATTCAGTACCGTACTTGTTCACCCAGGTCTTATTACCAGGAACCACTTTCTCCAGAAGGTTCGGATGAAGCATCAAGCATTGCAGCATTTTATGGCAAACAGTTATGCTCCGTTCCTTCTGATCCACCGACAAAACTTTTGGCACCAATTTGTCACACACTTTTCGTATCACAAAATTCTCCATCACAATCCTCCGCACTGTACTCTGAGTGCCAGTTCATCGGCAATTAATCTAGCACTAAGACGACGGTCACTGTTTAAAAGTTTTGTTCAGTCACATGCAAAACTTAATCCCATAATGCTGCTGCAAGTGTTGCTCCATTTTCCCCTCTCCACATTCGTCCGAGGTCAATGGCATGCACTCATGCTGCAAGCGATGTGCACTCTCCAGGGTTGCAGAGGCAACTGCCGCAGCATCAGTTCGGTTCCTGAGACCCCTACCCCCTGCTTCCCCCACCCGGCGAGACCGGTCCGCGCGTGTTCCACTACTCAGAAACGAATCAGTCTTGAAACTTCTGAATCACTCCTTGTATTTATGTCACCCTAACTTTATTGCTGTAATTTACATTGAAGTGATAAAAGTCATCGGCTAACTATTGATAAAACTTGTCAGACCTGCTTTTGCCCTGCACAGTGCAGCAACTAAACAAAGCATGGATTCAACAAGTCTTTGGTAGTCCCCTGCAGAAATATTGAGCTATGCCACCACTATAGGCATCTGTAACTGCGAGAGTGTTGTCGCTGCCGAATTTTTTGCGCGATCTGAAATTTTAAAATTTGTGGTACGTTACTATGGGACGAGACAGGTGAGGTCATCAGTCCCTAGGCTTACAGATTACTTAATCTAACTTAAACTAACTTGCACTAAGGACAACACACATACCAATGCCCGAGGGAGGACTCGAAGCTCCGACGGGGGAATCCGCGTGGATTGTGGCAAGGCGCCCCCAAGACCGCTCGGCTACCCCACGCAGCAGCGCGGTCTGACCACACGGTTATGGCCCATAAATATTAGATACGATACATGGCAAGTGATCTTGGTGGCCAGACCATTCCTTGGAATTGTCCAGAATGTTGCTCAAACCAACCGTGAACGACTGGGGCTCGGTGACATGGCGCTGGACCTATCCCCTTCCCTTAAATTGCTTGTTTCTCTCTAAACGCGTGACTTACGTCAAATCAACAACACGAAATCACGTATCTTCCATCGCACTGCAAGTGTACGACCAAGTTCCGTCCTCTTAATTCTCCTGCATGTCCTCTACACTGCCAGTATGACCAAGCCACCTCCTCCCACTCATCTCCTCCAGTACGCCGATGAAACTGCCTTCCTTCCTCCCTACTGTGCCCTCAAGAAATCGCAACGATTCCCCCAGCTTATCTGAGGCAATTCACCTCATGGTGCAACCAGTAGGTCGTCAAAATCAACCCTACCAAAAGCCAGGCCATAATTACAGGCCGAACCCTCTGCAGCTTCCCACGACTCTTACCTTACCATTTACGGCACTCCTATACTGTTAACTAACACCCAAAGATACCTTGGACTATCACTTGATCACTGATTGACATGGAAGCCCTATTTACTAACCATTTATTAGTAAGTCCACAATAGACTAATTGACTAAATCAACTAACAGGCTGTACCTGAGAATTGCACTCTACCACAACACTCCACACTAATAAATGTCTGATCCGAGCCCTTCCTCTGCTATGCAAATGTGGCTTGGACTTCCGCTCTGCCCATCTACCATGTCCAACAACATGTGCTGAATGGTGTGTGCTTGGAAACACTCGTGCATGCAGCAGCACCGTAATCTATCGTCATGTCTGCCACTGACAATCGCTTATACTGTTTTACAGAGGGCGAAAGCCTCCGCCCCCTATTTTATGCAATTTGGTGTCGACGTCCAACACATCATCACCTATTAGTGATTCCACCTCAGCCTTTTTGCCGGCCAGGGTGGCCGAGCGGTTCTAGGCGCTGCAGTCTGGAACCGCGCGACCGCTACGGTCACAGGTTCGAATCCTGCCTAGGGCATGGATGTGTGTGTTGTCCTTTGGTTTAAGTAGTTCTAAGTTCTAGGGGACTGATGACCTTAGAAGTTAAGTCCCATAGTGCTCAGAGCCATTTGAACCATTTTCAGCCTTTTTCTACAGAGCTTACGACTGTAACACGTGAACAGACGACAATTTTCATCGTACCGTAAAGCTTCTTTCATGCCATCGGGTACTGACAACCTGTCCATTTTTTAAAGAAACTTACGTGAGATGACGTCCAGATTCACGGCAGGTATTGTCGTCTGAATTATTCCATATTCCTACGCACCGCGTAGACATGGCGGTTCCGTGATAAACTTTCAAACTTTCAGGAATGATGTTAGGGCAAATGTATCAATTTCAGGTATGTGTCCCTGGTGCGGGAATGACCCAGTCGAAAGAAATAAAAGCAAATCGTTCTCATACCTCTGACAGATGGCCTCTTCCGCTGCAAGCTCTTTCCGTACTTAGTTTGGAACGAGGTAGCATTGACCGAAACAAGAACAAAATGTCCTGTCAATATGGGCTTTAAAGCGCATATCCTAAGAGCTGCGAGATCTTGTCTGTGTTTGCTACTGTCAAACACATTTCCTTCACTGAACAAATGCTCATAGCTCTTCCTTATCCATTTAAGTACCCATGTTTGCTGGACTTTTTTTGTTGTTTTGGTCCATATTATTTCCTACCAAAAAATGGAAGTGAGGGAGTGGCTTTAGAAGCGGTTCCATGTCAGAGGTATTAGAACTATTTTCGCTTATATCTCTCGAGGGAGGAGGATAGTGTTTAACGTCCCGTCGACAACGAGATCATTAGAGACAGAGCACAAGCTCGGATTAGGGAAGAATGGGAAAGAAAACCGGCCGCGCGCTTTCAAAGGAACCATCCCGGCATTTGCCTGAAACGATGTAGGGAAAGAACGGAAAACCTAAATCAGGATGGCTGGAGACGGATTTGAACCGTCGTCCTCCCGAACGCGAGTCCAGTGTGCGAACCACTGCGCCACCTCGCTCGGTTTATACACTCCTGGAAATTGAAATAAGAACACCGTGAATTCATTGTCCCAGGAAGGGGAAACTTTATTGACACATTCCTGGGGTCAGATACATCACATGATCACACTGACAGAACCACAGGCACATAGACACAGGCAACAGAGCATGCACAATGTCGGCACTAGTACAGTGTATATCCACCTTTCGCAGCAATGCAGGCTGCTATTCTCCCATGGAGACGATCGTAGAGATGCTGGATGTAGTCCTGTGGAACGGCTTGCCATGCCATTTCCACCTGGCGCCTCAGTTGGACCAGCGTTCGTGCTGGACGTGCAGACCGCGTGAGACGACGCTTCATCCAGTCCCAAACATGCTCAATGGGGGACAGATCCGGAGATGTTGCTGGCCAGGGTAGTTGACTTACACCTTCTAGAGCACGTTGGGTGGCACGGGATACATGCGGACGTATATTGTCCTGTTGGAACAGCAAGTTCCCTTGCCGGTCTAGGAATGGTAGAACGATGGGTTCGATGACGGTTTGGATGTGCCGTGCACTATTCAGTGTCCCCTCGACGATCACCAGTGGTGTACGGCCAGTGTAGGAAATCGCTTCCCACGCCATGATGCCGGGTGTTGGCCCTGTGTGCCTCGGTCGTATGCAGTCCTGATTGTGGCGCTCACCTGCACGGCGCCAAACACGCATACGACCATCATTGGCACCAAGGCAGAAGTGACTCTCATCGCTGAAGACGACACGTCTCCATTCGTCCCTCCATTCACGCCTGTCGCGACACCACTGGAGGCGGGATGCACGATGTTGGGGCGTGAGCGGAAGACGGCCTAACGGTGTGCGGGACCGTAGCCCAGCTTCATGGAGACGGTTGCGAATGGTCCTCGCCGATACCCCAGGAGCAACAGTGTCCCTAATTTGCTGGGAAGTGGCGGTGCGGTCCCCTACGGCACTGCGTAGGATCCTACGCTCTTGGCGTGCATCCGTGCGTCGCTGCGGTCCGGTCCCAGGTCGACGGGTACGTGCACCTTCCGCCGACCACTGGCGACAACATCGATGTACTGTGGAGTCTTCACGCCCCACGTGTTGAGAAATTCGGCGGTACGTCCACCCGGCCTCCCGCATGCCCACTATACGCCTTCGCTCAAAGTCCGTCAACCGCACATACGGTTCACGTCCACGCTGTCGCGGCATGCTACCAGTGTTAAAGACTGCGATGGAGCTCCGTATGCCACGGCAAACTGGCTGACACTGACGGCGGCGGTGCACAAATGCTGCGCAGCTAGCGCCATTCGACGGCCAACACCGCGGTTCCTGGTGTGTCCGCTGTGCCGTGCGTGTGATCATTGCTTGTACAGCCCTCTCGCAGTGTCCGGAGCAAGTATGGTGGGTCTGACACACCGGTGTCAATGTGTTCTTTTTTCCATTTCCAGGAGTGTATCTCTCGACTCGGTATATTCTGCAGCAGGTTTCCTTATCTCAGATTGACACATTAACCCCTTTCCATCACCCCTGATCGTTTGTAACATCATCACGGACCCACACTGTATAATATACGCTCTGCTTCATGTGTCCACAAAAGCTACCACTTGAAATTCAATTCTTCTGTGGGCTATGGCCACAACGTTTTGGCTCGCCAGCGTTCCTCCAATATGACCATAACCTGTGGGGAATTATCTAAAGGAACAAAATGTTTCTGTCTTATGCTTTATTCGTAAACCAAATAAAATAACTTTGATAAGCCCCTAACAGAGCTATGCGGGAATGTCTAGCAGAGGGAATTCGTCAAGACAGCACAAAACATCTAGCGTTTTTGGCATTCAATGCACGAGGCAAAAGGTGTGTAATTCCTGGCTGATAAACTCACCACGATGAGCAGCACAGAAGTTTTCAAAACAATCCTTGTAAAAATATTAAGTAAGCTAATACTATTTCTCCTCATCCAAAATGAAACCGCAATGCCTTCACTTGGCTGTATTTACGATTGACAAGTGTTGCACAAAAATTAGGGTAAACATGTATCATGCGACTTACACATAATCGTTTGTTATGATTGATGGAAGATACTCTGCCTTGCAAATGAAGCTACCAGAAGAGAAGGAGGAACGAAATGAAACATCACAGTTTGAGAGCAAATTTTTGTTAGTTCACTGATTACACAATCGATTTTTCATTTCCCTTAATTTCCTGGATGAGGTGGGCAGAATTATTCTGTGGCAACACAAGACGTTCCACGAATTTTTGCTCTTGAAAAATCTAAGGTTTCGCACTTAGTATCGCTTCTGTTTCCACATTTCAGTTTAATGTTTCGTGAGTCCTATTCTACACTTGTCACATCACGTGGAACATACTACTTGGTTTAGTTAACTCAACTAGATTTTATCAGTGTGAAGTCAGTTTCCCTTCACTTTTGAAAAACTATATTGATATTTCTATTGCGATGACAATGGGGGGTTGTATGAGGAAAAGATTCGTGTTTCCTATTAAGGAGAGAAGGAAATTTTAATGCAGCAGCACTGTGGGCAGAAGGAAGAAGTCCTAACAAAAGCCAGATCTGCTTAATTAAAGTCGAAACGAGTAATTTATTTATTCATACGCTGAGAAAGTTAAGAAGGCATAGCTACCAGCAATTTAGAAATGAAAATTCTGCAAAAACGGTACTGTAATTGAAACTTCTGGAGGATATCCAGAATTGAGGAGGATTATAATTATTTATGAAAGTAGTGGAGTTTCGCATTTGGCAGGCAACGACGCCGTTGGAAAAGAACTTTTTCATTCTAATTCATTAGAGCCACGTTTATTCACGGATGCTTCATTTATTTAGAATCCTCTGAATTCACAAATTCACTGGCAAATGGAAGGTACCAATGACAACTGCTTTCTTTTGAGACCCTTATTCCTACGATTCATTATTTTTTCCTTTAGTACAAAAAATAGCACTAAAGATTTATCAGCCATATATCTAATTCTCAGCATTTATTAGCGATATGTGGTAGCACTTTATTAAATGCTTTCATTCTTAATCGATTGTAACTATTATTAAGTTGTTAAAGTGTCTCCTCGTTTACCAATATGTAATATCAACACGACATCTTATCATGTTTGGCGTAAAGTATTCTGAGAAAACGACCTTAAGCAGAACATAAATTTAGTATTGATACTTGAACATCGGTATGTTTCTGTCTTGTTTATATTTCATCAATGGCGTTAGTTAGTTTACTACGAAAAGTGTCATTTTGTAAGAACACTTACGTAGTGTAGATAAGGTAGAGCTCATAAATTTTCATTGCAAATTTTTCTAAAGTGGGCTCCAAGTCAGCTACTTATTTTGTTAGGCTGTTTATGTGTTTGTTTACTTGGTGTGTAAGAGACGTATTTTCTTTAAAATACTCAAAACCTGTAGCCAGTCATGCGTTTACTTTCACGTAATTTGTAACAGTAAATTTTTATCAGAAATGGAAATTATTCTAATATTGATATTGGTACTCCCTTTCGTCGTACTGTAAGGAACGATTTGTGTTTTATTTGCCTGTGGAAGTGAAATTAAATGTAGTTTACATGTATTGTAAAGAAAGTTTACGTCGTATGTTTTGCGTAAATTTTGGCAATAGGTTCGACTTATAAGTTAAATAAAATCATCTGTATGTTTTCCGTAAATTCCCCACGAGAAACACGTTTCTTTTGGGTAACTGCTCTGTTTTTCAACGTAAGTTGGTAAATGTCAAGACTAATGAATTAGTGAGTGGTACAATTTGTTATACTGTCTCTGTCCTTTCTTTTTGCTGAGGTACGTCAGATCTCTAGCGTATTTAAAATTCACAGGGTGGCCCCACATCCGCCCCAATCCCCTGTGGACTGCTTTATTAAGTGAATGTACAAGTAGTTCTGTTTTTGAAGTAATTGTTTTTATATGTTTCACTGTGGTCGTGTATGCATGCTTCTGAACCTGTGATTAATGTGTTCGGTGCCTACTTGTGTTTTGCTTTTAATTTGAGACGTGCTCTTTCTGCGACAGTATCTGAAAGCCCCTTTTCGCAGCTGTTTGTCAATTTATGTGCAGTTTACCTGATCGTGTTCATACTGTGGAGTAATCACACATTTCCAGAATGAGATCTTCGCTCTGAGTGGAGCGTGCGCTGATATGAAACTTCCTGGCAGATAAAAACTGTGTGCCGCACCGAGACTAGAACTTGGGACCTTTGTCTTTCGCGGGCAAGTGCTCTACCATCTGAGCTACCCAAGCACGACTCATGCCCAGTCCTCTCAGCTTTACGTCCGCCAGTAACTCGTCTCCTAGCTTCCAAATTTCACAGAAGCTCTCCAGCGGACCTTACAGAACTAGCGTTCCTAAAAGAAAGGATATTGCCGAGACATCGCTAAGCCACAGCTTGGGGGATGTTTCCAGAATGAAAATTTCACTCTGCAGTGGAGCGTGCGCTAATATGAAACTTCTTGACGGATCTCAGAGGTAATGCTGCAGCGATATATTATGCATATGTTATATGATCTGAGATGAAATGAAGAAATTGTGACCTTCTCCTTTCTAAATTTTCGCTTTATCACCCCAAGAAATAATGAATACAATAACATGTTATTTAAGGCACTAACTACAAAAGAATTGTAAGACAGAAGTAATTTTATATTTTGTGAATTTGTTAGAACAACAACAAAAGCTACTACGTTAGCAAACTGTTTGCTTGAAATTAAAATCATAATAGAAGAAATTAAGTTAGCTTAACTGAAATTTAGCCAATTCTCCTCTTCTAGCTACGTAAAGAAATAAAAAGAAAGATAAGAAACGAAGTTTGTAACTTGTAATGTATTATTACGGCAAGGTCACAGAGGTATAAAACAATAACGTGAGCACTTCACTTATTGTCTTTGGAGATCAAACTGTCCCTCAGTTTTGGAAACTGATAAAATCCCCAAATGCGTTCTACTGCCTAGAAATACTGTAACGATTCAAAGCGTATTCCAAAATGGAAACAAATATCAACACACGCATTGTTCATATTGGTTCTGAGAACCACGAAGATAGCATATTTTTGAAATATAAATGTTGGACAGACTGCATTTCGATATTTTAAGTTTTTAAATCTATAAGATTTTGCTGTCATATGAAACATGAGTGGCGGCGTGTGACCTTTGTGAACGTATGTCGCACTCTGTGTGCTGTACATGTTTGTCAACCACAGATATATCATAATTGGCCAGTTTGACAGCGTCTAGGACCTTCTTGTACTCGTACCTTGACGGAAGTGCTCCTCCTGTCTACCCTATATAGTACGTGTCACAAGTTGCACACAGTATTTTATGTACTCCCTTTTGTTCATCGGAATAGAGCGATAACGGATACTTCAACCGGTTCATGGATGGTTTTTTAATTTAGCAGTAGTGTTTTATAACCAATGAAGGGCCAAGGAAACTGGTACAACTGCCTAATATCGTGTAGGGCACCCGCGAGCACGCGAAACTGCCGCAACACGACGTGGCAAAGACTTGATTAATGTCTGAAGTAGTGATGGAGAGAAATGACACCATGAATCCATCAGGGAGGTCCATAAATTCGTAAGAGTACGAGAGGATGGAGACCTTATAACACTCCTGTCTGCTACTGCTATACCATAACCTCAAAACTGGAGGCAATTTGCAAAACAGAATTATTTTGTTGGAGTAATAATGGTATAAAGCAACAGAGCAGTGTTACCCCCTGAGAGGAATTTTGTTATGTTGACCGTGTTGTACCTAACGGAGGTGGCTTATCGGAAGTCAAAGTGAGAATTACGTAAATTTTTGAACAGTAACAAACAAAATTTTGCCCATCTGCACTGTTTAACTGATAAAGAAAACGGTCGCCAGCCTAACTAGGCAAGAGAATGATTAACATTCTCGTTCTAGAAAATAGTTATTAGTAACTTTAATGGATCAACGCAACCTATACTTTGTCACACGCGAGTGCAGTGAACTCTGACACATACAAATGTTTACGGTAAGATTGAAACTAACAGAGCAGCAGAAACAATTTGCAAAATTATAACAGATACCGAAACACACTATTACTTTCAGGGCTTACACAAAGTGACTGGTCTTTATAACATTACTATTAATAAGCACTTCTAATACACAAGAGAGACAAACACTTAGCAAACATGAGTATATAATTTTCTACTATTGCAGTTTCCCACTTTTACTATAGCGAAACACAATGTTGACAAAATTGCAAGAATCTGACTCACCTTTTAGAATTTACTACAGACAACAATATGATCATTTACTTTATAAGCCTCAGTCTTAAGAACTCTTAATTTTGAAGTTAGCAACAGCACTTTATTAAGCAGATTTTATAGGAATATTTTTAGCAAACAACATTTACTTTAACTCACTCTCTTGCCATCTTAACTTTAACTTTCTTTTTACTATGTTGAAGAGGCATTAATGAGCAAAATATTGGGCTTTAATGTTCTTTTAGTAAGGACACTCGGATATCACTTTAGCTCAAACGGTGAGGAACCTGAGAGGTGTTATGATGAGGAGAAAAATCAGGGTAGGTACATAAATTCAGATAAAAATTACCTTATATTTGAGCACACTAACACATCCATTAAGCTGATCCTTCACTGTACATCATTGTAGTATTCCGATGTAATGATTGCGCAATGTGGTGGCAACTGCATGTTGGTAGGTGGAATTGCAGGTAGAATTGCTTGTCAGTTCTTGGTGGCGATGATAGATACAAAGTCCAGAATAGTTCCAGCTATTTATCCATTCATCCGAGGCATTGGAAAGTAGCAGAAAAAGCCTCTCTCGAAACCAGAACAATATGCAACATTTACATGGCAGTGCACAGTTTGGTAGCTCGTCCCCGACTCGTAGATTGTCCCCGACTCGTAGTGTGGTGTCACCGCCAGACACCACACTTGCTAGGTGGTAGCTTAAATCGGCCGCGGTCCATTAGTACATGTCGGACCCGCGTGTCGCCACTGTCAGTACTTGCAGACCTAGCGCCACCACATGGCAGGTCTAGAAAGACGGAGTAGCACTCGCCCCAGTTGTACGGACGACATTGCTAGCGACTAGACGTACGAAGCCTTCCTCTCATTTGCCGAGAGACAGTTAGAACAGCCTTCAGCTAAGTCCATAGCTACGACCTAGCAAGGCGCAGTTAACCATATCTGGAGAGAGTCTTACTTGTATTCACCATAGAGATGTACCACACAAGAGAATAAAGTTAAGTATATGAGACGCTCCGTTCTTTTCTTTATAGCATTTATGAAGTATCCTGTTTCAGACTTCATGCCAGCCGGCGTGTGTGTACGCGTGCCTATCGGTAACCTCACCCTGTGTCTAGACTGTCTTGTCTAGACACAACACGTAGCTCGTCTCCGACTGGTAGTTCGTCTCCGACTGGTTATCAGTTCCACCTTTTCCACCTAGGCCAACCACAATTTGCGCGCGCTACACAGTTCCGTTCCCGAGGGGAACCACTACACCATTTACATACAAACTAACTAAGAACCCTAAGTGAGGATCAGCAGTTTACATAACAGCAACCAAACACATTTTAAATAAAACAGAACATTTGTACGTATTGACATTTCAACAAAAAATTATTCACACAAAATTAAAATTATATACAGTAAGTTTTGTTCCCTCCAAATGGGACAAAGAGTTTAAATTACAGATACACTACTTTGCATAGAATCAGACCATGACATCAAAGTTTGTACAACGAAAGGAGTATACAATTCTGTGTTATAGATTCAATCAAACACATTTACAGAAGCTCAACGATAAAATATTAAATAAAACAAAAGCAAAATAAATCAGTACAGCATTGGAGCTATGGTGTTACAACCTGTATAGCACGTTGGAAAGAATCCCAATTATGCTCAATAATGTTCATGCCTGGGGAGTTTGGTGGCCAGCGGATGTGCTTAAACTCTGAAGAGTGTCGCTGGACCCACTCTATGGCAACTCTGGACATGTGGGGCGTCGCATTGTCCTGCTGGCATTTCCCAAGTCCGTCGGAATCTACTGTGACATGAATGGATGCTTACGTACGTATCACCTGTCAGAATCGTATCAGGACGTAATAGGGGTCCTATGCCACTCAAACAGCACACGCCCACACCATTACAGAGTATCCAGCAACTTGAACAGTCCCCTGATGACATCCAGGGTCCATGGATTCACGAGGTTATCTCCATACCAGTACACGTCCATCCGCTCGATACAACTTGAAACGAGATTCGTCTGACCAGGTAACATGTTTCCAGTCATCAATAGTCCAATGTCGGTGTTCACGGGCCCAGGAGAAGCGTAAAGCTTTGTGTCGTGCAGTCATCAAGGACACACGAGTGGGCCTTCGGCTCCGAAAGCACAGGATTAAAATTCGCAGCAATTTGAGGAAGTATTTCACTCCTGTCGCGTTGAACAATTCTCTTCAGTCGTCGTTTGTCACGTTCTTGCACGCTCTTTTCCGGCCGTTGCGAAGTCAGAGATTTGATGTTTTACCGGATTCCTGATACTAGCGGTACACTCGTGGAATGGTCGTACAAAAGAATCTGGGTTTCATCGCTACCTCGGCGATGGTGTGTCCCTTCACTCGTGCACCGTTTGTAACACCACGTTCAAACTCACTTAAATCTTGATAACTGGCCATTGTAGCAGCCGTAACCGATCTAACAACTGCACCAGACACTTATTGTCTTATATACGTGTAGCCGACCGCACCGCCTCATTCTGCCTGTTCAAATACCTCTGTATTTGAATGCGCATGCCTATACCAGTTTCTTTGCCACTTCAGTGCATGTAACCGGTGTACATTGGTAACTATTGGTAATTTTGTGTCTTCATCTCCCCTCCAATAGCTTCGAAACACTGCAGATGGGTGGTGGCTCAAAAGAGTCAGTTGGAACTGTTTACTTTGGTGCAAGTCAGTGTACAGTGGTGCGTTAAACAGATGCTATCAAGGTGTCCACTGTAGAGAAGAGAGCATTTTCGCAGACGGGCGGTGGTATGAAGGAGGAAAATACAGTACGAAGTCTTACTGATTTTAAAGTAAGAGGACGACTTTGTATCAGAACATCATTATTTCATTTTCTTTCGTGATTATTTAGTGCTTCTTCTAAGTACATGTTCATGAAAGGGTGAAAGCCGACAGCCCGATGAAAGGAGCTTGATTCTAGCAACGCTTATCTTTGATTAACATCACTAATATTTGCGGTTTGTATACTAAATCACTATAACCAGAAACGTAATTAATTTCAGCCTCATTTAAATGTTAATCACGAAGAGGAAATTGTTATCCTAGAAGTAATGGTACTGACATTCCACTGGTTTCGTCTATGGTGATTTTTACGCTGTAAACCGTCTGACCGTCCATACGATTGGTAAATGGAAATCAGGAAAAGTAATTTCTAGTCATGACATGTTATCAGCACAACGAGTTGATGTTTCCATTCCGTTGGAAATAATGCCTAAAGCTAATTATGCGAACAGCACATTGACTGTAATTTAGAAGAGAAATGTAGGTGATAGCACGATAATTTAGGAACGACATTTAATCAAGATTTTTGAATCTGACACTTTCCTTATTGTGTGAGAACCACGGGAGTCTTGTGACGACAGCCATTTGCAGCGTGATAAAGACACCTCTGGTCGTGAACTAGTTCCCCTGTCAGAGATGGGGCTAGTAATTGCTCCTCACTTCCTGTCCGTAGCAAAGTGAGCTGTGAAGTTGAATGTGCAATGCTATAAGTTATAATTCTGTTGGTGACGCACATGATACAAATCACTGCATTAGGGGTGAAGAAGATTTGTGTTTAAAGAGAACGGAAAGATAATTAGATACAAAGCGCAAACTGGGACAGGCTCAGGGTGGGGATGATAACTATCCGCGCCCTTTGTAGGGAATCATCCCGGCATTCGCTTTAAACGAAATTACACAAAAGCCAAAACTGGCGGAGTGTGGGGGGGGAGGGGGGCATGCATTTCCGTTGTCTTCCAGAATGCGAGTTCAGTGTCTAGCCAATGCGCCACATCGCTTTGTTTTTAGGATTATCAGTAAGAAGACTGCATGGAGGTGAACTTCGAAACAAGTTTCTAATATTGTTAGGTTTCGGAAAGCAGTATATTAAAAATAACGCGGCTGTAGATTTATTCTGGTTTATTGGAAATTTTTTATTATTATTATTAGAACAGTGTGGCTACTAAGTTACTTCTGCCTCATTTTAATGCAACAAGCACACCAAAGCAGCGGTTGGCTCATGCAGTGGTAGTAGAAGTTTGTTCATCAAATTGTAGAACTGAATATAAGATGAAAAGGAAATTTTGCCTTCCCTCCTGGTACAACAGCAAGTGATACTTGATACTTGTACAGATACTACACCTTATCCATGACAGATAATTAGTTGTAACCGGAGGGCAAAAGAGATAACGAACTAGCAGCATGAATAACTTCAGATGGTGAGAACTGTGTTGTTGCGGTTCAACGTAGTTTGCAACTTCATTATCACCTACTGTGCTCTGTCAGGCATTTGAAATGCTAATTAGCTTGAGAGACGCGTCCCCATACCGGGGGGGGGGGGGGGGGGTAACGCATAATCGCATAATACGATCCAAGTTGCTTTCAGTGTGTCACTGTTTTCAAGATTTAAATGTGAACGCAAGAACGATAAAGTTAATTGAAATTGAAGCATTATGTGAATTCAACAAACAATTATTGGTTTTTCAGCGGTAAAGCTTACAACCTGAAAATGTTTCGTGATGATACGCAGTTTGGCGACGACCTAGAAGTACAAACACTAAAACACTTTTTCTTTAAATTTAGGATTGAACTTATTATTTCGGTGAAAAATGATAAATATTTTGGCTCTTCTACACGCGTAGCCTTCCACTGTCAGTTTCAGGGTTCAGAACGATTTTTCTGGGTTTCCTTGAACATCAGCTCACTTACTAGTATTGTCTGTAACTTCTTAAGCTTCGAGGAGAAAATAGGTAACACATAATGCAGGTATCGCTTTGCATCAGAATCTACGTTCTTTTCAGACTTCTTGACAGATTAATACAGAATTAACGATAAACAACATCAAATCTTTGGACCATTTAGTAGATGAGATTAAGGAATTCGGATATCCTGAAAGCACCATTACCCATGACAGACGGAGAAATCAGGACGTAAAAACCAGGTTAGTACATGCAAAGCATCGAAAATGAAATAAATTTCACTAGAATCAAGTATCCGCTATACATGACGAAAGTAATTTTGAAAACCTGGGTCTCAGTATAGTTTAGTGTTGTTGTGAATTATGGACTTTGCAAAAATCTGAAAAGATGAGCCCGCATCTCGTGGTCGTGCGGTAGCGTTCTCGCTTCCCACGCCCGGGTTCCCGGGTTCGATTCCCGGCGGGGTCAGGGATTTTCTCTGCCTCGTGATGGCTGGGTGTTGTGTGCTGTCCTTAGGTTAGTTAGGTTTAAGTAGTTCTAAGTTCTAGGGGACTTATGACCACAGCAGTTGAGTCCTATAGTGCTCAGAGCCATTTGAACCATTTGAAAAGATGAGAACCTAAGGGTTTGAGTTTCATTAAGGAAGGACGGTGAAAACGAAAAGGCTTGAGAAAATAAGGACTGAGGACTTTGTCGCAGAATTATCGAGGAATGGAATGAACGGCGAGCACTGACTGGAAGATGGTATAAATTTGGAGGACATGTGTGAAGACATAACGGATTAACTTCCACGTCATTGGAGGGAAGCAGAGGGAAAAAACTGTTGGAAGGCAGAATATATCCAAAAAATGATTAAGGGCAGTGCGTATAACAGCTAATCTGAGATGAAGTTATCGGTCTATGTTCTCTTAGAATTATGTACCCATGAACAGCTCACGACTTTCAATTAATGTTTTGGTGCTACTCTTGTATTTATTACATTTCTTGTATGTGAATAGCATATTGGTTATTGATGCTTTCAAATTGTTGTTAACTGCGTACGATAGTGAAATAAGTGGTCGCCGAATTCGGACGAAGATGCGAGTGATAGAAATAAAGTTTTACGAGCAGGATATACGTCATATCATCTTCTAATGGAAGCATCATAATCAGGGAATCAATAGTGCTAAAGCAAAGAAATAGCGTAGCGGGAAAAGTACTGCTGCAACAGTTGTATGTTGAAACAAAAAGCGCTGAATGAATCGAATGAAGAGTAGAAATCTTATCTTTCCAGGTCCCACGCACTGTTCAACAAGCGGGGAGTGGCGTAAACTTGATTTAATGAATTAAAAATAAAAATAAAACACATGAAAGCATTGACAGAAAAAAGCGTATGTGAGGAAGTAAATCAATCTTTAGAAAGCATAGATGAAGGAATGAAGGAAATAAAGATAAACTCAGCGTTTTAGTATCATGGAAGAAGTAACCTCATCTTAACAGAAATGTACTGACAGTCCATCAATTATTCATATACCAGACAGGTACAGAATCAGTTAAGGAGCAGCAACCTGCAGTTTAATCTAAACATCTGTAGGTCCCTGTTGTATGTGGTGAGTAGGTGGGTCGATTTGCTGGTTGCCTGTATACAAAATTGTTAAAATGTAGAGAGAAAAGACAGCTGTTTCGGTTAACGCCACAGATTAGCTTGTAAAAAAGGAGTTTATGCTGAAGTTTCACTTCGTAATCTGCAAACAGAGACATGTATGTGCGCCACATAACAAAGGAAACAGTAAAATTGTACGGGAGACATTTAACGATGCTAACATCTTCCCCGGAATTAGTACTAAATATTTAGAATAATGGTTACTTTTTTTCAAACGTGACTATCTTCTGTTTACACGAAAATATACCCGTCACAAGTGTCATTCAATTCTATAAAACGCGGATGTATTTTCTCATCAGTGTTCTTTATACGAATGGATGAACAGGTGCTGCCTGATCCTTATCCAATACTTATCATTCGTACAGAAAATTTATCCGAAAGAGTAGTTGTCGACGAAATCATTCTTCACGTGAAAGTGATTGATGACGTGTGCTAGATTTCATTGTATGCAATCATGTAAAGAATTCTTAAAGTCACTCTTTATCGTCGCTATGTTCTAGAGAGGTATTATAGGTACTGATGTGCTCTATTTTTCACATCACACTAGCAACAGTTCCATCAGAAGTAATTATGAGAATTTACGAATATTTGCAAAGACTCTAATCTCTTCCAAATGGCTGTTGTTAATGGTTTAGGGAAAGTTCCATTTTCGTTGACATCAAGTTAAATCCAGTAGAGAAACCGTAATGAACTTTACTTACGTGTTGCACACAGATGTACAAGAAGTTAAGCGTCATAATTCTCAAAGCAGTAGAGGTATGTGATAGGCTGCGAATATACAGGGTGTTACAAAACTGTACGGCCAAACTTTCAGGAAACATTCCTCACACACAAATAAAGAAAAGATGTTATGTGGACATGTGTCCGGAAACGCTTAATTTCCATGTTAGAGATCATTTTAGTTTCCAACGTGATCAAATTGTAAATTTTCACAATCAACATGTGTGGGCTGGCGAGAATCCGCACGCAATTGTGCAATCACGTTATCAACACAGATTTTCTGCGAAAGTTTGGGCAGGCATTGTTGGTGATGTCTTGATTGGGCCCCATGTTCTTCCACCTACGCTCAATGGAGCACGTTATCATGATTTCATACGGGATACTCCACTCGTGCTGCTAGAACATGTGCCTTTGCAAGTACGACACAACATGTGGTTCATGCATGATGGAGCTCCTGCACATTTCAGTCGAAGTGTTCGTACGCTTCTCCACAACAGATTCGGTGACCGATGGATTGGTAGAGGTGGACCAATTCCATGGCCTCCACGCTCTCATGACCTCAACCCTGTTGACTTTCATTTATGGGGGCATTTGAAAGCTCTTGTCTACGCAACCCCGGTACCACATGTAGAGACTCTTCGTGCTTGTATTGTGGACGGCTGTGATACAATACGCCATTCTACAGGGCTGCATCAACGCATCAGGGATTCCATGCGACGGAGGGTGGATGCATGTACCCTAGGTAACTGAGGACATTTTGAACATTTCCTGCAACAAAGTGTTTGAAGTCACGCTGGTACGTTCAGTTGCTGTTTGTTTCCATTCCATGATTAATGTGATTTGAAGAGAAGTAGTAAAATGAGCTCTAACATGGAAAGTAAGCGTTTCCAGGCACATGTCCACATAACATATTTTCTTCCTTTGTGTGTAAGGAATGTTTCCTGAAAGTTTGGCAGTACCTTTTTGTAACACCCTGTAGATTATTAAGCTCATATAGATTGAAAATGTTGTTTCCTGTTACCCATAACACATGTAAGTCGTCAGACATACGAAATTCGTAACATAATGATATGTTAACCACAAGTGTAAATCTTCGACTGAAAATGCCTTTCATCATCTTATCTTATGAATAGGATTGTCATTTACCAGTTTTATACTGTAGCACTGTTAAACTGGACATTAGAATGTAAGTTTATACAATTCCCTGGGATGGAACACGATGGTTGCTCGTGACGAAAATTGTTACAGACATTTCGTGCAGCCGTAGTTTTACACTGAGCATATACCGTTTGGTAATTCCAAAACAGTTTCGTATTCCGACACCGGCACTGAGTACGCACTACATTCAGTCAATATGACCCCTTTCTTTTACCTTTCAACGTACACATTTTCATGAATTTCCAACATAATGATGGACGATAGCTACGTTCGATTGGAAAGAATTCACATTGCATGCTCACACGAAGTTTATCGTTTCGTTGGTAATCCGGTTGCTATGGTTTCATTTATCGATTGTAGTTTTCTATTTGTAGTTCTCTGGAGGCATTTGAGTTTACGTGTTCTCATTTTGTCGTCTGGAGATAGAGAGTGGAACTGTGAACGATAGGAAATGGAGCGCCAAGTGGAGATATTTTAACACATTCGACATATTCTTCTGTTTAAGTTGATCAGAAGGGTGACAGCAACGGACGTAGACAAAAACGTTAGCGCCGTGTATGAGGAAAATGCCCTTGGACATAGCACGACAAGAAAATGGTTTTCTCGTTTTCAGGAGGATCGTTCTGGCGTTAGTCTCTCTCCACAATCAGGAGCACCTTCATGGTTTCATGAACATCGCTTAAACTCACTAATCCAAAATGATCCACGTCAGTGTACTCGAAATCTGCAAATCTGATGGACTGTTATCTTTCCACCAACTTGCGATTTGCATGCAGTGAGGAAGATTCAAAAATCGGGTGTATGGGTACCACATTCTCCACAAAATATACTGTTATGCATCTGTTGGAGAAGCGATAGTGTAGTGTAATTCGACTTAGCTACCCGAATTGTAACAATCACCGCTGACATTTACTTTCAGCAATTGAGAAGTCTAGCAAACGCAGTCGAAGAACAACAACATGTTGGATTCCAGCGACCAAGAAGACTGTATGAAGTGGTGCTACTACACGATAACGTCTTCACGCTTTCTGCAAGACTGACCGAAAACACTATACAGATGTTGGTATCGGAAGTCATTTCGCGCCAAGCTCAGATTTTCTTATTTTCCGCTCTCAATCGAACAATGTTCAACGAACTTCCTTTCTGGATGAAAATGTTCTCCCATCATGGCTAGACGAGTTCTTCACCTCAAAACCGTGTGACTCTGCGTTCGAGAAATAGAAAAGTTACCCCAGCGTTACCACACTGTTGTCAATAGACAAAGAGAGTATGTTATTGATTACTAACCTCTCTGTTATGTGCATCTGTTGTGTTTATTGAACTTACTGAAATGTGTGAAATCTTATGGGATTTAACTGCTAAGGTTATCAGTCCCTAATCTTACACACTACTTAACCTAAATAATCCTAAGGACAAACACACACATACAAGCGCGAGGGAGGACTCGAACCTCCGCCGGGAACAGCCACATTGTCCATAATTGAACTTATTGACAAGCGCTATGACCTCATGCACTAATCTAATACATAGGTGGGAACTCTATGATAACAATTACGGCTAAGCTCTAGTTTGAAAATGGACGCGATAGTCCGAAACTAGTCACGACTAGGATATGACTAATATCACAATAGTGACGGATATTGAACACGAATAAAAATTTTAACAAATATTCATTGCATATCAAGTTACTAATTATTTTGCGCCCCGCCGACTATTACGTCTATTAAAATCTGAGCAAAAGTAACTGCAAATCGCAGTATAGTATATCCCCTGAAGATACTGCGTACTTATCTCTATGTAACATGGTGTCTTTCTTTCACAATACTTTTGTCGGTCTGAATCACTTACACAATATTTGTGCAGATTACACTATCCCACATAACTAGGTTCGGACGCATCTAAATATTTGTAATGTCGTGCAATCTCTTTTTTTGTATGTTTCTCAGAAACCACGTTCTAGATAATCGTTGAAACGTAAATTGTCTCCACTACTGCGGAAAATAATTCTGGTGAGAGTCTGACAGAAAAGGTATTCCAGCTTTTCCTGAAATGCTCAGGCAATTACCCACTCATCCCAAGCATATAGCTGATGTTGGGATAAACATGGACGGTTCAGCATTTCACGCACAGCATAATTGTATCAATTTTACAGAACGAACTTCCGCTCTGCATGGACTGTGTGCCGATTTGAAGCTTCCCGGTAGACTAAAACTGAGTGTCAGACTGGGACACGAACCTAACACACAGGTTCGAGTCCTAGACCGACACATATATTTTATATGTATTAATTGTATTTCAACAGATCGTCTTTAACATGTACAATTTTGCGAGAAAAACGCAGCACTCTGCAGAAGTGGAAAGCTTAGCGAGAAGGCTACTGGATTTTTTACTTAAAAATACAGTCTCAGTATGATTTTAGAGACAGCGCTAAGGATCACGTGGCTTTTACATCACTTACCTTTGACTTCTTTGTAATACGTTCTGAGGCTTGTTTCACTGAAGAGCAACATGCACTGCGGTTACAGATTGTATTCATTGTACATCAAATAAATAGATCTTTTGCGTCCAGCCGACTATTACGTCTATTAAAAGCTGAGCAAAAGTAACTGCAAATCGCAAAATATTATATCCCCTTAAGAAACTGCGTACTTATCTGTATCTACCTAGCGGCGTAAGTGCGGCGTAAGTGGCACAAAGAAAGATTCTACAGAATTGTACGCCGCTGTTGGATCATCAGTCACATAGCAAAAAGCGACAACCTTGGGTGGAATCCCATATTCTCACAGAGATCGATCGAAATAATTTGTGGGTAAACTAACTTACGAACCGACCGTTGTCTCATTTACAGCGAAGACATTGCTTCTTGGACGTCATTTTCTCTGAAAATTTTGATGGACGAGTCAGCAAAGGCCGTTAACTCCATCAGATCACGGGTCCTAAGTATGTGGTTTTTTAACAATTTGTGTCAAAAAATCAGATCACAGCACACTAAATTTCTGTTACATTCAGTAATACGATTGTTATATCAAGTGAAAGTGTTAACGACAATATTTGAACTTAGTGATGAGGTACTTGGATTTTCGACTACTGAGGATCACGAGTACGCGCATTTACGAGTGCTTGAAGATGACGGATGAGTATCTAAGTTCGAATACCCTTCCGATATTTTCGTACACTTAAATGAATTAAATAGATAAATTCTGTTCTCTTCGAACAGGAGATGATGCTGCTCCTTGTAAGATGGCAAAGCCTGCAGGTGTCACCTCTTTGGAAGGAAATGATGTGAACTGGTCTGGATATGCATACTCTACCTTATAACACTCCCCCCAATGAACCATGGACCTTGCCGTTGGTGGGGAGGCTTGCGTGCCTCAGCGATACAGATAGCCGCATCGTAGGTACAACCACAACGGAGGGGTATCTGTTGAGAGGCTAGACAAACGTGTGGTTCCTGAAGAGGGGCAGCAGCCTTTTCAGTAGTTGCAAGGGCAACAGTCTGGATGATTGACTGATCTGCCCTTGTAACAATAACCAAATCGGCCTTGCTGTGCTGGCACTGCGAACGGCTGAAAGCAAGGGGAAACTACGGCCGTAATTTTTCCCGAGGGCATGCAGCTTTACTGTATGATTAAATGATGATGGCGTCCTCTTGGGTAAAATATTCCGGAGGTAAAATAGTCCCCCATTCGGATCTCCGGGCGGGGACTACTCAAGAGGATGTCGTTATCAGGAGAAAGAAAACTGGCGTCCTACGGATCGGAGCGTGGAATGTCAGATCCCTTAAT
This sequence comes from Schistocerca cancellata, assembly GCF_023864275.1. Lineage (NCBI taxonomy): Eukaryota > Metazoa > Arthropoda > Insecta > Orthoptera > Acrididae > Schistocerca > Schistocerca cancellata. The sequence goes on from NC_064626.1 coordinate 54,931,929, forward strand.
CGGGCAGGTAGGTTAGAAAATTTAAAAAGGGAAATTGATAGGTTAAAGTTAGATATAGTGGGAATTAGTGAAGTTCGGTGGCAGGAGGAACAAGACTACTGGTCAGGTGACTACAGGGTTATAAACACAAAGTCAAATAGGGGTAATGCAGGAGTAGGTTTAATAATGAATAGGAAAATAGGAATGCGGGTAAGCTACTACAAACAGCATAGTGAACGCATTATTGTGGCCAAGATAGATACGACGCCCACACCTACTACAGTAGTACAAGTTTATATCCCAACTAGCTCTGCAGATGACGAAGAAATTGAAGATATGTATGATGAAATAAAAGAAATTATTCAGATAGTGAAGGGAGACGAAAATTTAATAGTCATGGGTGACTGGAATTCGAGTGTAGGAAAAGGGAGAGAAGGAAACGTAGTAGGTGAATATGGATTGGGGCTAAGAAATGAAAGAGAAAGCCGCCTGGTAGAATTTTGCACAGAGCACAACTTAATCATAGCTAACAATTGGTTTAAGAATCATGATTGAAGGTTGTATACATGGAAGAACCCTGGAGATACTAAAAGGTATCAGATAGATTATATAATGGTAAGACAGAGATTTAGGAACCAGGTTTTAAATTGTAAGACATTTCCAGGGGTAGATGTGGACTCTGACCACAATCTATTGGTTATGACCTGTAGATTAAAACTGAAGAAACTGCAAAAAGGTGGGAATTTAAGGAGATGGGACCTGGATAAACTGAAAGAACCAGAGGTTGTACAGAGTTTCAGGGAGAGCATAAGTGAACAATTGACAAGAATGGAGGAAAGAAATACAGTAGAAGAAGAATGGGTAGCTTTGAGGGATGAATTAGTGAAGACAACAGAGGATCAAGTAGGTAAAAAGACGAGGGCTAGTAGAAATCCTTGGGTAACAGAAGAAATATTGAATTTAATTGATGAAAGTAGAAAATATAAAAATGCAGTAAATGAAGCAGGCAAAAAGGAATACAAACGTCTCAAAAATGAGATCGACAGGAAGTGCAAAATGGCTAAGCAGGGATGGCTAGAGGACAAATGTAAGGATGTAGAGGCTTATCTCACGAGGGGTAAGATAGATACTGCCTACAGGAAAATTAAAGAGACCTTTGGAGATAAGAGAACCACTTGTATGAACATCAAGAGCTCAGATGGAAACCCAGTTCTAAGCAAAGAAGGGAAAGCAGAAAGGTGGAAGGAGTATATAGAGGGTCTATACAAGGGCGATGCACTTGAGGACAATATTATGGAAATCGAAGAGGATGTAGATGAAGATGAAATGGGAGATACGATACTGCGGGAAGAGTTTGACAGAGCACTGAAAGACCTGAGTCGAAACAAGGCCCCTGGAGTAGACAACATTCCATTGGAACTACTGACGGCCTTGGGACAGCCAGTCCTGACAAAACTCTACCATCTGGTGAGCAAGATGTATGAAACAGGCGAAATACCCTCAGACTTCAAGAAGAATATAATAATTCCAATCCCAAAGAAAGCAGGTGTTGACACATGTGAAAATTACCGAACAATCAGTTTAATAAGCCACAGCTGCAAAATACTAACACGAATTCTTTACAGACGAATGGAAAAACTAGTAGAAGCCGACCTCGGGGAAGATCAGTTTGGATTACGTAGAAATACTGGAACACGTGAGGCAATACTGACCTTACGACTTATCTTAGAAGAAAGATTAAGGAAAGGCAAACCTACGTTTCTAGCATTTGTAGACTTAGAGAAAGCTTTTGACAATGTTGACTGGAATACTCTCTTTCAAATTCTAAAGGTGGCAGGGGTAAAATACAGGGAGCGAAAGGCTATTTACAATTTGTACAGAAACCAGATGGCAGTTATAAGAGTCGAGGGACATGAAAGGGAAGCAGTTGTTGGGAAGGGAGTAAGACAGGATTGTAGCCTCTCCCCGATGTTATTCAATCTGTATATTGAGCAAGCAGTAAAGGAAACAAGAGAAAAATTTGGAGTAGGTCTTAAAATCCATGGAGAACAAATAAAAACTTTGAGGTTCGCCGATGACATTGTAATTCTGTCAGAGGCAGCAAAGGACTTGGAACAGCAGTTGAACGGAATGGATGGTGTCTTGAAGAGAGGCTATAAAATGAACATCAACAAAAGCAAATCGAGGATAAAGGAATGTAGTCGAATTAAGTCGGGTGATGTTGAGGGTATTAGATTAGGAAATGAGACACTTAAAGTAGTAAAGGAGTTTTGCTATTTGGGGAGCAAAATAACTGATGATGGTCGAAGTAGAGAGGATATAAAATGTAGACTGGCAATGGCAAGGAACGCGTTTTTTGAAGAAGAGAAATCTGTTAACATCGAGTATAGATTTAAGTGTCAGGAAGTCATTTCTGAAAGTATTTGTATGGAGTGTAGCCATGTATGGAAGTGAAACATGGACGGTAAATAGTTTGGACAAGAAGAGAATAGAAGCTTTCGAAATGTGGTGCTACAGAAGAATGCTGAAGATTAGATGGGTAGATCACATAACTAATGAGGAAGTATTGAATAGGATTGGGGAGAAGAGAAGTTTGTGGCACAATTTGACCAGAAGAAGGGATCGGTTGGTTGGACATGTTCTGAGGCATCAAGGGATCACCAATTTAGTATTGGAGGGCAGCGTGGAGTGTAAAAATCGTAGGGGGAGACCAAGAGATGAATACACTAAGCAGATTCAGAAGGATGTAGGTTGCAGTAGGTACTGGGAGATGAAGAAGCTTGCACAGGATAGAGTAGCATGGAGAGCTGCATCAAACCAGTCTCAGGACTGAAGACCACAACAACAACAACAACCTTATAACAGTACAGTGCCATAGCAGAGGTTCGCACAGGTTCAGGTTGACTACCCCACTGTGACGCAACCAGTTCCCCTAGAACATTGTTCCTGGTGGAAACTTCTGAACCACGGTTCGTGTAGTGTTTCGTGAAAGTATCAAACCTGTCAAATGTTACTCACAGATATTTTGTGGCCTCACTGGGTTCAGATCGTTCAAATGGCTGTGAGCACTATGGGACTTAACATCTGAGGTCGTAAGTCTCTTAGAACTTAGACACCGAAACTGCGACCGCAGCAGCCCCACGGTTCCGGACCGAAGCGCCCACAACTGCTCGGCCACAACAGCAGCCTCCCCACAGGGCCCCAGCCTAACACCCAATCATATTATCCCTAATCTACGACTTGATTCTCAAATGAAAATCACGCATTTGTATCTAAGAGCAAGGTCATCAAAATACATGAAGCTGCTGCTATTTGGTGTTATGGTTTGTTGATTTGTATTAATATCTGAACACAAGTGGAGCGAGCATACTGCGTAGCGGAAGGCCGCTTTTCTCTAGTCTTCATCGGCTTCAATGATGTTGGATGTAGACGAGTCCGATTCTGCAAAAGAATAGCGATGTACCCAGTTAGGCTAAAATCCTTTGGTCAGGCTGTAGGCCTCGTCTACTAGTAGCTGGTAAGTGACAGTGTCATACGATGCTGGAAATAGACAAATACCACTTACGTTACCTTGAGAGGTTCAGACCTATCTTCTATAAACTGTGTGAGATGTAGCAGGTGCTCGGAACAGATTTTGCCGAGTGAAATGCATATTGCTAAGGTACAAGTAAGGTGTCAATTACAGGTGATAGGTGATTTGAGAAAAATCTTTCCAGCAATTTATAAAGTTGACATAGAAGTGCGGCTGGTCTAAAATTCCTTTGATTTCTTCCTTCTTTTCCAAGTTTCACCAAAGCAATTAGTCGGCTCTTCCGCCATGCCTTTGGGATTTGGCTTCTGCTCACACTACTGTAGAAAAGTTGAAGAATCAATTTCTTTATTGTTAAGCCAAAGTGTTTAGTTTTCTCGGCTAGCGTATCATTCAAGTGAGTTGGTTTTTCGTTTTTGCTCCGCTTGATAGCCTTCTCCAATTCCTCCACGATGAATCTTTCTGTCATATCACTACCCTCCTTTTGCTTTTCTGTTTGCAGTTTCGGAAAATTTGGAAATTTGTGGTAAGGTCTTATGGGACCAAACTGCGGAGGTCACACTACTTAATCTAACTGAAACTAATTAACACACTCATGCCCGAGGGAGGATTCAAACCTCCGACAGGGGAAGCGGCGCGGACCGAGACAAGACGCATTAGACTGCGCGGCTGCAGTTTCGGTTTTTGTTGTTTATGGATTACTTTCCCGTGCAGCGGTAAGTGCTGTGCTGTAAAAATACAGTAGATATCTTAGTTAAAGAAATTATACACACCAATGACGTGCGGAATAACGTCGGCTGCACCGAGAATCTGTTGATGGGAAGTTTGCAACGTGCAACAGAATGCAGAATGAAGTGAGAACTGTAGTGAGTACACACTGGCCTCAGGAGGACCATCCGTCACAGTTAGGGTAGCAAATGAAGAGTAGGTATAGGTTTGTTCCGTTTTCAAGTCCAGGTGGAGCGCTTGAACACAACTGTACTGAACAGCATGTGTCCTGTGTTAATGAAACGTATCATACCGTAACCGCACATTAATAAATCACAACAAATAGCTCCTCAGTGATTACAGGACTCTCGACTATCTGAAACGTCCCCTTTCAACAATTATACAAGACAGTGCTTAAACTGACACACAATATTTTTAGCGCAACGCAATCTGACTTTCAAAAATCTCTAGTGAAGAATGGCCCTGACTAACATTCTCTACAAGGACTACAGTGGGTCTACACCTTTGATGACTCACCAATACCATTATTTCTACAAGGACTGCAGTGGGTCTGCACCTCTGGTGGCCCACCAATACCATGCTCTCTACCAGGACTACAGTGGGTCTGCTCTGTGATGACCTACAAACCAATCTTCTTCAAAACGTCGAATGACTCTGCTGTGGGTTTACTCTGTTGTGGCCCATTACCTGTCCGCATGTCAAGAGTCAGCACTGTCTTTCCGTTGGAAGGACAACACTACTTCTTCAAGACTGCATGGAAAACTACTTCCGCGTGCATTTTCTTTTACTGCTCAGACTTTGAGAAAAACACTGCAATTTTACTGTAATGAACAATCTGGACTGTCTTTATGGACTGTGAGAACATTTTAGATTTTGACCGACATTGTATCAATAAGTGTGTGCATTTGATTTCTTTGTTATTGTAATTATGAAAATTTTTTTCAAATCATTATTGGCCACAGCCCAAAACCATTTGTAAAATTTTTTGTGGGGAGCATGGGTGCTATGTAACTAGGCTGTTTATGTTTTCTTATTGGCAACGTTACGTAGCGCTCTATTTGAAAATCACTGGCTGTGCTGTGTGCAGTCTGTGGCTAGTTTGCATTGTTGTCTGCCATTGTAGTGTTGGGCAGCGGCAGCTGGATGTGAACAGCACGTAGCGTTGCGCAGTTGGAGGTGAGCCGCCAGCAGTGGTGGATGTGGGGAGAGAAATGGCGGAGGTTTGATATTTGTAAAAATGGATGCCATGAACTGCTGTATACATTAGGACTGTTAAGGTAAATACATTGTTTGTTCTCTATTAAAATCTTTCATTTGCTAACTATGCCTACTAGTAGTTAGTGCCTTCCGTAGTTTGAATCTTTTATTTAGCTGGCAGTAGTGGCGCTCGCTGTATTGCAGTAGTTCGAGTAACGAAGATTTTTGTGAGGTCAATGATTTGTGAAAGGTATAGGTTAATGTTAGTCAGGGTCATTCTTTAGTAGAGATTTTTGAAAGTCATATTGCGTTGCTCTAAAAATATTGTGTGTCAGTTTAAGCACAGTCTTGTATAATTGTTGAAAGGGGACGTTTCATATCTTGTGAACGTATACTGGGTGATCAAAATGTTAGTATCAATTTGAAAACTGAATAAATCACGGAATAATGTAGATAGAGAGGTACAAATTGACACACATGCTTGGAATGACAATGGGTTTTTATTAGAACAAAAAAAATACAAACGTTCAAAATATGTCCTATACATGGCGCTTCATCTGATCAGAATAGCAACAATTAGCATAACAAAGTAAGACAAAGCAAAGATGATGTTCTTTACAGGAAATGCTCAATATGTCCACCATCATTCCTCAACAATAGCTGTAGTAGAGTGATAAGGTTGCGAACAGCACTGTAAAGCATGTCCGGAGTTATGGTGAGGCATTGGCGTCGGATGTTGTCTTTCAGCATCCCTAGAGATGTCGGTTGATCACGATACACTTGCGACCTCAGGTAACCCCAAAGCCAATAATAGCACGGGCTGAGGTCTGGGGACCTGGGAGGCCAAGCATGATGAATGTGGCGGCTGACCACACGATCGTCACCAAATGACGCGCGCAAGAGATCTTTCACGCGTCTAGCAATACTTTTTTTTATGCTAATGAAACCCTACGTCATTCCAAGCATGTGTGTCAATTTTTACCTCTCTATGTACATTATTCCGTGGTTTATTAAGTTTATAAATTTATAATGACTTTTCGATCACCCGGTACATCGACTGTCAATCACTCACTTCAGGAAAACGGTATCTTCTAGGATATAATTACGTTCATACAATGTGAAACGAATAATACATTGAAAATATCAACATCTTTTAATTGCATTTGTGTTACGTCTCCATGATTTCTTCGTTGTTACACTGTCCCTAAGCGAAAGATCGAAATCGAGAAATACAATGCAGTTAGTGTTGCTCTCGTCGCGTATTTTCCACAGACCAAAATTTTGCACCATTTCTTTTGAATAGTTGGTAATAAAACACTGACATAATATTAATGATGTACACTAAATGATCAAAAGTATCCGTACACCTGGCTAAAAATGACTTACATGCTCGTGGAGCCCTCCATCAGTAATGCTGGAATTCAATATGGTGCAGGCCCACCCTTAGCCTTGATGGCAGCTTCCACTCTCGCAGGTATACGTTCAATCCGGTACTGGAGGCTTTCTTGGGGAAAGTCAGCCCATTCTTCACGGAATGCTGCACTGAGGAGAGGTATCGATGTCGGTCGGTGAGGCCTGGCACGGAATCGACGTTCGAAAACACCCAAAGGTGATTTATAGGATTTAGCTCTGTGCAGGCCAGTCCGTTACAGGGATTTTATTCTAGTGCAACTACTCCGCCACAGGCGGTGCATTGTGAACAGATGCTCTATCGTGGTGAAAGATGCAATCGCCATCCACGAATCGATCTTCAACGGTGGGAAGCAAGAAGGTGTGTAAAACATCAATGGAGGCCTGCGGTGTGATAGTGCAACGCAAAACAACAAGGGGTGCATGCCCCACATGAAAAACACGACCTCACCATAACAGCACGGCCTCCGAATTTTGCTGTTCACACTACGCACGCTGGCATATTACGTTCATGAGGCATTCGCCGTACCCACATCCTGCCATCGGATCACCACATTGTGTACCGTGATTCTTCACTCCATGCGACGTTTTCCCACTGTTCAATCGTCTTATGTTTACACTCCTTACACGAAGCGAGGCATCGTTTGGCATTTTCCGGGTTGAAATGTGGCTTATGAGCAGCCGCTCAACCATGAAATCCAAGTTTCCTCATACCTCGCCTAAATATCATAGTACTTGCAATTAATCCTGATGCAGTTTGGAATTCTGTGTGATTGTCTGGATAGATGTCTGCCTATTACACATTACGACCCTCTTCAAATGTCGGTGGTCTCTGTCAGTCAACAGACGAGGTCGGCCTGTACGCTTTTGAGCCGTAGGTGCACCTAGACGGTTTCACTTCTCTATCACACAGGAAACAGTGGACCTAGGGATGTTTAGGAGTGTGGAAACCTCGCGTACAGATATATGACACAAGGGACACTCCATCACCTGAGCACGTTCGAAGTCCGTGACTTCCGTGAAGCGCCCCATTCCGCTCCCTCACGATTTCTAATGACAACTGAGCTCGCTGATATGGAGTACCTGAAAAGAGGTAGCAGCACAATGCACATAATATGGAAAACCTGTGTTTTTGGGTTTTTGGGGGTGTCCAGATACTTTTGATCACATAGTGTATGTAAAAAAAATGATTAATTTTTAAAAAGGTATACATTGCTCGCCATGAATTGTTTTTTACTTATCAGTTTGCAGACTAGTTTGATCCGGACCACGACTAATTTCTTTCCTATGCCAACCTCTTCATCTCAGTGTCACAATTGATAACTGCGTCCTGAATTACTCGTTGGATGTATCCCAATCTCTGTCTTCCTGTAGAGTTTTATCCTCTATAGGTCCATCTAGTACCGTGGAAGGTATTCCCTATTGACCTAACAGACGTCGTAACATCTTCTCCCTTACGCTTCTACGAGGTTACCATATATTCCTGTTCTTCCCCATTTTGCTGAGTACCTCCTCATTCCTCAACTTATCTCCCTACCTAATCTTCAACAGTCGTTTTGTAGCACGACAACTCAAATTTTTCGGTTCTCCTGTGTTCTGGTTTCCCACAGTCCAGTTTTCATTATCATACAGTTTTGTGCACCAAACATACACTCTCAGAAATTTTTTCCTTAAATTAAAGAAGGCCTATGTGTGATAGTAGAAAACTTCTGTTGGGCAGGAATGCCATTTATGCCAGTGCTAGCCTGCTTTTTATGCCCCCTAGCTCTGTCCATCATGGGTTATACTGGTGTCTTTAACTTCGTCTACTTCGTAATTCTCGAATTCTCATGTTTAGTTCATGGTTGTTCTCATGGCTACTAATTCTCATTCCTTTGTCTTTCTTTGATTTGCTCTCATTCCTTATTCTGTACTCATTATACTGCTCATTCCATTCAACAGACCTTGTAAATCCTCTTTGCTTTCACTCCGGCCAGCTATCTTATCAGCGAATTGAATTGAGTTCCCGAAGCATCTCCGCAGCACTTGCAAGGTGTTGGAACCTACCAGTAAGGAATCTAGCAACCATTTTCTGAACTGTCTCGATGTCTTTCCTGAATCCGACATGGTACCGATCGCAGACACTTGAGCAATACTCAAGAATAAGACGCACCAGCCTCCTATATACCTTCGCCTTTACAAGTGAACTACTCTTTACTAAAATTCTCCCAATAAACTGGAGTCAAGAAATTACATGTTCGTTCCCTTTCACATCCCTTTGCGACGTTTCGCCGGGATACTGAAACGACTCCAGTGTGTCAAGCAGGACACTACTGACATTGCATCAGAACACTCTTCCTAAGAATACGCATTAACTTACACGTTTCCACGTTTATAGGTAGCTGCCACTCATTTCAGCAACTGCAAATATTGTCTAAGTCGTACTGCATTTTCCTACAGTCACTCAACTGCCTACAGTAATTCAACTTTGACACCTTACCGTACCCCACAGCATCATCAGCAAACAACAGCAGATTGCTACCGACACAGTGCGCCTAATTACTTATGTATACGTTTATTTGTACTCGGTAGTGCGCGTGTGTTTTGCTAATGCGCCTCTTCAAGTCACGTACTGACACGAGTTAGGTTACAGCCGGTGCGCCTGTTTCTGATGGCACTCTGCGACAAAAGTGACTTGTAATCCCCCTGAGCACGCCATTTCGGCAACTCTTGCGCCCATGTCGGCCAACATACTCTGCTACTTCACGTTGCACGAAGTTGCTATCAACAATCCCGCGCCTGACTTGCGGGTACGGCTGTAAGCCACTGGCGCAAATTGACACTAAAACTACCCAATGTGCTGACGCCGCTACAGATGTTTCGGGTAGACGTATCAGTATTACTCCTGAAGTCATGATGTGGGAACCATTGGGTGCGACTGTGGGTCATGTCTGACAGAAACACCTCCAGCGAAAAAGCCGCTGCCCATGCCGCGTGAGAAGCAGACCATAGCGCTCCTCAGGGACCTGCCATGGTTTCTAGACGAGCCTGCGGTCAAAGGAGGACTGCGGAGAGCAGGGTTCGGTGCAGCGGCAGTTAAACTGCAATAACCGGACTATTCACGATGAGCTGGCGCTGTTCGTTGTCGCCGTGCACGTGGCCGACAATCCGGAAGGCATCTGAGAGATGCGGAAGTTACTAGGCTTCCCTGTCAAGTCTTCAAGTCTGAAGCCCTCCCGCCTGACCTGCACGCGAAGCCACACTGCCTTAGGCGCTAGGATGTCGGGAACGTTTCCAAGTACTGCGCAAAGTGATCTAAGTGCTCCGGAGAGCCTGCGGCAGGACCAAGTAAGATACGGCGATGTAAGCTCTTCTCAGGCCGCAGCCAGGTGGCGCTATGACGGCCCCAGCAGTAAAGTCACGCAGGAGACGAAGAAACACGTTCGGCGCCTCATGAGAAAGGATCCGGAGAAGTAGCAAGGTGAATCGACTCCGGATTCCGCCGCCCGCGACCGGCCGGAATGCCCCCCCACCCCACCCCAACAGCGGTTGAGAGGGCCGGCCGGAAGCGGGAGTAGGGGGACCCGAGAAGACGACACAGCAACAGACGACCAAGGACATACACCCATTTATGCATTATTTCGTCGGCGAAGCAGCCGCAGCCGCAGCCCTTAACCCTTTCCGGGGAAGTTCCGTTTGAAACCACCAACAATTTTCTCATTTTGTGGCAAAAGGGCTGTGGCTACATTTGGGGACACCATTCAGTAGCCTAGTTGGTGCTGCCCTCTAGCGGCTGTCACTGGAAACGCTTCAAAATCTGTAAATATTAGCAAGTAATGAGGCGAGTTGGATCGACAGCCCCCGGGATAACAAGGCCGCCCAGCAGTGTTAGTGACGTCACACTAAGCGGCCCGTAGCCGACCAAGCAGTCCACGGACACCTCCGTACAGGCGCGCCTGATGCTAACGATCTTCTGTCCGCCATACAGAAAGGAGCGAACTATAATTCGAACAAAGACCAAATTATATATATTCTTGTAAATTGCATAAAGGTTCGTAACGAAATACCGATTGAGGAACTTTGCCACTATTTTATAATTGTCAGAACACTATTTAGCTTTAAAACTCACATACAGGTGGTGACAAATGCCAACTGACAGCAGGACTTAATACACTCCTGGAAATGGAAAAAAGAACACATTCACACCGGTGTGTCAGACCCACCATACTTGCTCCGGACACTGCGAGAGGGCTGTACAAGCAATGATCACACGCACGGCACAGCGGACACACCAGGAACCGCGGTGTTGGCCGTCGAATGGCGCTTTCTGCGCAGCATTTGTGCACCGCCGCCGTCAGTGTCAGCCAGTTTGCCGTGGCATACGGAGCTCCATCGCAGTCTTTAACACTGGTAGCATGCCACGACAGCGTGGACGTGAACCGTATGTGCAGTTGACGGACTTTGAGCGAGGGCGTATAGTGGGCATGCGGGAGGCCGGGTGGACGTACCGACGAATTGCTCAACACGTGGGGCGTGAGGTCTCCACAGTACATCGATGTTGTCGCCAGTGGTCGGCGGAAGGTGCACGTGCCCGTCGACCTGGGACCGGACCGCAGCGACGCACGGATGCACGCCAAGACCGTAGGATCCTACGCAGTGCCGTAGGGGACCGCACCGCCACTTCCCAGCAAATTAGGGACACTGTTGCTCCTGGGGTATCGGCGAGGACCATTCGCAACCGTCTCCATGAAGCTGGGCTACGGTCCCGCACACCGTTAGGCCGTCTTCCGCTCACGCCCCAACATCGTGCAGCCCGCCTCCAGTGGTGTCGCGACAGGCGTGAATGGAGGGACGAATGGAGACGTGTCGTCTTCAGCGATGAGAGTCGCTTCTGCCTTGGTGCCAATGATGGTCGTATGCGTGTTTGGCGCCGTGCAGGTGAGCGCCACAATCAGGACTGCATACGACCGAGGCACACAGGGCCAACACCCGGCATCATGGTGTGGGGAGCGATCTCCTACACTGGCCGTACACCACTGGTGATCGTCGAGGGGACACTGAATAGTGCACGGTACATCCAAACCGTCATCGAACCCATCGTTGTACCATTCCTAGACCGGCAAGGGAACTTGCTGTTCCAACAGGACAATGCACGTCCGCATGTATCCCATGCCACCCAACGTGCTCTAGAAGGTGTAAGTCAACTACCCTGGCCAGCAAGATCTCCGGATCTGTCCCCCATTGAGCATGTTTGGGACTGGATGAAGCGTCGTCTCACGCGGTCTGCACGTCCAGCACGAACGCTGGTCCAACTGAGGCGCCAGGTGGAAATGGCATGGCAAGCCGTTCCACAGGACTACATCCAGCATCTCTACGATCGTCTCCATGGGAGAATGGCAGCCTGCATTGCTGCGAAAGGTGGATATACACTGTACTAGTGCTGACATTGTGCATGCTCTGTTGCCTGTGTCTATGTGCCTGTGGTTCTATCAGTGTGATCATGTGATGTATCTGACCCCAGGAATGTGTCAAAAAAGTTTCCCCTTCCTGGGACAATGACTTCACGCTGTTCTTATTTCAATTTCCAGGAGTGTATTTTCAAGCTATTACACTGAAAGTAAATTATCTTAAACACTGTCATACATAGCAAAACCCTCACAACTTCCGTTTACAAGAAGATAACAAGAGTTCGCTTTATCTCATAAAACACATGACTATTGTGAATTTACTCATATATTCATGGTGACAGCTCTTCTCAAGAATTTTAAAAAGTGTATCCCCAGTAATAAAGAATGGAAACAAAAGATAGATATCAAATATTCTCCTTTTAACATAGACATCACTGAACACAAGATTCTGTCCTGCACTGTGATAATAAGGGACTGCTCTTTCCTTTAAGAAAAGCCTGACAATTTGAAGTTCACTCTGCTATTGAAGATACACTTCTTGAAACAATATTAAAAATGTTATGAAAGGTAAGGAAATGAAAATTAACCGAGTGAATTACGTGTAAGAATGTGAGCAAAAGGCTGAGGCTCTCTTTACTTGCCATTTCCAATCTCTCTATAGCTTATTTCCTTTTCTACGTAGAAACCACCAACTGAAAGTCTCATTATTGCTGTCTGTTACAAACAAAGTGCTTTTCTATTTAGAAAACCTGACAATTTGATTTTCATTCTGGTACTGAAGATAAACACTTTTCAGAGGAGTTCTAGAACCTATTCCTGCCCGTATATGTAATCGGTATTTCGTTACGAACCTTTATGCTGTTTACAAGAATATATATAATTTGGTCTTTGGTTCGAATTATAGTTCGCTCCTTTCTGTATGGCGGACACAAGATCGTTAGCATCAAGTCTGCACGGAGGTGTCCGTGGACTGCTGCGTCGGCTATGGGCCGCTTAGTGTTTTGTTTTTTTTGTTTTTTGGTTTTAGGGCGCAAAACTTCTATGGTCATTAGCGCCCAGCCCGTGACTTAAGACAGTAAAAAACCGAAACTGAAAACCAGCAGCAATGGGAACAAAGTCATAAAATTGGAGAAACTAAAAATATAAGAAATGCTTAAAAATCCACTACAGAAAGGGGGTGGTTGTCCCCAAAAAAAAGCTTCAAATGACTGACGTCATCTCACTGTCACTAATAAACTGGAGAACGCGGTCGGCTGAGCGCGTGTCATCTGCTAAAATCGACGATAGATCAGGCGATAGCTGTAGACGGGAGCGTAACGGATTAAAATAGGGGCATTCAATTAAAAGGTGTCTTACCGTCCACAGCTGAAAGAAGTGGGGACAGAGTGGGGGAGGATCGCCGCTTAAAAGATGTCGATGGCTAAAAAGACCGTGCCCTATCCGGAGTCTAGCTAAAATTACCTCCTCCCGACGACGCGTTCGGGAGGAAGAGGTCCAAGCGCAAGGAAGGGCTTTCACTTCCCGCAATTTATTACGGGGAAGTGTTGACCAATGCGCATGCCATAAATGAGCAACTTTGCGACATAAACCGCTCCGTAGATCGGTGAAGGGAAGCGACTGAATAGCTGGCCGAGGAAGAGAGACTGCAGCCTTGGCCGCTATATCGGCCGCCTCATTCCCACAGATACCAGCGTGTCCCGGGAGCCAGAGGAACGCCACCGAGACGCCCCCCAGGTGGAGCAAGCGCAGACAGTCCTGAATCGGGTGGACCAGAGGGTGCATAGGGTAAAGAGCTTGGAGACTGAGGAGAGAGCTGAGAGAATCTGAGCAGATAACGTACTGTTTCCGCTGATGGCGGCGGATGTGGTGGACAGCCTGGAGAACAGCGTAAAACTCCGCAGTATAAACCGAACACTGGTCGGGAAGCCGAAAGCGATTTGAGGTGTCGCCAACAATATAGGCACTCCCTACACCTAACGATGTTTTCGAGCCGTCGGTGTAAATAAATGTAGCGTCCGTCATTTGTGCACATAGAGCAGCAAATGCCCGACGATAAACAAGTGTAGGGGTACCATGCTTGGGAAAGTGACAAAGGTCACGGAGCAGGCAGATCCGGGGACGGAGCCAAGGCGGTGCTGTACCCCAAGTTGTCAAGAAGGTTTTAGGAAAGCGGAAGGAAAGAGAATGGAGCAGTTGACGGAAGCGGACTCCCGGGGGTAGTAGGGAGGAGGAGCGGCCTGCATACCCTACATCAAAGGAGGCGTCGAAAAAAAGGTCATGGGCTGGATTAGCAGGCAAGGAAGACAGATGGCTAGCATAACGACTCAGGAGGACTGGTCGCCGATTGGACAGCGGAGGTTCAGCAGTCTCAGCATAAAGGCTTTCCACATGGCTAGTGTACAAAGCTTCAGACACTAAACGTAATCCACGGTGGTGGATAGAGACGAGACGCCGAAGATAAGACGGCCGAGCAGAGGAGTAGACTATGCTTCCATAATCCAATTTCGAGCGCACTAAGGCGCGATAGAGGCGGAGAAGGACCACTCGGTCCGCTCCCCAGGAGGTACCATTCAGGACACGGAGGGTGTTAAGCGATAGCAGACAGCGAGCCGAAAGATAGGAAACGTGGGAGGACCAGCACAGTTTTCTGTCAAACATAAGACCCAAGAATTTAGTGACGTCTGAAAACGGAAGGTTGACAGGACCTAGATGTAAGGAGGGCGGAAGAAACTCCTTACGTCGCCAAACATTGACACAAACGGTCTTACTGGGTGAGAAACGGAAGCCGGTTTCGATGCTCCACGAGTGGAGGCGATCGAGACATCATTGAAGACATCGTTCAAGAAGGCTGGTCCGTTGAGAGCTGTAGTAGATCGCAAAATCGTCCACAAAGAGGGAGCCCGAGACATCAGGAAGGAGACAATCCATAATTGGATTTATGGCGATGGCAAACAGTACAACACTCAGCACGGATCCCTGGGGTACCCCGTCTTCTTGGGAGAAGTGCGCTCTGCCATAAATTCGCGAAGAAAAAGGGGGAGCCGGCCTCGAAAGCCCCAAGAGAACAGTGTGCGGAGGATGCCTGTCCTCCAACAGGTATCGTATGCTCTCTCCAGATCGAAAAATATTGCTACCGTTTGGCGTGTCCGGAGAAAATTGTTCATTATATAAGTGGAGAGAGCAACAAGATGGTCAACTGCAGAACGATGCTTCCGAAATCCGCATTGGGCTGGTGTTAAAAGACTGCGGGATACCAGCCACCAAGCTAAACGGTAATTCACCATACGCTCCAAAACCTTACAGACACTACTCGTGAGAGAAATGGGGCGATAGCTAGAGGGGAGATGTTTGTCCTTTCCAGGTTTCGGAACGGGAACGACAACAGCTTCCCGCCACCGTCTGGGAAAGGTACTGTCGGTCCAAATTCGATTATAAAGGCGAAGGAGGTAACGCAGACTATGGGTTGATAAATGCAGCAACATTTGGACATGGATACCATCCGGTCCTGGGGCGGAGGAGCGAGAAGAAGAGAGGGCATTTTGGAGTTCCCGCATGGAGAAAACAGTATTATAGCTTTCGTGATTTTGAGAGGAGAAAGCAAGATGTCCCACTTCCGCTGCAAGTTTCTTCGGGAGAAACGCTGGCGGGTAATTTAAAGAGCTCGAAATCTCAGCAAAGTGCTGACCCAACGAGTTAGAAATTGCGACGGGGTCCACTAAGGTATCATGCGCGACAGTGAGCCCAGAGACCGGGGAGAAACTAGGCGCGCCTGAGAACCGTCGAAGCCGACTCCAAACTTCCGAGGAGGGAGTGAAGGTGTTAAATGAGCTAATAAAGAATTTCCAGCTTGGCTTCTTGCTATCGCGGATGACGCGACGGCATCGCGCACGGAGCTGCTTATAGCGGATACAGTTGGCCAAAGTAGGATGGTGACGAAAAATGCGAAGAGCACGTCGCCGCTCACGTATTGCGTCACGGCATGCCTCGTTCCACCAAGGAACTGGGGGGCGCCGGGGCAATTCGGAGGTGCGTGGTATTGAACGTTCCGCAGCTGTAAGAATAACGTCGGTAATATGTGTGATCTCATCGTCGACGCTGGGAAAGCGACGGTCACCGAATGTCGCTAGTTTGGTTGTTTCGGGGAAGGAGACCAGACAGCGAGGTCATCGGTCTCATCGGATTAGGGAAGGACGGGGAAGGAAGTCGGCCGTGCCCTTTGAAAGGAACCATCCCGGCATTTGCCTGGAGCGATTTAGGGAAATCACGGAAAACCTAAATCAGGATGGCCGGACGCGGGATTGAACCGTCGTCCTCCCGAATGCGAGTCCAGTGTCTAACCACTGCGCCACCTCGCTCGGTAAATGACGAATGTCGCTAGAGACGAAAAAAGTGTCCAATCGGCTTGGGCAAATTTCCAGCGTCGCGAGCGCATATATGGCAGTGGAGGCTGCAGTCTAAGGACACACGGAAAGTGGTCACTCGAGTGTGTATCATCAAGGGCGAACTATTCGAAGCGCCGAGCTAGCGGAACAGTACCGACCGCGAGGTCCAAATGAGATAAATGTGTCGTGGAGGCAGACAAAAATGTGGGGACCCCAGTGTTGAGGCAAACTAGATCCGCTTGGTGGAAGACGTCTAGCAATAGAGAGCCACGTGGACAAGGATGTGGAGATCCCCAAAGCGGGTGGTGGGCATTGAAGTCCCCAACCAGCAAATAGGGGGGTGGAAGCTGACCAAGAAGATGAAGGAGATCAGCTCGTGCCATTGGTGTGGATGATGGAATGTATACAGTACAAAGAGAGAATGTGTATCCAGAAAGGGAAAGACGGACGGCGACAGCTTGGAAGGAACTGTTTAAGGGGATTGGGTGATAATGGAGAGTATCATGGCGAAGAATCATGAGTCCTCCATGGGCTGGAGTGCCTTCAACAGAGGGGAGGTCATATCGGACGGACTGAAAATGAGGGAGAACAAAGCGGTCATGGGGACGCAGCTTTGTTTCCTGAAGACAGAAGATGACCGGCGAGTAGGATCGTAAGAGGACCGATAATTCATCCCGATTGGCTCGAATGCTGCGGATATTCCAGTGGATAATGGACATAGGGTGAACAGAAAATGGAGGAATGTGACCAAGGGTGCTGTCAACTCAACGACTGCTCAGAGCTTGTGACCGACAGCATGGAATGGCATTCAGCCGAAGGCAGATGATTCTGATCCATAGGTTGGTCAGGAGCAGCCCCTGCCACCAGCGATCGGTCGGTTGACCGGCCACCAGCAGTGCGCCTCGGCGACACAGAAGACGGCTGAGGGCGATTTCCGCCAGGTGGTGCTGTAGATGGGACACGCCTTGGCAGAGAAGGAGAGGAACTGGGTTTCTATGTAGCCTTCTTGGAAGAATGATGTTTAGATGAAGGAAGAACCGATGGTTGTGAAGTTGCGGTACATAAAAACTCTTCACGAGTATGCTCTTTTTTCGAAGACTTGGCGTCTGACTTTTCGGCTCGAGATTTAACAGAACTCGACGAAGGGTGAGCCATAGAGTGGGCAGGCGAAAGTGGTGAGGTTGAACGAGCGATCTTTGCGCTGGCCGATCTGACGACCGTGGCACTAAAGGTGAGGTCGCAAGTCTGCATGGCCGCCTCCTTTGTTGGCCGAGGGGAAGCAAGGACAGTGCTGTATTTTCCTGTCTGAGGCACGGTGGGCTGTCGACTGGCGAATAATTTTCGAGCAGCAAAGGTCGACACCTTTTCCTTCACTCTGATATCCTGGATGAGCTTTTCGTCCTTAAAACGGGGCAATCTCGAGAGGAAGCAGCGTGGTCACCCATACAGTTGATGCAGCGAGGGGATGGAGGTGGACAAGCACCCTCATGGGCATCCTTGCCACACGTAAGACATTTGGCCGGATTGGAACAGGACTGGCCGGTGTGATTGAACCGCTGACATCGATAGCAACGCGTAGGGTTTGGGACGTAAGGGCGAACGGAAATTATCTCATAGCCTGCTTTGATTTTCGATGGGAGTTGAACTTTGTCAAATGTCAAGAAGACAGTGCAGGTTGGAATGATGTTCGTGTCAACCCGTATCATAACTCTATGAACTGCCGTTACGCCCTGGTCAGACAGATAGTGCTGAATTTCTTCGTCAGACAATCCATCGAGGGAGCGTGTATAAACGACTCCACACGAGGAATTTAAGGTACGGTGCGGTTCCACCCGGACAGGGAAGGTGTGGAGCAGAGAAGTACGCAGCAATTTTTGTGCCTGGAGGGCACTGTGTGTTTCTAACAACAGGGTGCCATTCCGTAATCTGGAACAAGACTTTACAGGACCTGCAATTGCGTCGACACCTTTCTGAATAATAAAAGGGTTGACCGTGGAGAAGTCGTGACCTTCATCAGACCGAGAAACATCAAGAAACTGTGGCAACGATGGAAGAATCGTCTGTGGCTGAAACTCAGTATACTTACGTTTATGAGCAGACATAGTGGAAGGTGAGGAAACCATTGCGGAAGAATCCCCCATGATTACCGGCGTCTCCGATGGCGCGCTCCTCCCTTGTGGGGGCCCTCTCTGAGGGAACTCCCGCCTTAGGTGATTGTTCACACCTCAGGTCACACCTCCCAACAAACGGACGGAGGGACCAATCGGCACTTTCGGAAGGTATCAGCTCGGGTAATCACCCCTCCCTGGGCCTGGCCGTTACCAGGGGGTACGTACGTGTCCTACCTGTCTACCCGGGGCGGGGAATTACGCGTTACCCCGTCACCGGCTACGCACAAAATGCGTGGGTCGGCCTTCAGACACGCACAGGGAGGAAGAAAGAGAAAGGGAAAGGAAAGAAGAGAGGTCTCAAACGCCGCAGCGGAGAAAAGGCAAAGAGAAGAGGTAAGGAAAAGAGAAGGACAAAAGAAGGAAGAAGACATAAAAGCAAGGAAGGCGAAGAATGCAGTACATTTACGAGCGTCCGTCTCCGGACATAGGCACAAACCATTCTCCCAGATGGGGAGAAAGGGAAGGAAAGAGCCAGAGGTGAGGGGAGGAGGGGCGAAGATAGGGATGGGGAAGGATGCGGAAAAGGAAGGTATGCAGCCCGGAAAGGAAGGAAGGCCACATTAGCTCGGGGTCCCGTGCTCGCTACGCACGTATCCACAAAAGAGTTGTGGAGCCCCGGGGGGGGGGGGGGGGGGGGCGCTTAGTGTGACGTCACTAACACTGCTGGGCGGCCTTGTTATCCCGGGGGTGTCGGTTGGATAGCCATTTTTGTACGCTGTGCGCGAACGTCTTTGATCTCAGATTGTGACTGTATTCTTCTATATTAGGTAACTTTTATGCATGTATTAAATGAAGAATACTGTTCTGTTTACATTAATACTATAGGTACTGCAATAATAACCAAAATAATGCATTTATTTCCGTGGATGTTGTGGTGGTTCGATTTGAAACCACTGCTCCTGTAACGACAGCATTAGTAGGTGTGACGAATTTATTTTCCAGTTTCACGTGAAGTATTCTCACAGACTAAAGGATGAGGATATTCTGGGGTGTCTTTTCGCAGCTACTCCTTCAGATCCCGACTCAGAGATTGACACTAGCAGTGACAGTGAAAGTAATGTGCTAGCTGAAGACAGTGGCCTGGATTTGCGAATGAAAACACCTGTTTTATCTTAAATTATTTCGGAAAGTGAGAGTGAGGACCATTTTGACAATGACGGGGCAATTAACTTTGTCGCCAGGTTTTCAGAGGAAAGTGGTGTACAAGGAAAACTTAAAAATGGGAGTGAAGGTAAGCAACCAGTAGATTTTTTTGTGTCTGTTTTGTGACATAATGTTAGAAGACATAGTTTACAGTCTAAACTGTACGCAACACAGAAAGGTGGGAATTTCAGGCCTCTTTCTACAACAGAACTAAATGTATTTTTGCCTATAAACATCTAATGGGAATCAAGAAACCTTGTTATTATTGTGATTCCTGGTCATCCCATAAGGAACTTCGAGATGAGTACATTTCCTCGCTAATGTCAGTGATAAGGTTCAGCTGAATTTTGACATATATTCACATCAATGACAACGCTGTTATGCCTTCAAGGGAGAGCGGAAAGTATGATAAATTATATAAAATTCGTCCACTAATCAATCAGATACTGATAAACTTCAAAGAATTCTATGCACTTACTAAGGAGCAAGCTATAGATGAATGCATGGTGAAGTTCAAAGGACGAATCGCATTCAAACCGTATATGCCCCAAAAATCAAGAGGGGATACAAAATCTGGGTCAGAGCTGATAAGCTTGGATATACTTGTGATTTTCAGATATATACTGGAAAAGCTGAAGGCATAATGGAAAAATCCTTAGGGGAGAGAATTGTGAGAGATATGTGTAAAGGCTTGGAAGGAAAGGGATAGTTGGTATTTCTATTGGAAATGCATTTATTCTGTTTCGATTATGTAATCCAACAGCGAAGCAAGTGCTAAAGGATTTTCGAAGATGTGTTGCCACAGGCCTGGTAGGCAGTAATGTCTTCGAAGATAGTCCTGGCCATCCCAGTACACCGTCAGAACCATCTGCAAAAAAAAATTCAAAACTATTGTTCCCCCATGAGAAACGCATATCGGAAGCAAAACATCTGCCAAAACATGGAACCTCAAGGCGCTGTGTGCACTGCAGCACAAAGAAAGGACCCCACAGAAGCAGGTGGACATGTAGTCACTGCCAGGTAGCCTTATGCTTATCTGCAGAAAGTAATTGCTTTTTACTGTATCCTCAAAAGTGATGACATTTAGCGGGCAGTGGCTCCATTTGAAACCACACTGTATGTGTTCAGTTCATGTATATTTCATTTAATTTTTACATATTTCTGTCTCACTGTATGAAAATTAATACAATAAAAACAAGGAAAATAAAAATTAATGTTCTCTTATTTTGCCCCTGAAAAGGTTAAAGCCACCATAGGGCCAGAGAGGGACGCGTTCGCGTTTCCTCCGGCTGTTGAGAAGGAGCGGAGACCCGTTTCAGGACTGGAATTAAAATTCAAGGTGAAAGGATATCAATGATACGGTACGCTGATGACATTGCCGCCCTGAGCGAAAGTGAGGCAGAATTACATGATCTGCTGAATGGAATGGACAGTCGAACGAGGACAGAATATGTACTGAGAGAGAATCGAAGAAAGTCGGAAGAAAGGACAAGTGGCAGCGAGAAACTTATCATCAGGACTGATGATCAAGAAGAGATGAAGTGAAGTGATTCTGTGGTGTCACCGCCAGACACCACACTTGCTAGGTGGTAGCTTTTAAATCGGCCGCGGTCCGCTAGTATACGACGGACCCGCGTGTCGCCACTGTCAGTAATTGTAGACCGAGCGCCGCCACACGGCAGGTCTAGAGAGACGTACTATCACTCGACCCAGTTGTACAGCCGACTTTGCTAGAGATGGAACTGATACATAGCGCTCTCATTTGCCGAGACGATAGTTAGCATAGCCTTCAGCTACGTCATTTGCTACGACCTAGCAAGGCGCCATAGCATTTGATAATTATTATTGTGAAGCTTGTACAGTAACAAGAGCTATGTTCTACAGTTGTGGATTAAAGTTAAGTGTTTGTCCTTAGGATACTTTAGGTTAAGTAGTGTGTAAGCTTAGGGACCGATGACCTTAGCAGTTAAATGCCATAAGATTTCACACAGATTTGAACAACCTGCAATGGAGCACCGTATCGAACGCTTTCCGGAAACCCAGAAAAATGGAACCAGACTATTGCCCTTCATCCATAGTTCGTGGTATATCATGTGATAAAAGGGCAAGCTAAAACCATTGGTTCGTGGACATAAGCTTCTCTATCTGAAGGAAATTTATTATATTCAGCTGAGAATATCTTGAAAAATTCAACAGTAAACCGATGTTAGGGATATTGGTCTGTAATTTTATGGTGCCATTTTCTTGCCCTTGTTATACAAAGGAGTCACCTGTGCTTTCTTCCGGTTTCTTAAGACCTTGCGCTGGGTTAGAGAGTCACGACAAATGGAATCCAAGCAAGGGGCCAACGCCGGAGATTACTCTTTGAAAAATCGAATTGGGATTCATTGTGACATTTTTGTTTTCAACTCCTTCAGGTTTCACTCTATGCCACCGATGCTTATTACTGTGTCGTTCCTACGGGAGTCAGCTCGATAGTCGAACGACGGTGCATTTGTACGATTCTCCAGCATGAACTATTTCTTGAATGTGACGTGTAAAACTTCGGCTTTCGTTTCGCTTTCTTCAGCCGCCACGCCAGACAGGTCGAGAAGTGACTGTACGGAAGCGTAAGACCCACTCAGCGATTTTACGTCGGACCAGAATTTTATCGAGTTTTCTGCCAGATCTTTTGTCAAGGTACGACGGCAGTAATAATTGCATTCTCTCACATCCGCACGAATCTCTGGTAGCCTTTGCGTGTCTGCGAGTTGTCATTTGAACCGAGAATGTATTAGCCTTTTTCTACCCACCATTTTACTAATTTCGTTATCGTGGCTCCTTTCCGTCCTTACTCCACGAACTAGGCAAATAATTCTGCAGAACACGATTTACAATCCGCTCCATCTTTGCCCATAATTCGTCTACGTCCATTTGAACTAAGTGATGCCAATTGACTGTCTCATATGATTATCTGCCCTTTCTAGCAGAAATACTCACCTAGCCTTCTTATTTGATTTATTAGCATTCGTAACTGTAGTTGCTATAATGACATCACTAATCGCCGTTTCAGTACTGGCGTCTTAGGTAAGGTTTGGCCAACCTGTAGATACAAGGTCTAACATATTTCCATTAAGTATGGGCTGCCGAACTAGCTGCTCAGACAGTTAGCAGAAAAGTGTTCAACAGTACTTCGAATGACTGTCTGTCTGTACCCCCTGCAGTAAATCCGGAGAAATCCCAGTCTATACTTGGTAGGACTACACTCGGTTAGTAAATTGTCCATACCTGTCGCGGTACGACACAGGGAAACCACTCTCTTTCGAACCTGAGTCGACGTAGACTTGAGAGATATGCATTAACTGGCATTTTATAACTGACTCCCCGTTCGTAGAGTAAACGTCCACTCTGCTGCAAAGTGTGCGCTAACCTGGAACTTCCTGGCAAATTATCACTTTTTTTCAGATAGGGACTCGAACCTGGGACTTTGCCGTGCCGCGGTTAAACTGTATGAGCTACATAGCAGGCAAGGAATCTGCCCGATAGCGGTAAACTGTACATGTTCGAGTACCGATTCGGTACACAGGATGTTTATTTAGTTCTTTCTATGTTTCGTAGATTTAAGCGCCTACGTACTACTTAATGTAACTGTTCAGATGTTTGAAAATCTGTGTTGAATCATCCACTATCGAAAATCTCCTTCATTTCGGCAATCAAGGCCAGTGGAATGATTCTTCATATATCAGACAGATAGCACTAGTGTAGGAAAAATTGTGTTGGTTAGATAGTCATCTGTTGTGGTAATATGGAAGAAGACAATACATTCTTCAATACCCTGGCTGATTCACAATATACGATGGAAATATTCTCATGATCTTCATTTCATATATTATCAACAATAATTTTCAAAACAGGAACCATTCTTATTTGACAAACAATGAACAGCAATAGTAAATAATCTTGAAACTATCTTGCGGCTTGTTGTACACTGGTGTGAAAAACTTTAAAATAAAAGTAATCTTCGCGTAATTTGTCACTACCAAACAACATAGCTTCAAGAAACCGGGACCATACGTAGAAAGAACTGCTGCAGTATGGAAAAGAAGATAAATGAAAGAAATGCATAATGTGTCGAAAAACAAATGACACATTTATTCAAAGATAATAATTGCACTGAAGTCACGGCGGTTCATGATAACAACGGGCAGGCCAGTACGTGCGCGGATTATAAGGTCCTACGAAGGGTACTCAATCTGCGCAGTTCGATGCGATCCCGCATTGTCATCTATAAAAATGAAGTGAGTGTCGAATACACCCCTGATATGACGCATATGGGTAACGAATAGAGTGTCAGAATAACGTTGATTGATGAAGTACCGTGTTCAAGGATTTGGATGTCAATACTCCCCTACAATATAATGGCTGTTCACACCGTAACACCCTGACCACGAAAACGAGCATGTTAGATATTATTGCTGGATATATTACGTGTTCCCACCTCTCACTGGACGAGGGTACGTCCTGCATTGTCGGATAATGTAATTATTGCTTTCAGGTAAATGTGTCATATCTGTGCTTCTCAATGCATTTTCTTTTTTTTTTGGTTACTTTCTGTGTTTTGTCTAGACAAGACAGCCTAGACACAATGAGAGGAAGCCGAAAGGCACGCGCTTAAACTCACGCAGGCTGGCGTGAGGTCTGAAACAGGATACGTAATGAATGCTATAAAGAAAAGTACGTAGGTTCTGGAATACTTAACTTTAATCCACATTTGTAGAACATCGCTCTTGATGATACATTAATAGAATCTCAATATCACTTGAATACGGCGCCTTGCTGGGTCGTAGCAAATGTAGCTGAAGGCTATGCTAACTATCGTCTCGACAAATGAGAGCGTAGTTGTCAGTGAACCGTTCCTTGCAAAGTCGGCTGTACAACTGGGGCGAGTGCTAGTACGTCTCTCTAGACCTGCCGTGTGGTGGCGCTCGGTCTGCAATTACTGACAGTGGCGACACGCGGGTCCGTCGTATACTAGCGGACCGCGGCCGATTTAAAAGCTACCACCTAGCAAGTGTGGTGTCTGGCGGTGACATCACATTCTGTACTATACTGTAGCAGTTCTTTCTACGTATTGTCATTGTTTTACCGTGCTGCGTTACAAGGCAGAGGCGCAACACGCACAAGTTACTTAACTTATGCACACCGTGAATTATTCAATAAACTTCGCTTCTGTGCCAGCTCATAACGCGTCTGTGCAGCTGTTTCAGATACGTAATGGTACGAGTGTCCACTATTCGACACGTAGAGAGTAATGTACATTAACTGTACTTACATTTAGCCACAGTTCACTGCGACTGCAAATAAACGTGGGCGCTCTGAAAATGCTCTGGTCACTCACCAGAGCTAACCCAGCGGGTGAAGTGTGCGAGAAATGTCATCCGCTGTCGCGCGCGAATTTCATTTAAAACTGGTACTGTGGTGACGTCAGTCGGTTGATGGGTCCTTGACATCGCTTGTCGCCGGAGACAATTGGACGTCATTGTGCCACACACAAAATTGTATGCCCTCTGTTTATTTGAATTTTATTTAAATTTAATACACTTTTTCTCTCTTTGGTTACGGCACAATCTTTACCGAAGAGCTACCGAGACTCTATAGCACTTTTCAGGCAACTACAGAATAAAATATTTAATTTCAGAGCTTCAAGGTATGTAAAGCACACGGAAAGGAACCAACAAATCAAGCGCGGGTACAATGTGGGGGGAGAGTGAGATTACCCTGAAAAACTAAAGCCACAGCACTAACAAGCACTGATGTATACGCTCGAAGATAATCGCTGTATTAAGCGCTGGCAAATTTGATGATAGCCCAGACAGCGCAGACTGACAGCCCTACCCTCTGGGACTTACAGGCTATTAGTACGGCTTACCCGGAACAGTATCGGTACATCATTATTCACAACAATACTGCTCCAACAAGCAGTTTTCCTTTCAAAACAAAGATTCACAGACCAAATTCTGTCACTCACCACCTACAAATTCCAGTAATGTTGTTTATAACGTTGCTGGCCACACTTTGTATCAAAGAATCTTTTGTTACTCTAACACACACCTTACTAAGTATAAGACTTTTATCTAGAAACCAATAACGCAATGTTATAGTAGAGACGAGTATTTAGAAAACGCAGTGAAACCGTATCTAGTATTTGTTCGAAAACATGTATATGTAAGCGCTGGAGTGTCAGTAAAATAAACTTATACGGAAGTAATTCTCGCAACTGTAGCACAGCTTCGTGGATCCAACACGGCAAATGTCTAAGACCGATTCCCGTATATTGTCGCAACACATTACAAAAATCATAAATGTAATATATATGTGATAAATAATTATAGATTGGAATGCTGACTGCAGGTATTTGCTTTCAACAAGATACTGACATTATCACTGCGTAGTTGAACCGTAACACATTTGCATACAGTACGTTTCTGCCAGCTATAGCTGCGAGCCCGAGATAATGCTGGTTTCCACTTCCTGTTTCTGTAAGAAGGAATGTGGGCAAACACGATGATAATTTCAGTCATGCGACAGACTAATTCAGAATTGCACCGTCAGATCGACTAGAAAATAGCTTTCAGCGTCGCAGTTTTTTTGTATAATCGACTTCCACATTAATACCATTGGCATGCAGTAAATAGTTTTACCATTACAGTTGCTGTCTGAATAATCCGTTAAAATTACAGCCCTCAACAAAATATACACAGCCAGTCAATATTATAACACACGTATTCTAATTTGAGGAGTCATAACGGGAAAAATACGTCATTATCAACAACTTGTAAGCTAGAATTACGTAGCAGTAGAAAAAACTGCGGGGCAACCGTAGGACTACAAATAAGTAAATTTAAACAAGTTATTAAGTTTGCTGAGCAAAAAAATCCTTCTGTATGTATCAGGAAGGTATAATTTGTTCTATGTCGTTACCAGCAAGACGGACGGGACTCACCTGTACATAATCAGAGTTATTTCCACGAGGATTTTTGAGATATTTTTAACGGTATAAGGTTGTTACGGCTTACTAGTTTACTTCCAATGGATAGACAGGCACTTAGCCTAGAGATAATCCACATTAGGATTGTTCGCATCACTAATTGGTAGCCTGTGTAATCGACTTCCATATTAAGTATTTAAAATTACAAACAGAGAATAGCTTTCCATTCAATTATCAGTCCTATTACGTGGAATGTATGCCCAGTTACATAAGTCAACAGTATTCAATTCATTGAAATACTAAGTTTTAGACGCCACCGAAACTGCAGTAGTATTCATACACTGAAGCGCTAAAGAAACTAGTATATGCATGCGTATTTAGATACAGAGATATGCAAACAGGAAGAATACGGGCTGCGGCCGGCAACGCCTATGTAACACAACAAGTGTTTGGCGCAGTTGTTACATTGGTAGCTGCTGTAAGCGAGTTTGAACACGGTGTTATAGTCGGCGCACGAGTGATGGTACAGCAGCATGTCCGAGGTAACGTGAAGTGGGGATTTTCGCGTACGACCATGTCTCGAGTGTACGGTGAATATGAGGAATCCGGTAAAACCTCAAATCTCAGACAACGCTCCGGGCGGAAAAAGATCCTCCAACAACGGGACCAACGACGACAGTAGAGAGTCGTTCAACGTGACAGAAGTGCAACCTTCCTCAGACTGCTGCAGATTTCGATGCTGGGCCACCAACAACGGTCAGCGTGGGAACCATACAATGAAACATCCGTATGGGCTTTCGGAGCCAAAAGCCCACTCGTTTACTTTTGATGACTGTAGGCACAATGCCTTTCACATCGCTTGTGCCCGTGAACACCGACATTGGACTGTTAATGACTGGAAACATGTTGTCAGGTCCGACGAATCTCGTTTCAAATCGTATGTAGCGGATGGACGTGTACGGGTATGGAGATAGCCTCGTAAATCCATGGACCCTACATGTCAACAAGGGAATGTTCACGTTGCTGGATGCTCTGTAATGGCGTGGGGCGCGTGCCGTTGGAATGATATAGGACTGCTAATTCGTCTAGATACGAATCTGACAGATAATACGTACTTAAGCAACGATTCATGTCACTGTGCATTCCGACGGACTTGGGCAATTCCCGCAGGAAAATGCGACCCCAACACGTCCAGAACTGCTATAGAGCACATCCGCTGGCCACCAAACTCCCCAGGCATGAACATTATTGAGCATATATGGGATGCCTTGCAACGTGCTGTTCACTGCTCGTACTCTTACGGATTTAGAGACAGCCCTTCAGGGTTCATGGTGTCAATTCCACTCCAGCACTCTTTCAGACATAAGTCGAGTCCATGCCACTTTGGGTTGCAGCACTTCTGCGTGCTCGCGGGGCCCTACATCATAAGAGGCAGTTTTACTAATTTCTTGAGTGTAAAACCTGTACGACATGCACTGCAATTCGCCGTAGTATGATGGAATTACTACCAACCGCAACTCCTTTTTATTGATTGGCTCTGAGCACTATGGGACTCAACATCTTAGGTTATAAGTCCCCTAGAACTTACAACTACTTAAACCTAACTAACCTAACGACATCACACACACCCATGCCCGAGGCAGGATTCGAACCTGCGACCGTAGCACGTTTTTATTGATGTTAGTTATTCATACTAATAGAAAAAAACGTGGAAAGGCCATGGCGATAATACTTCCAGGCGCATGTTCTTCTAAATATGCTTCAACTTGCTATCCAATTACACTCTCTTGCATGAGGTGCGTCTTGGATACCCCGCATCCATTAGGGGGTTGGGGGTGGGGTGGAGGGGGATAGCAGGTAGGGCAGGGCTGCGCGTGGAGTACACCAACGATAAGCAAGATACGAACGTGCTGTTCTGCACACCTAAACTAATACTTTGGTGTGTATATTAAGGTATCAGCCCCAATGTCTGAAGAAAATTCGAAATGCAACTCCCCAGCGTGGCAGCTCTATGGAAGAAACTGATAATGCATCCCTACGTGGAGGGTCGTCATAATACATGAAAGACTTTGATATCGTTTTAAGCAGTACGAACAAGTGTATTTTGATAAAATAATACACATAATTTAGGATTAGGTCTTCAGCCCAGTTATTATGTACTATCTGAAGTAGTATTAAACGGCTCAGAGTACATCATATATTTTTATACGAGCACACACCAATGCCACAAGTATGTGAAATCGACTTCCGAGTCAAGTAATTAAAACTGTAGGCATTTGGATAAGATTTTGCAATAGACCCCACAGGTTAAACGAAGTTCATTCGGTAATTCGTATGAAACTTGCGGGTGCAGACTGGAGATAACACAACTTTCGATGTGATGATATAATTATCTTCTTATGTGTGTGCTGCAATATGAGTAACCCAAGGTCAAAGGGTAGAGCTCATGTCATTTCTTTCTGCTTGCATGACGTTACCCAAAACGCCTACTAATTGAGGAAATCACTTTAAAGATATACAAGACACTTTATAGGAAGAAAGTAATATATATATATATATATATATATATATATATATATATATATATATGGTGGTCCATTGATAGCGACCGGGACAAATACCTCACGAAATAAGCATCAAACGAAAAAACTACAAAGAACGAAATTCGTCTAGCTTCGAAAGGAAAACCAGATGGCGCTATGGTTGGCCCGCTGGATTGCGCTGCCATAGGCCAAACGGATATCAACTGCGTTTTTTAAATAGGAAACCAATTTTTTATTACATATTCGTGTAGTACGTAAAGAAATATGCATGTTTTAGTTGAACCACTTTTTTCGCCTTGTGATAGATGGCGCTGTAATAGTCACAAACGTATAACTACGTGATATGACGTAACATCCAAGTGTCCAGACCGTTCGCCGGATAGTTACGTTATTTAAGGAAACGGGGGGTGTTCATCCACATCTGAAACGTCACCCACGACCTGCAAAAAATGATGATGCCCAAGTAGGTGTTTTAGCTGCTTTCGCGGCCAATCCGCACATCTGTAGCAGACAAATCGCGCGAGAATCGGGAATGCTACTTCAACATCGATTGCACGCGTACCATATTTCTAAGCACCAGGAATTTCATGACGACAACTTCGGATGTTGTTTACAGTTCTGCCGCTGGGCACAAGCTGAATTACGGGACGATGACTGATTTTTTGCACGCGTTCTATTTAGCGACAAAGCGTCATTCACCAACTGCGGTAATGTAAACCGGCATAATATGCACTATTGGGCAACGGAAAATTGACGATGTCTGCGACAAGTGGAACATCAGCGGGTTAATATATGGTGCGGCATTATGGGAGGAAGGATACAGTTCAAATGGCTCTGAGCACTATGGGACTTAACATCTAAGGTCATCAGTCCCCTAGAACTTAGAACTACTTAAACCTAAC
The DNA here is from genome assembly GCF_023864275.1 of Schistocerca cancellata. Lineage (NCBI taxonomy): Eukaryota > Metazoa > Arthropoda > Insecta > Orthoptera > Acrididae > Schistocerca > Schistocerca cancellata. Next base: position 54,962,268 of record NC_064626.1, read on the forward strand.
TAACCTAAAGACATCACACAACACCCAGTCATCACGAGGCAGAGAAAATCCCAGACCCCGCTGGGAACCGAACCCGGGAACCCGGGCGCGGGAAGCGAGAACGCTACCGCACGACCACGAGCTGCGGACGGAGAAAGGATAATTGGTCCCCATTTTATCGATGGCAATGTAAATGGTGCAATGTATGTTGATTTACTACGTAATGTTCTACCGATGTTACTATAAGATGCTTCACTGCATGACAGAATGGTGATGTACTTCCAACATGATGGATGTCCGGCACATAGCTCGCATGCGGTTGAAGCGGTATTGAGTAGCATATTTTATGACAGGTGGATAGGTTGTCGAAGCCCCATACCATGTCCCGCACGTTCACCGGTTCTGACGTTCCCGGATACCTTGATGTGTGGAAAGCTGAAGGATATTTGCTATCGTGATGCACCGACAACGTCTGACAACATGCGTCAGCGCATTGTCAATGCCTGTGCGAACATTACGGAATGCGAACAACTAGCTGTTGAGAGGAATGTCGTTACACGTATTGCCAAATGCATTGAGGTTGACGTACATCATTTTGAATATTTATTGTATTAATTTAGTATTTACAGATAATCACGCCGTAACAGCATGCGTTCTCAGAAATGATACGTTCACAAAGGTACATGTATCAGGTTGGAACAACCGAAATAAATTGTTCAAACGTACCAACGTTCTGTATTTTAATTTAAAAAACCTACCTCTTGCCAACTGTTCGTCTAAAATTGTGAGCCATATGTTTGTGACTATTACCGCGCCATCTATCACAAAGCGAAAAAAGTGGTCCAACTAAAACATTCATATTTCTTTACGTACTACACGAATATGTAATAAAAAATGGTGGTTCATATTTTAAAAAAACGCAGTTGATATCCGTTTTACCTATGGCAGTGCTATCTAGCGGGCCAACAATACCCTTCAAGCTAGACAAGTTTCGTTCTATGTAGTTTTTTCGTTTGACGCTTATTTCGGGAGATATTTGGCCCGGTCATTATCAATGGACCACCCTATATATATATATATATATATATATATATATATATATATATATATATATATATATATATAAAACGAACACCAAATTGTCAACTCTCTCTATTGATTAGAACCAATGGCTACTTGCAGCCAGGGTCTGTGAATGCTTTGTGTATTTAAACTATTAAAGCCTGACTGTAAAAGTTGCGCAGAAAATTGAGGCAGACAAGAGGTCGCAAAATGACCGATAGATCTATCAGGCTACCCTCGTGACGTCTTAGGCCTGGAATCTCATTGACTGGAGAAGACGTCTGAGGAGACGGACAGCAATGGGCTAACGACCTGATTGTCGCCATTTGTACGGCCCGACAGCCAGGAGTCTTCGGTGACATTCCATTTAATAGTGGGACGCCTTTGGTTGTCATCCGCTGCACCTTTACAACCCAGCTGCATGTTAACTATATTCTACAGCCCGTTTTGTTGCGCTTTAGGTCAAGCCATGCAGCACTTACATTTCAGCAAGATAATGCCCGCCCGCATGCGGAGAGAGTTTCTATTAATTGCTCGGTGTTTGCCAAACCCTACCTTGGCTACCAGGTCACCGGCTCTCTCTCCGACTGCGGATGTTTGGAGCATTACGGGCTGAGCCCTTTTGGAGCTCCAACACGCCATTGGACAGATTTTGGCACGACGTCCCTAAGCAGAACATCTATGAACTCAGTCAATCATTGCCAAGCTGAATAACTGTTTGCATAATGGCCACAGGCCGACCACAGCGTTATGATCTGGTCAAATTTGGTAGCTCTTTCTCTTTAACATGTCATCCAATTTTTCTGAAATTCTAATCTTTTACTTGTTTATGCTGTATCCATCAATATTCCTCCCATTCGGATAATTCCTTCATGCTGTATCGTTCTTTTTTGTGTTAGAGTATAATTATGACCTGTGACTCACATGTATTGGGGATCGACAAAAACATAGCATTCAGATTAAAATAACACTACAAGTTCGATTTGCTTATACAGAGCGAGTGGGAGTCCTTCTCTCGTATCTACTCACTGTAGTTCCTATCTACCGATTGTACCGATCGTACAATCATTCTGTTCCGTTTCTAAGTAAATGTGTGACGCCATTTCTGTCCGTCATTACACAAGAAATTACAAAGTCCGTAGAATTTTGTTATGTAGTTAGAATGTTTTTTCTATTGCGATTTAATTTTAGGAGAGAAGTTGGTGATCATGTCGCCTTTATACTGTTATGGTTCCTGAAATTGGAATACATGATGTTTTTATGTTAAGATGGATGTGTTGATGTGGCCGAAGACTGTAGTTTTAATGGATGTTTCGGTGACGAGGATGAAACATCACACTTCAACTCCATACTTAAAAAAGACTATCAGGACTTACAATGGTTTAGAAAGTTATGTACTGTATGCCTATAGTTTTAAGGTAGAAATCGGGTATACAAAAACAGTGATACTGGCAACTCTTTTCTAATTGATCTGATGCTGGAATTCAGATCTACTCTGCCAGATAATTGACATAATCTCGTTTGCACATGTTACTTCCTACAGAACCAAGGCTGTGAACCGAACTTTATTATGCACTCACAGCTGGGACGGACAGAAATACAGCCCATCCAGATGCGTTACAGTTCCACTACACAGTGCTAATATTAGTATGTTTTTGTAAAGAAATACCTTCAGTAGTAGAGAGGATAATGTGAACATGACGTCTCTCTCACTAAGAAACACACACACCCAAATACGCACACACACACATAACCAGTATGACACCTTGTGCAAAAAAAGAAAAAAATTTACCTTTTGCTAAATGTACTAATCTTTTCCCGCAAGGAGCGTTGTTAAATTTGAATTAACTTAATACTAGCTAGCGTGTGGACTGGTACCACACCCAGCATTACGTTTTTAGGTTTCTGGGAAAATCTTTTACTTCTTAGTAAGTTGTGTGTTAGCGTAACAAAATATTCAGCGCTACGGAGTCTGTCTAGGAAGCTGCAGTTGCTCAAATATCTGAGGCCCATCCGAGATTGGATTAAAAGATATATACAACCTATCTCAAATGTATGATCGCTACACAAACTAACCCCTAGGAGAGTCCTATGAGACGAAAATAATTCTTGCACGGACGACCAGCATTTCTCCAAACGGGATGTCACATTTAAAAACTTAGAAGAGAAGATCTAAAGATTCAGTAACGTCCTTCCTACAGACTTCTCAGGCTCCCAAAATCATGGTCTGAACTTGACTCTGATATTAACTGATTTATACTGCATTATGAAAGGCTGTGTAAGATACAGAGCTTTGTTAGAGATCTAACGATATATCTGAACTAGAGAAGAAGTGGATTCCTGGCACAATCCTAACATGTGCATTTCTATTAATTCAGCTGCCGCTGGCGGCTTCACGCTCCATGGTAGCCTCATCAAACGGCTTCTTGTGATGATAGGTCGACTGATTTGGGTGATGAAACCTACAGCGAGATCACCGGATTAGGGAAGACTTCGGGAAGTAAGAAAGGTGGTGCCCTTTCACAGGAACCATCCCGGCATTTACCTGCAGCGATTTAGGGAAAACACAGAAAACCTAATGCAGGATGGCTGGACTCGGGTTTGAACATTTGTCCTCTAGTCCATTGTGTTAACCACTGCGCCACCTCGCTCGGTTTTCTTGTGATATGAGTCACTGTTATTAGTTTGGGAACGCTCCCGGATCGCTTTTCTCTAACTACGGACATTGTCATGAAGATTCACCTGCTTTGCCCTGGAGGAATTTATTGACGATCACCTCGACTGCCACCCGGGTCAGTTATTCCTCCTTTTTGAGTTTTCGTAGGCAGTTTCCCACGCGGTTACCGTCAACCAATGTCCGCACTTTAAGGCTGTGGGCCCCAGCAAAGTCAGCTCCATATACGATGAGATAACGAATGGTCTAGGTTGCGTCACTATTCCCAGTGTCACTGCACCTGGCATCGGTAGCCCTGTGATAAAAATGGTTCTATTTGAACTGTTGTCAGGTATTCACAGCTTTTCTTCCAGCTGTCATTGTATATGTGTTGGTCGCAATCTGAAGCCATTTGGTGTTGTATTAACTGTAAATAGGTCTTTGGAGAATAGGTTTACGGGCAGATAATGTTCGAACTCTAAGCTTCTCTAAGGTCACATATTTTTACAATATAGAAGGAGATGCCCTGTGAGAGTCGTTGGCTTCGTATATAGAAACAGCTTATTTTGGCTGCATTGTGGCCATTGCCCAGTCTCATTTGTGTGTGGGGAGGATGTACATACTTTGTATATTTTCAGCATCTATTTACGAGTCTTCGTTGACGTTGCATAACTAATACGGCTAGAGTTTCATGTCTTTTTATTCTACCTAAGAGACCTGGCGGATCCTGTCCACTGTTAGCCTCTTCTTGCAGACTTGCACTTTCTTATCTTACAGAATCGCTATAAGCTAATAATATTGCATGGTTTATTTTGTGTGGATATCGTCATTATAATTACACATATTGATTGAAGCTGGGAGTGCTGCCTGGTTGGAGGAGGGTTCTCCCAGACATGACAGCAAGTTTTAAGAGCATGGTGGTGGGTAAGGAGGGGAACTTTGTTTCCTATTATTATAGAGAGAAAAGGTGGTTGGGGAGAGTAGTGTTTGCGTCTATACTGTAATATACTTGTATGAGCAAGAGTATCAGCAGATTTTCTCTGGTGAGCGTGTAGGTTACGGCAAGTTACTCCTGGTCAACCAAGGCTGAAAATCCTCCCCCCCCCCACCTCTCGTTCCCTCCCCTCCCCACCCACCTTAACGCTTGATTTTCGTAGCAATGACTCCTGCACCAGCCATAAGCCGGTAACGATTACGCACACACTGTGAAAATTTCTTGCTAATTGCTGGCTTGATGACAGTGTGTTCACGGGCGTACTCCAAGTGTCAATGTTCCCGGTCATGGATATACTACACACCTAAGTGTCAGAGTTGTGGGTCACCCTGCAGGTGACATACTTTACCTTGTGTGGTTGTAGATAACGCCCAGCTCTTGCTCTAGGTGAGTATTATGAAGCAAACTGTTAGACACACACGCACACACACACACACACACACACACACACACACACACGCACACACACACACACACAACACACACACACACACACACACTCAATTAGTTGGAAGCATGTGAGGTAACGGGCGAATTGTGGCGCCCTGGAAATATTCTAAGTTCGGAGTTGGTGCGGCCGCACTGGCCGATCTTCCAGGCGGGGCCCGGCAGCAAACGTGGCTGGGAATTCCGCTGTGACGACGACGGTGCTTTGTATCGACGAAGGAGATGTCTATGCCGGAAAAGTGCCAAAGATGGCGGACTTCGTGGAACCTTAATGGCAGACATTTTACAGTTCGTATGGAAATTAATAGTATCCATATGAATCGTGATAGCTCAAAAAGAGATACATATATTATCATTATTTGCATGACGATTCTGATGGTGCAATCTGTTGTCCAATATCTTTACTAGTTTAAAGTTAAGTATCTGACGATAAATTATACGAGGAACACCCAACAACGAATTTACAAAATCTAAAACCTTCATCCGATTACGTCGATCTATGAGTATTTAGAAAGATATTAGTGTAAAACTAAATTGATATTATTTACAAGCATGTAGGTTGAATAGTACATGAGTTATTGGAGGTGAAAGTGGTGGCCCATTACTATCGATCGCGTAAGGCCATAAGTACTCCACACTCACACGAAGAAAACTGTAGCAGCATGCTTATAAATATATTTATTAATCTATGTCTTTGTTTATGTCCGATATATACTATTCATGAAGAAATTGGTTAAATATTAACTGTGTTTTAGAAATCACAGATACATTAGGCTACTGACCTACCTTTTGTCCTATTCCTTTGTTATATGTCTATTATATTGTTTATGTATCTAATATTGAGTGTTAGAGCGTGTTTGTGGTCCATCCGTAGGAATATTTACATAGTTTCAAGTTATTTAAACATAAATCAAGTGCTTCGAATGTGTTTGATTATGCTTGAGTGGGTGGTTTTTTTTGTGGTTTTATGGCGCAGAACTTCAATGGTCATTAGCGCCCAGACTACGTTAGGAATGCACCGCGACGCACAAGTTTAAAACAGCAGCTAAAAGGGAAAACACGATAAAAGACAGACTGACAGGCATGGGATTAAAACAAAACAGCATAATCAAATGTCCTTAGAGAGGTTGGTCAAGTTGATAAAACGAAGAACGCGAGCAACTGCTCGTGGGTCATCCGCTAAAATGGCATCTAGACTACATGGCAGGCCAAGATCAAGACGCAGTGTGTTAAAATGCGGACAGGACGTTAAAATGTGGCGGACTGTCAGCAATTGCCCACATGGGCAGAACGGCGCCGGCGCAGCCGTCAGCAGATGGCGATGGCTGAACCGGCAGTGTCCAATTCGTAACCGGGCCAAAACGACCTCCTCCCGCCGAGAAGGGCGGGAGGAGGACGTCCAAGCCGCGGGAAGAGGTTTCAAGGCCCGAAGCTTGTTGTCCGTAAGTGCAGCCCAATCGGCATGCCACAGCGATAAAATGCGCCGACAAATGACCCTGCTACAATCTGACGAAGGGACACAACAAGAAGCTGTCCGAGGCTGGAGGACCGCAGCTTTGGCCGCGGCAACTGCAGCTTCGTTCCCAGGGATACCGACATGGCCAGGAACCCACATAAAGCTAACCGGAGAACCGACGTCCACCAGCTGCTGAAGAGAGCGTTGGATCCGGTGCACGAAAGGATGAACCGGATACGGATCACTGAGGCTCTGGATGGCGCTCAGGGAATCAGAGCAGATGACATAAGCAGAATGTCGGTGGCGGCAGATGTAAAGAACAGCCTGGTAGAGGGCAAAGAGCTCAGCTGTGAAGACCGAACAATGGCCATGGAGCCGGTATCTGAAACTTTGTACCCCGACAATAAAAGAACACCCGACCCCGCCATTGGCCTTAGAGCCATCTGTACAAATGAAGGTCATATTAATGAACTTCGAACGAAGTTCGACAAAACGGGAGTGGTAGACCGAACCGGGGTAACTTCCTTTGGGAGCGAGCTGAGGTCAAGGTGAACGCGAACCTGAGCCTGGAGCCAAGGTGGCGTGTGGTTCTCGCCCACTCGAAAGGTTGCAGGGAGTGAAAAATTAAGGTGTTGAAAGAGGCGACGAAAGCGAACTCCAGGGGGTAGCAGGGACGGTCGAGAGAGTCGTCAAAAAAGAACGATAAGACGGGTGGTCGGGCATTGACAGTAGCCGACAGGCCTACCGACAAAGCAGTATATCGCGCCGGTAGGTGAGTGGCAATTCACCAGCGTCAGCATGAAGACTCTCGACGGGACTAGTATAAAACGCTCCGATCACAAGACGTAAACCACGATGTTGTATGGAGTTGAGGCGGTTTAGTGGGTGCGTTGGCATGAAGACATGGGGCAAGCGCTCTAGCCGATCACAGCGCTCGTGAATGGGGAGACTGGATGGAAGCGAGTTCGGGTGAGGAGAGCGGGGAGTACGAGACACGACACGGGGAGTCCTGGAAGCGACTGCGCGGCGGACGCATGGTCATGAGAGAGAGAGTTGGAGAGTGTGAGAGCAGTTTCCGCGTGGTCGCAGCATATAGAAATACTTTGGAGTGCCGACTTGTCCACTTGTGAGATTTACGTGGCTTCTATAGTGAAGATGTAGTGTGCGTTTGGAAGTGAATATCTCGCGAGCTGTGTTGTTACTCATAATTAACTACGTACAGTAGGAATCTATCGTTACCCTGTTATTCAAGTGCCATTTTATTTAACTGCTGGACCATCGACACCAATACGTGATCTGCAGAAATATACCGCAATCTCAAAAGTACTCCTACTATCGTACTCATCATTTAAAGTCGTTAAGATAGTACCTGCAGATTTTATTTAATTGCAATTTTACATTTATAAATCAATATCTTACTTTCACAATTCGCAATTGCAGAGTGATAGAAACTTTCGGCCATTCGATTCATGTGTTCATTCTTATCGTATACTGTAGACTCAGCATTATGTGGCCCGTAATGTGGCAACTACGTATCCCACCCCCTAGTCAACGAAAGAGGCCAAAACTTTTAAAATTGCAACTCTGAGTCTGAGTGTGCGTAGTTATTTGAAAGCCCGCAACTGAGGGCTCGTCCGGGATTTGTGCCCTGCAAAGTGGTAATTCCTTTGCTCTCTCTTATTCAGCGTACTATGCGAAGTGTAAAAATCTTCGCAAACTCAGTAGAGACTCCTGTAGAGTGAACGTCTCACAGAACTCAGTGGGAGATTGGTTTTCTCCTCCGCAAGTAGGTTTCTGGAAATAGTGAAGTTACGGAGTAATTTTCACAACTAATCCATGCTATCGATAGATGTCCTAATCCATCACGTGGAAGTCAATAGGAAATGGCGAAAGGAAATAGTTTCCGCTATGAAAGAGGAAGTTGAAAAAATTACAGGTACCCTTGTAAGAGCAGTTGATGATAAATTAAAATGTGTCCGAGTGGATATGGGTATGATTACAGACGAAGTTGTAATAGTAAAATCTAAGATCGAATCAGTGCAAGTTGAGTGGAGGGAACAGTAGCGGGTAGCGAGTTTAACGGACAGCGGGATCAGAGATGGTTGGAACAAGTGGTAACCGACAGCAGCTACAGTTACATCAGGCGATTTCTCCAGTGGCGGACGCAGATCAACAGCAGTACGACGGCAGTATCTTCAAGTACTCCAGGGCAGTCTTCAGTGTCCACTTCCACTAAAATCGATGGCATCACCATGGCAGAGGGAACCATCTCAGATCATATAAGTGCCTCCGCAAATAGTGAAATGGTGTTTGAATCTGAAGTTCAAGCTCCACTTGTAGATCTCGCGAATGTAAAACAGTCAACTAGTACGTGTAATTCTGAAAATGGAAGTGAGCTGGTTAGTCCAAAATCAGAACGCGAAAGTGTATCTAGTAGGAATTCAGGAAAGGGGAATGAATGTGGGGGAGATATGATGTCTCAGCTAATTCAAATGATCCAGGGAATTGCAAATAATATCAGTAAAATTCGGACTGATATGGGTACAATGCGAACTGAAATAGTTTCCGCTGTAAAAGAGTAAGTTGTAAAAATTACTGGTAACCTTGAAAAAGCAGTTCATGATAAATTAAAACGTATCCAAGTCGATATGGGGAAAATTACAGACGAAGTTGTAATAGTAAAATCTAAAATAGGATCAGTGGCAATACATCATGGGGAAGAAACGGATAAGATACAGACGGAACTTGGGGGAAAGGTAAGCGACAGTTTCAAAACGCAAGATGTTCATAAAAGCAATAAAAATGTAGCCGTTAGTGACATTGAAAAACGAGTAGGTGAGGGGGAGAAAGAATTGGACAGCATTAAAGATAAAATAGTGCCCAGTATGACTAGTGAAAATTAATTTAAAAACAAATATAACAGGTAAAAAGTGAGTTAAATGCGTTAGCCTCCCACCAGGCCATGGCGGTTATAAATATTCCTTGGGCAAATATCGGAAATGTGAAATGTTACGCAGATAGATATCACCCAGTAAGTTTCTTGGCTGTGTGTAGAGACGCTTTTGTTCACGGCATGTCGTACGAGGCAAAAATAAAATACGTTAAACGGCATTTGGAGGGAGATCCACAGCCTTGGGAAAATGTTAGATGTAGTACGTGTAAATCATTCGAAGAGCTCTAAAAGTGAGTTTTGAACAAATTTAGGGGCGACGCAAAACGGTCCGAGTTACAGGTACGATAATGGGACGATGAGAAATTTTTGCAAGCGCGAATTTGGCAAACTTATGCATGTGAAAAATCCTTTAGAGGTTTTAACGGAAATCATCTCTTTAGAAAAGTGATTACCCGAAGATTTTCAGTGGGATCTTGTCCATAGTCCATGTGATTCCATGGACGGATTTCTAGAATTTGTAGAAAAATTAGAGAGGGCTTTGAAGTTCAAACCTCAGAGCAAACTGGGTGGTAATTATCAAAATGGGAATCCAAATAATCACCACCAAAATACTAATCGTGAGACAAATCAAAGCAATGCTCAGGGAGATAATAGCTGGAAGGAGCAGAATGGTCGGAGAAGGAACAGCAGTGATAACTTTCGTGAACGGACCCCAAGAAAGAACGCACATTTGACGGGGAAATTCGCGCGAATTGCAATCGCGTAACAACCGGTCGGAAAACTGATGTTCGCCACATCTCAGGACTGCGGATGTCGACTGAACAGACGATGAAAAGCACTGGAGATAATGGTAATGGTAGAAATGTCGATAGGTTTGGAGAAAGGCAACAAATATGTAATATGGAGTATCTTAAAGAGTAAGGCTATATAGGTGGCTCTTTCAATAAAAGCAGGCGCGAAAGGTGGGAGCATAGACTTGTGAGGGATTTACGTAAAATTAATGGGAATAAATTGGCGAGGAATGACGTAAGTTTAAAATGTGTAATGAATGAGTGTGTGAATGGTGATGAATGAAAGATTCAGTGGTTCAAGAAGAAATTAAAGAGGAGATGAATTTTGTGAAAGCAAAAGATTTCTGAAGAGGTATTAGCAAACAGTAGCAATTGCAGTAACGAAGGTGTTGTAGTAACAAGTATTTGTGAATTGGAGAAATGTGTGGAAGAACTAACAGATAATTTAGAGAGTTCTGAAGTGAACAGTGTGGATGGGGATAGTTTGTGTGACGAAGTTTGTACAAATTGGCATGTGAAGGAAGAGTGTGATTCTAGTGGGACTGATTGGCGTTTTTACGGTAGAACGATTCGGTCGTTGCTACCGCATCTGTGGGACCGTGAGAAGTTTAATATTGCAAAGGGTATATAGAGAATGGGCAGAATTGAAAAGCTATTCTAATTTGTAATTAGTGGTAATGATTTTGATGAGATATTTTTTTGTTTCGCTTATGGATTCAGTAGTAATTTGTTAGTTTATTGTGTCACTGTACATGTGTAAAAGAGGGATGTTTAGGCACTGAGGGTGCGTGGAGGTCAGTGACCTCGTGGATTTAAGTAAAATATGTATTGATTTATCATTTGTATAAGAGTGTGGCAAAGAATTTAGTGGTCAATTTGAGGGATATTAAAATTGTAATTGTATGTGCACGCAATTTTTGGTGTGTGTAGGTAGGAAGGATTGATTATAGTCATTTACGTATTACATATGGGAATGTGACCCTACTGTGATTCAGTCGTTAGCCATGTGACTTTGTTCCTAAAGTATCGCTTCCGCTGTAGGCCATCATTAGCGAGTATCCCTGTGGTCTGGGAAATGGTTTGTTGAGGGGTTTCTAATTTTGCTTTTCATTGTAGACAGATTTGTCACGATAAAGGATGGAGCTCGGAATTCAGAGGCGGGCACGATTTCTGCGGGGCAATTAGTCAAAAGACTGATGTGAGTTAATCAATACTTTGTGCTAAAATCTGTGTGAGCGTGTGTAGCGCAGCGGAAAAAAACTAGTGCAAGAAGGCGCCTTAGCGATAAGTGAGTGGCACAAGAAGTGCTTACAAAATCGCACGTACGTGAAAGTGCATTTAAAAATTTTATATCTTGTCCAAAAAAGAAATGGCATGCAGGCATTTATTTAATATGCCGTTTCGTTCATAATTTGTGTTGGTTTAAGTTTATTTCGAAATTCATGCTGCTCCCACGCCACAACAAAAATTTTGTAAACACTATTGGTCTGGCGTGATTTTATCGTTTAATTCTATTCTTTGTAATTTGCTTATATGTACTAGTATGAACTGAATGATGCTACTTCTGAACATTCTGGCAAGCCGGCGCCATGCAGCAAACATGTGGTGCGGAACGTTAGGAAAGCAATGTCTACGTGGCGTCGAAAAGAACTGAGATAATTGGGAAAACTGTGAAGAACTGTGTAAAATGTGAGAAAATGAATTACTGCTTCGATATGGTGCCTGCTGGTTGCTCGAATGACGAAATAAAATAATCTTATCAATAAACAGAGCTCGACGGAATTATCTTACTGTATTTTGTTATTAACAATATTGGCTCTAATGGCTCTGAGCACTATGGGACTTAACATCTGTAGTCATCAGTGCCCTAGAACTTAGAACTACTTAAACCTAACTAACCGAAGGTCATCACACACATCCATGCCCGAGTCAGGATTCGTACCTGCGACCGTAGCGGTCACACGGTTCCAGACTGAAGCGCCTAGAACCGCACGGCTACACCGGCCGGCTTAAGAATATTCACAGCCTACAACTTCTAACGATGGTGCCCATTGAAGTGTCCCAGTTATGGAAGAAGAAGTCAGGGATGGGTGCTTAAATAGCAGTGATAAATAAATCGGATACATTTGGCATTGTGATTGGCTGAGAGCATCATGACGTCGACGCGATATAGGGAATAGTGGGGTGATTCTTTCATAACTGAATAAAACACGAGAAATGTGCTAAAATGCGTGAAGCTGTGTAAAACTGGTAGAAATACATAAAACTGAGGAGAAAATGGGTAAATACGTAAAATTGTGTAATAATGGAAGTACTCACATATCTGGCAGGGTTGGGTGTCTGCCAGTGCTGCAAATAATACAATACTGTCGTTGTTATTATTTACAGACCATTTCAGCGCAGAATAAAATTGACTAAGCTCACGCACTGACAGACCTACGTGTAGAGATATTTCTGATAATATAATGTGCTGTTGTCTACAAAAAGAAACTACACCTCTTCCCCATGGTGCCCAGACCTCGACTGAAGAGGACTAGACACAGTTGAGCTAGTTATAAGAGATTGAAGGTGGAAGGAGGAATAAAGTTTTATGCTCATGGCTATACTCGACTTCCTGGCATTTTATTTTGGTCCCACTGGCTGAGATGGGTTATCACTAATTTTATGTCATGTGACCAGTTTAGAGTTTCGTAATGACCTTGAATGTAATTCGCACAATTGTCTAATGCTTGTGGGAGTGTGGCCCTTGGTGACCTTGGTCAATTCCTGGGGGCTGGGATTGGGGCCAGGGGTAACCTGACACCAGATGTGTAACCTGAGACTCAAAAGTCATCTTATATCAGCTTCAATTACCTGTTGACGAGATCTTCAAGAGATTTTGAAATTTTCTTGTTTTCCACACTGCATAACGGAAATAACCTCCCTCCTGCTGTTCATTCAATATGAATGTTTTTGTTGACCTAACATGAATGTTTTTTCCCTTGCTTATCTCATTCTGTGTCCGCAGACTAAGGCTGAAAGTGCAACTAGCAAACTCAAGCAAAAGGCCTTCCATCAAGTTCAGTCCATATGTGGGATCCTGAAATGTGCCATTAACGGAATGGGTTCTTCTGTGACACTGATTAATTATCCTTGTCCTCAGGTGAACTCGATACTGGTGTAAGAATACAGGATGCGGATTGTTGTCCAACGATAAAATATTAATTTTGCTTACTCTCTGTTAAAACGATGATAAGAAGTAAATGTGAGGGCTATTTATCGGTAATTAATGTTAGATTAGATACATTTCCTAACGTCTGCGAAGCTGAAACTACATTATCTCACACAACTTCGTGTATGCAATCCCATTTTAAATTTTTTATCACATTCCTGCATGAAACCCCTTCTTGTGTATATGGGCAGTTGCTATAGCATCTACAGGATCTTATGAAGTGGCATCCTGCTTGCACATTGTACTGAAGATCGCAGACAACAGCGCTTCATTAAAAGTATTTCGTGTCATTTTTAGGTTTTTGTTCAGTAGGGCAGTAAAAAAAAAAGTTAAAGAACACCAAGTTCCTGAATCTATAATCTGCCTTTGTTTCCTTGGGTCTATATTATGATACTGAGCATTATTTTCTTGTGCCAGGACACACCTTTCGTAAAACATATGGGACGAAATGTTAAGTGTAGTAGTGTCCAATCCTTTTGGGGATATTGAGGGTGGCTCACTCAATTCTCTAGTAACATGAGATGATAAAGCAGATGGGTGTTTTTGGCGTTACGATTTTCTCAGAGGTGTCTCCCTGAACAATTCTGATTTTCCCCATTTTTCCACCTGTGGTGTAGTAATATGTGAAATAATGTAGTTGATCGTCTGATTACTTACACGGATACCATATTTCAGATGTCAAACACATTTGTATTATAATAACTACATTTACTTTTTATTACATGTTAGGTTCATGTCCTGAACGTTTTCTAAGTAATCCCTCTTCATGTCTATGACATGACATGACTTACAACACATAATTATCTAATATAGCTCCCTGACCTCTTGTGTAAATACGAGTCGTGACACTTATTATTCTCCGTACTACGCCGAAAGGTCGGTCACCAACTAACTTTATGCTTAATGGTGTTGTATTATCAAATATAGCAGATTAAGGAAGTACAATACTAAAAAACGTTTACATTAGTTGTGTATTTATCTTTTCTAGGGTGATCAGTTGCTTTAAAATAGTGCTTTGAACTTTACTTGCTTAGAGGTATGTGTTGAAAAATGTAAAGAAATGAAAAGTATTTTGTATTTTCGATTCGACTGTGACATGCGCAAAACTAGGAAGGGTGTAATAAGAAAACAGCAAAATCCAGTGGAATATAATATTTATATTTAAGTAAATAGTTTGTATAAAAGCACTTAATTCAGCTCTCTCTCTCTCTCTCTCTCTCTCTCTCTCTCTCTCTCTCTCTCTCTCTCTCACACACACACAAAACAGCTAACTATTTCTGATGTGTCTGACTGACTGTTACAAATCATTTGTCCAAATACGTGTTGATGTAGTGGTCCTCTAATAGCACAGTTACATGTGTGTGATATGTTTCGTAATCTCTAAGGCACGCTAGACAGAGTAAGTTTTGCATCTAATTAGTATTTATTGCGTCTCCTGCATTGTTATGTTCCTTCGATCACCTCCTGTCGCTTAGGTTATCCCAAAATGACTTTTAGAAGCTGAAATCAGTCCTAACGAACGATACATGTGCTGTATGAGATTGTGTTTGTAATACTATGTTAAGCTGTAACTCTTTATTGCTCTGCACGAACTACGGCTAATTCTAGACCCGTGTGATCGTGAAAGTAGAGTAATATAAATTCCGTTACCTCGAGCACCTTTTCTCATGTGATATTCTTCTGATTTTCATTTTTTTCATTCCTGGTTTGGAGTGGTCATTTGTTGTTTTAACGAAACGGCAATAAAACTTTGTCGCCGCTGTACGTTAAAAGGTCAGTCACTGCTGTTAATTAAAAGCCATTCACTGTGAAAACAAGTTGCTAAAAAAGTACATTTAAAGCCCAGTTTTCGTTTTATATCCGTATGGGAAATGAGGTCTGTGGGAGCAGAGCATCATAATATTTACGGTGAATGCCAATAATTTATTTCCACGCTACACTTAAAAAAACATACTTTGTTTTTCCATATTGAAGCAAAAGCGTGGCGCTCCAAGGCGAAATACTGAAAGCATTCAAATATCGAAAGCCTTCAGAGCCCCAAACGCTGCACTTGAAATTTGGAAACTGAGATGATGATATGCGCTTACGGTGGAAAACAGCGAGCATAAATTGGGCACACATTGGTTGTAAGCACCGATGATGGCTGTTAATCAGTTGAAATCGATTTGCAAAAGTGAATAAATAAAACATGATTTTGCGACTGATTGCTGCATATTTGGTGATTTTAATGTGTGAATTAACCGTCCACACATTTTGAAACATACACTGGCGGAAAAAATTCGCAGAACCAAAAAATAATGAATTTAAAGTAACCAATTCCGCGATTGCATTTGCAAAAGTGATTAAATAATACATGATTTTGCGACTGGTTGCTCCATATTTGGTAATTTTATGGTTTACGTTCGCTGCACGACTTGGGAACCACATGGAGCCCACCATTCATAAATCCACACATTGGTACTCCTTTACCACATTGGAGCTTGAAACGGAATACCTTCTGCCTTGAAATTCGCGGCAATTGCAAACAGATTGAGTCTCTGTATTGTGTGAATAATGTTACCTGTGTTCACAGGTGATCAGCTATGTGACGTTACCAAAAGGACGATATTTCCCAACGCTTTTCTAAAAGTCATAGTATTTGGGTCAAATTCGTCAACAGTGCCATTGGAAGACCGCAGTCATGGATACTGATAACGAATGGTGAAGGGGGACTTCTGTGGAATCCTGTCTAGTTGTCAAAGGTTGGGTGTCTAGGAAACCTGCTTCTTGGATCGCCAGACAACTTTACAAGCAAGTCGTATTAATGAGTTTTAATACGAAAAGTACATGACTGTACTTAACTTAGTTTTAAAGAGATGTGCACAAGAAAAGGACGACAGACAAAATAAAGAATGACCTTCAGTACATACAGTTCCTAAGTCGCTGGTTTTGAAGTGCCTAATCTTGATGCTGTGTAGAGCTGGGCTGCGACCAGTTGGTGCGGGGTTGATGTCCTTTTCGCATAGCGGCCTCTGCCGTCGCGTTTTCGTCCTGGAGAGGGGTTGGTCAGCGTGATATTTGCTGACGTCTACTTCACAGCGCTCTCTACTTTCTCGTTTCTGAATGGCGTGCCAGCGCTTGACTTTACGTAGTAACATCTTCCATACAGTATTTCATATTCACCGTGCGTGTTGGCTTCGTTCTCACCAGAAGGCCACGAAACAGACTGATCATAGCCTGTGACGACGGTGAGGATGATGATAACATTATGCTGGTTTTGGGGATCAGCAGGTAGGTCTTAATCGCCTGTCCTAAAATTTTATGAGACAAGTGTAGAAAAACGTGCCAGAGTAACACAACTTCAAGAAGGAAGTGTAAAGTGCCTTAAACACACACACACACACACACACACACACACACACACACACACACATACACACACACGCACACAGAAAGAGAGAGACAGAGTCTCGTAAGAGTGACAGAGGCAGAGAGAGAGAGAGAGAGAGAGAGAGAGAGAGGGAGGGAGAGAGGGAGGGAGAGAAAAAATGGTTCAAATGGCTCTGAGTACTATGGGACTCAACTGCTGTGGTCATAAGTCCCCTAGAACTTAGAACTACTTAAACCTAACTAACCTAAGGACAGCACACAACACCCAGCCATCACGAGGCAGAGAAAATCCCTGACCCCGCCGGGAGTCGAACCCGGGAACCCGGGCGAGGGAAGCGAGAACGGAGGGAGAGAAAGAAATAGCGAGAGCGAGAAGAAGGAAAACAGAGGGAAAGGGATGAGAATACGATCGTCACATGTTTTGTGGCTTCAGAAGTTGAAAAATAGTGGAATTAATTGCGAAAAACTGAAAAAGACAGCTGTGTCCCTCCGATTGCTGAAATAAAATAGATGAGCATTCCACTATGAAACGTACTGAAATCTCCAGCCTGAAAGCTCGTGCTGGGGTCCAGTCAGTACACAAAATTTTAAAAGCTTTATCACACTCATAGCGTTATCAGCTAAATATGTGGAAGACCCACTTAATTCTGCGTTTGACATCTCGTCTTTCTATAAAATGCACTAGTTTGCATCTCTTGGCTTTACACTCAGTATTAGAGATTCTATCTGCTTACATGGATTTCCTTCTATTAATGGTGGAATCTTCGGTTAGTACTCGTACTTTGTTGAACATATTCTGGTCATAATCATTCTCATGTCCCTATGCCGATAATTCGACACTTTGTCTCAAACGAGTGTGTTGCTCGTACTTTACAATTCCTCTTATATTGTCCCACCAGTTTGACCTACGTAGGACGCAATGTAGATCCTACACTTTTCCATAACCACACAGAGAGAGCAGAGGCAACAATACGCTTCCGTTGCAGGCCGTACATATTATTTCATTTGGGGCTGAATGGAAAATTTCGCCTGTATATTGTTGTTCTTTCAAAGGATTTTACTTATGCTGTTGTTTACTCTCCTAACAGACAGTCGGTAATTTCTCGTTCCTCGTCTATTGTAAAGCCATCATAGCCCTTACTCAGTCAGCGTTAACTCCAAGTGATTCAGTATTATACCCCAGTTGTTATTATCAATTTGAAATCCTAAAATACGACCCTAACCGAAAACATATACTATAAAATAGATTGAATAAAGTCAAATCCGCAGTTGCATCATTTGTAGCTTGAGAAAAAAGCGTTCCGAAATGTTGACTGGAACAAGACCTTTTTTGTTCTTACGTTATCGGGAATAAAATACAGAGAGCGAATGCTTTTCTTAAGTAGTACGAAAACCTGAGTGCAGTTATAAGGAATCAAAGGACATGAAAGGGGGTTAGTAACTAAGACGGGAGAATAATATGTTTGTAGTCCATTCCCTATGTTGATCAGACTCCACAATGTACAAGGCAGGAAACTGAGCAAAAATTTTAAAAGGGAATAAAAGGTCAGCGGAGAGGAAAAGAAACTTTAACGATTGTCTATGGCATCGTAAGTTTAGCAGTGACCGGAAAGAACTTGGAAGATCATCTGAATAAAGCGGGGAATGTCTGTAAAAATTGTTATAAGCTGAATACAAAAAAATGGCTGCTTTGGTGTAATCAAACTAAATCAAATCATGCCGAGGGAATTAGTCTAGGAATGAAGCACTAGAGGTAGGAGATGAGTTTTTCAATCTGGGCAACAAAGTAACTGACGGCATCGCAAACATAGAGAATATAAAATGGAGACAGTCTATGCAAAGAAATGTATTTATTGTGGAAAAGTGAAACATGTTCAAACCGTGTATAAACTTAATTGTTAGGACATTTTGTTCTGTGTGGAGCGTTGCTTTGTACTGAAGTGTAACGTTGAAGATAAACATTCCAGGCATACAGAGAAGAGAAGCTGTGTACATGTGGTGTTGCTAGAGAATGCGAAATATAAGATAGGTAGATTGTGTTACCAACGAAGAGATACTGAATCATGGTGTAGAGAAAAGATCTTTGTGGCACAGCGTGATTTAAAGAAGTGTCAGGTTGATAGGACGCACACCGTTGCATCGAGGATTATTTAATGTGGCAAGCGGGAGAAGGGTGTGTGTTTGGCGTCGGGATGAGGGGTTGTAAGAACCATAGAGGGAGGAGCAATGTTTGAACGTACTGAGCAGTTTAAATGGAGAGACGTGCTCATTACAGTGGGGCACGCTTGTTTGTAGATATCCATTTAAACTGTCTTCCGACTGATTACAACGGCAACTGTGTTTTATAGTAACGGCAGTTATCTGAAATTCAAACATTATATGGATGGAGGAATTTCCTACACTAGCTTAAAATGACCTACCGTGATGACCCGTGAAACAGCACTAACATTATATAATTATACAGATAGTCAGCTACCAACTTTTAGATGCATTATTAAACTCCAACCTGTATCGTAATTTTACGACTACTTAATTATTTAATTTATGGTGTGGTTTAGATATTTTTGACTACATCATTTAACTCTTAGTTTAGTTACAGGCCTTCAAAGGAAATCCAAGAGAATGGTTCCCGATTGAGGTACAGCATGTGACATGCGTCATACATGATTCTCTGTGGACACAGATGCACAGTGCAGTTACGTATGCGTGGTATCTCCTGTAGCATACCGAGGTTAGGAGGGGCCTAACGATGTATTGCAACCGCATCTGATGACGTAGGCACGCAGCAGCAGTATGAGAAATGTCTGTGACCTTCTGTCCCACTGTAGCCGGTTAGATCGTTGCGTGACTTAGTATTATGGCTCGACAGAGTTCTTAAAATCCAGTAAAAACAAACGAACAAAATGTCATAGAACATCTCGCGATCCTCCAGTGTTGCAGGAATATTCTAGAGCGCTAATTACTACAAATATTCCCCGGTTCTGTGAAAGTTTCTAATGCAAGGGTACACAATACTCTTTTATTTCTAATACATAACGAAAATTAAAATTTGTTTGTAGTTCGATAGGTCGACCCGTTTTCAGTCGCCGCGCGGGGTAGCCATGCGGTCTAAGGCTTCTTGTCACGGTCCGTGCGACTGCCCCCGTCGGAGGTAGCGTAAGTTAGTTTAAGTTAGATTAAGTAATGTGTAGGCTTAGGGACCGATGACTTCAGCAGTTTGGTCCCATAGGACATTACCATAAATTTCCAATTTCCCGTTATTAGTCGAAGCTCATGAATGAGATTGATGGAGACGAATAACCAATGCAAAATAAGGCAAGAGTGAGCTGCAAAAATGAAAATTATATAACTAAGATCGACAATGAAAGGGAGAGCTATATTCCGAAGTGAAAGGTAGCTTGACAATTTCTCGAGATTGATCTTCGTACAACTCAAAAAGAGAAATACGTAAGCAAACGCACACCTCGCATTATTATCCATCAGTTCGACTAGTCTTTCGTCTGTTCAGCGATTTTATTTGCTTTTCTGTCCCATGTCATTTATTTCGGCATTTGCCATTTTCACACGTTACAGTTGTCCTCAGCGGAACAGCTTTATGATCTACACTCCTGGAAATGGAAAAAAGAACACATTGTCAACGGCGTGTCAGACCCACCATACTTGCTCCGGACACTGCGAGAGGGCTGTACAAGCAATGATCACACGCACGGCACAGCGGACACACCAGGAACCGCGGTGTTGGCCGTCGAATGGCGCTAGTTGCGCAGCATTTGTGCACCGCCGCCGTCAGTGTCAGCCAGTTTGAAGAGGCATACGGAGCTCCATCGCAGTCTTTAACACTGGTAGCATGCCGCGACAGCGTGGACGTGAACCGTATGGGCACTTGACGGACTTTGAGCGAGGGCGTATAGTGGGCATGCGGAAGGCCGGGTGGACGTACCGCCGAATTGCTCAACACGTGGGGCGTGAGGTCTCCACAGTACATCGATGTTGTCGCCAGTGGTCGGCGGAAGGTGCACGTGCCCGTCGACCTGGGACTGGACCGCAGCGACGCACGGATGCACGCCAAGACCGTAGGATCCTACGCAGTGCCGTAGGGGACCGCACCGCCACTTCCCAGCAAATTAGGGACACTGTTGCTCCTGGGGTATCGGCGAGGACCATTCGCAACCGTCTCCATGAAGCTGGGCTACGGTCCCGCACACCGTTAGGCCGTCTTCCGCTCACGCCCCAACATTGTGCAGCCTGCCTCCAGTGGTGTCGCGACAGGCGTGAACGGAGGGACGAATGGAGACGTGTCGTCTTCAGCGATGAGAGTCGCTTCTGCCTTGGTGCCAATGATGGTCGTATGCGTGTTTGGCGCCGTGCAGGTGAGCGCCACAATCAGGACTGCATACGACCGAGGCACACAGGGCCAACACCCGGCATCATGGTGTGGGGAGCGATCTCCTACACTGGCCGTACACCACTGGTGATCGTCGAGGGAACACTGAATAGTGCACGGTACATCCAAACCGTCATCGAACCCATCGTTCTACCATTCCTAGACCGGCAAGGGAACTTGCTGTTCCAACAGGACAATGCACGTCCGCATGTATCCCGTGCCACCCAACGTGCTCTAGAAGGTGTAAGTCAACTACCCTGGGCAGTAAGATCTCCGGATCTGTCACCCATTGAGCATGTTTGGGACTGGATGAAGCGTCGTCTCACGCGGTCTGCACGTCCAGCACGAACGCTGGTCCAACTGAGGCGCCAGGTGGAAATGGCATGGCAAGCCGTTCCACAGGACTACATCCAGCATCTCTACGATCGTCTCCACGGGCGAATAGCAGCCTGCATTGCTGCGAAAGGTGGATATACACTGTACTAGTGCCGACATTGTGCATGCTCTGTTGCCTGTGTCTATGTGCCTGTGGTTCTGTCAGTGTGATCATGTGATGTATCTGACCCCAGGAGTGTGTCAAAGTTTCCCCTTCCTGGGACAATGAATTCACGGTGTTCCTATTTCAATTTCCAGGAGTATATATATATATATATATATATATATATATATATATATATATATATAAATAATTACTACACCACGAAGATGACGTGTTACAAACCCGAAAATTAACCGACAGGAAGAAGATGCTGTGATACGCAAATGATTAGCTTTTCAGAGCATTCACACAAGGTTGGCACCGGTGGCGACACATACAATGTCCTGATATGAGGAAAGTTTCCTACCGATTTCTGATACACAGACATCAGTTGACCGGCGTTGCCTGGTGAAACGTTGTTGTGATGCCTCGTGTAAGGTGGAGAAATGCGTACCATCACGTCGCATTGTAGCCTATCGCCATTGCGGTTTATCGTGTCGCGACAAGGCTCCTCGCGTTGGTCGGGATCCAATGACTGTTAGCAGAATATGGAATCGGTGGGTTCAGGCCGGTAACACGGAACGCCGTGCTGGATCCCAACGGCCTCGTAGCATTAGCAGTCTAGATGACCGGCATCTTATCCACATCGCTGTAACGGATCGTGCAGCCACGTCTCGATCCCTGAGTCAACAGATGGGGACGTTTGCAAGACATCAAGACATGATCACCTGCGATGGTGTACTCAACGACGAACCTGGGTGCAAGAATGGCAAAACGTCATTTTTTCGGGTGAATCCAGGTTCTGTTTACAGCATCATGATGGTCGCATCCTGGTTTGGCGGCATCGCGGTGAACACACATTGGAAGCGTGTATTCGTCATCGCCATACTGCCGTATCATCCGGGGTGATGGTATGGGCTGCAATTCTTTACACGTCTCCGTCACCTCTTGTTCGCATTGAAGGCACTTTGAACGGTACACGCTATATTTCAGATGTGTTACGACCCGTGGCTCTACCCTTCATTCGATCCCTGCGAAACCCAACATTTCAGCAGGATAATGCACGACCGCATGTTTCAGGTCCTGTACGGGCCTTTCTGGATACAGAAAATGTTCGACTGCTGCCCTGGCCAGCACATTCTCCAGATCTCTCTCCAACTGAAAACGTCTGGTCAATGGCAGCCGAGCAACTGGCTCGTCACAATACGCCAGTCCCTACTCTTGATGAACTGTGGTATCGTGATGAAGCTTAATGGGCAGCTGTACCTGTCCACGCCATCCAAGCTCTGTTTGACTCAATGCCCATGCGTATCAAGGCTGTTATAACGGCCAGAGGAGGTTGGTCAGGGTACTGATTTCTCAGGATCTATGCACCCAAATTACCTGAATTTCTTGTTAGTGTAAATTTTAATGGCCAGTAGCGTATATGGACGCCATATATATATATATATATTGGGCCACCTAGAATAACTTCGAAAGTATGCCATATATATATATATATATATATATATATATATATATATATATATATATATATATATATATATATATATATATATATTGGGCCACCTAGAATAACTTCGAAAGTATGATAGTAGCTGAAAAGTTTGTGGGACAAAAGCTGCTTGGGTCATTGGGGGCCATAATACGAGGCTGATTTTTTGTTGCTAGCTGGGGTCGCGTCAGAGATATGAAGGTCAACTTGAGATTCAGAGGAATGACATATTTATTAATTTGTTTTTGTTTACTGACGAGGTTACATTCAGGATCCACAGAAATGTTAATTTGTATAACATGCATTATTGGGCACTGAATATCCAAGTTCGCCGCGGCAAGTCGCTCACCAAAAACCGTGGTCGGTGAATGTCTGGTGTGAGATTCTGGAAGACAAATCTATAAGCACCTATTTAATCGAAGGAAATCTTAATGGTAAGAAGTACACCACATTCCTGCAAGAAACATTAGCTCTGATATTGTAAAAACACCTTTAGGAACAAGGAACAGAATGTGGCATCAACACGATGAGTGTCCTGCATATTTTTCGCTGGTGGCTAGAAATGAGCTGCAGAGACAATTCCCAAATCGTTGGATTGGACGAGGGGGAGTTGTGTCGTGGCCGGCTCGTTTGCCAGCCTTGCCGCCTCTGGACTTTTTTGTTGTCGGGATTTGTAAAAAAAACATTGTTTATAAAGGCGTTTCAACTACACCAGAAGATGTGCGAGAGAGAATTGTCAGAGAATGTGCTTCGATGAGTGCCGATGTGATAGGGAACACCACTCATTCCGTGATAAGAAGATTGCAGCACTGCATTGATAACAACAGTCAACACTTCGAACACCTTCTATCAATGGACGTTCATGCCACCTTTGTGACCTTCGGTGATCTTCACAGACCTTACTGTTACCTATCACTGGATCCTTATACGAGGGTAATACCAAATGTAAGGTCTCCTGCTTTTTATAAGTACATAGACCTGTTTGTTTCTACAATGGTTTACATCATTTTATAGCTTGAACATTTAGCTATTTTTCGACATAATCACCATCACTGTCGATGCATTTTTGTAGACGCTGTGGCAGTTTTTGTATGCCCATGTCATACCAGCTCGCCGCCATGCTGTTCAGAAAGTTATGAACCTTTTCTTTCACCTCGTCTTCGGAGCTGAATCCATTTCCGGCCAAATGTTCTTTTAACTAAGGGAACAGGTAAAGCCCGCATCTCGTGGTCGTGTGGTAGCGTTCTCGCTTCCCACGCCCGGATTCCCGGGTTCGATTCCCGGCGGGGTCAGGGATTTTCTCTGCCTCGTGATGGCTGGGTGTTGTGTGCTGTCCTTAGGTTAGTTAGGTTTAAGTAGTTCTACGTTCTAGGGGACTGATGACCATAGATGTTAAGTCCCATAGTGCTCAGAGCCATTTGAACCATTTTTGAACAGGTAATACTCACTGGGCGCCAAGTCAGGGCTATAGGGTGGGCGGGAGCAGGAGAGCAACGGTTGGCCGAGCGACGTGTGGACGAGCGTTGTGATGGAGAATGTGTACGCCCTTGCTCAACATTCCTCTTCTCCGCTTCTGAATTGCCCGTTTGAGCTTTTTCTGAGTCTCACAATACCTGTTAGCGTTAATTGTGGCCCCAGCGATTCAGCTCCGACGACGAGGTGAAATAAGAGGTTCATAACTTTCTGAACAGTATGGCGGGGAGCTGGTATGACATGGGCATACAAAAACTGCCACAGCGTCTACAAAAATGCGTCGACAGAAATGATTGTTATGTCGAGAAGTAGCTAAAGGTTCAAGCTGTAAACTGATGTCAACCGCTATAAAATTAAACAGGTCTATGTACTTATAAAGAAAGGTAACCTTACATTCGGGATTACCCTCGTGTATTACTGTGTTATTCCCCTCCTCTAAGTGGTGCAGCTATTATTTACAGCAGATATAGCGTCACAGTTTAATGGTGCATCCGTTCACCTGCAAGAAAATAACGTTAAATACGTAGCTCATTCAGTATAACAGTATAAACAACTGAGAGACTTACCCTTATTCATTAATTATGGAAGCATGAAATTTTGTTATGGGTTTTCACGATGGATAGATCGTAACTTTTCGCTATAAGATTTTATTACAGGTCGTTTCCTACCTGCAACCGTCTAGGTATTAATAATCTTTCTTTGATATGCTTTTTAGTCGAGGACTCTGACACAAAATGGAGCTGTTAACTACACGACCACTTCCAACTGTTTTATGTTAGTAAGCATCTTAGCACATATATGTTTCATAAATACAGTGACAGTTATGTGGAAGGTAGTTAGGAGCTTAGCATGGAATAGACTCGAGCAAAGTTTATGGCTGTGATGACTCTCTTTTCACACTGAACCATTAATGAGCTGCGCTTGGACGCAATCTCACAGTGATTTAGCAAGGCCAGCAGAGGCGTAGTACGTACTGTGATAGATAATGTGGGCGACCTGTTACAGAAACTTACATGCATACAGTGTTCTGTAGAATCTAATAACATGACACTATCCTAGAAGTTTTGCTCATAAATGGAGAGGCCCTAACGAACTTCTTTTCAGCCAGTCCTCTAAATAAAGTGTACCGAATCAATCAGACTTTATACAATGCCATCACAAATTCGTACTGAATGAGAAATTTCGTACTCAGTAACTGCAGTAAAGAGTCGATTGTGGGCACGTTAAATGAGCTGAAAAATATAATATACAAATTTCTTGTGTAAAATAAGTTTTGTTAGCGTTGGTGGACTCAAGGACTTATATTGGCAGTGGCCAGGACAGATCTGAATAATGTCGATAATCACCAAGCACATTATCAAAAAAGAGTCGTTAGATAGCGCGGACTGTAGAAGGAAAAAGAGCCATTTACTTCAAATTAGCTTTGAGTATAAGCTGACGCGGAGAATGACTGATGGCCTTTCTTCTCGGTGTGCACGTGTGGCAGAATGGACAGCCTCAGAGCTTAGACGTTACCCCGGCCTCACCGCGTGAAATCCAGTAAGAGAGGTCAACACAGCCTCCACTGTAGGTGAGGCTGCTGGGACTGTGTTTCCCTAGTAGAGGTAAACCACCTAGACCATGAAACTAACGGGGACGTGCTCCACACACCATTCTAACGTAGGCTGCCGGCGATGACGTTTGGTTTTGATCGTTTGTGAAAATTAACGAGAAGTCTGCCGCTATCTAAATTAGCATTGCGTTCGGACCACCATCACCTTGGAGTCAGACTTGCTTAGAGCCGACTGCACACTACACGCTGACGCTACTTTGCTGTTGTGGTCGTATATGCAGCCCCTTGCAATCGAATCTCATTCCCCAAATTCCCAAAGAACGTCCCTACTCTTTCTCTGAGAGCTGTTTCCCGATCTGTTTACCAGTTAGAAGTCTCTAGGTTCGGGACAAAATTTTTGTTCATAATGAGAATTTTCCTTTTGTGCATTAATAATCCTAACGGGTACAGACGATTTTTCAGACAGATCAGCATTGTAGATTGTTGGTGACTACGTCCGTAAAGGGTGCCTCTCATTTATTTTATGGTTATTATGAGGATATACAAAAATTTAATGATCCTCTGTCCGTCTAATAATTTTTTGTGGCTTTCTCCTGTTCAAACACGAACTACAGGTTTTCTGCTACGATGAAGAAGACAGGAAGATCTTTCAGATAAACTATTAAAATATCTGTAGATAGCGGGAGGAATTTACATTTAGGGCAGCAGATCCGATTGTCAACATCAATACTATTCCAACATTTCATTTTTCTGCCTCTTTGAAGTAAATCTATTGAGACTAATATACCCTGCACGTATTAAATACTCGCCTCTTTCGCTGCGTACTCGGGGACGAAACCACTAAACTGTACAAGGTCGTATAATATAAGTATAAATGATCCACGCCGTATTGTTTTCCAGAATCTGAGAAGTCCATGCTGGGTTCTCTGTAATAATCGTTTCTCCTCCACAGGGCTATGAATGCATAAAAGAAAAATACATATTACGAACAAAAAGCGGCGGTACCAGAA
Organism: Schistocerca cancellata; assembly: GCF_023864275.1. NCBI lineage: Eukaryota > Metazoa > Arthropoda > Insecta > Orthoptera > Acrididae > Schistocerca > Schistocerca cancellata. The sequence goes on from NC_064626.1 coordinate 54,989,515, forward strand.
CTCTTATAACTTCACTTTGCTGTCGCTCTGTCAGTCTGTCTGCCCGACTAATGAGACCTTCTCTCATGAACAGGTAGGGCTAACAACTTGAAATTTGTGCCACATACCGTCTACCGTTCTTTGCGGTGTGAAAAGACTATACTTATACGTTAGCGCAATCAAAATGCACTGCCATTTACGTCAAAAATTTCGATAGTCCCACTCTCACTCCTCAGAGCCTATAGCATACTTCCTGTTCACATAAAATCACTATATATCACAAAAAGCAAAGTTTCCCACTAGAAATAAAAGAAAAAAATCGGAAATCGTTAATTTGTAGTTGCGTAACATACGTCTCTTTCCTAATGGTTTTCCGTCTGTGTGTTAGCCCTTTTTCTGAGGAATGGGTACAGATATCAAGTCAAAATTTATCTTAAATACTAAGGTCTACGGTCCCTTAGCGGCGTAAAAGGTTTAAGGTTCTAAGTCAATGCAGTTGGAACGTACGTCCGTTATAAAGACCTCTTTTTCTCATTAACGGGTAGCGGTATCAACTTGAAATTTATGTTAAATACTAACGTCTACGATTCCATTGTGTTGTATATGATTTAAGTTTCTAAGTAAATCCTGTCAAAAAATACGATTATATTTCAGTCTATTCATTGTGAACGACGAACTACGAGTGTGATTTAAATTGGTGATTTATCTGATAATAAATATGTAACCCAACCTAACCTAACGGAAGCCATATTTGATATGGATACTACAAGACAGTACACGGTAAGTATTTTAAACATAAAAAACTTCTGGTTTCGTAAACGTTTCGTCACCGATTACTAAATTTCCGTCATTTCCGCTAGCAGCATCAGCACTGAATCTAGCTACACTTGGTACACAGCATAATGTTCTTGTAACACCTCCGCCTGATAGGTGAGCCTGCAGTGGCTAGAAAACATGTTTAGGGTTGAATAAATCGTATAATAAACAAAAAAAGGGACTGGTTGCAAATTTATTACCAGATAAATCAAATAAGATTGTATTTGTCATATATTCTGATACTGAAATACCCACTCACTCATCAAAACCTATACATGAACTATTTACATGGTAACTGGTAATAGTAGTCGAGTGGTATAGCGCTTGCCTGGAAACCGATAGGACGCGGGATCGGATCTCACTCGAACCGCGGATTTTCTTATCTCCTCCTCAACCAAGCCTTTACTTCTCAACGATGTGAGGAGTCTCTATACACAATACGTGGTTGGCATTCCACATTAAAATGCGGTCCCCTTTCCCCGGCTGGATAACTAAGGGTAGGTTAGGGACACGCAGGTCGCCGAAGTGGCATCCAATAGAAAAACTTGAGAAACTCGATTCTGCCATACGAAATTATTATTACTATCTCCATTGTACAGTGACATTAATGCGACCACCTGCCAAAAGCCTGAATAATTACGTTTTGGAGCGCGGACCGTTGCAAGATATACACGAAGAGTCAGCGAGTTCCTGTAAAGTACCAATGGGTGTTTACAGCCATGCTCACTCCAGGGACACATCTGTGTGACACCTAGCGTTGTCCTGCTGTAGATGACACCGTACCGAGGGAATACAAACTGCATGTAGAGGTGGACATGGCCACGAGGATAGATGCAAACATTTGTTGATCCACTGTGCCTTTCAAAAAGGTAAGGTCGCCAAAATAACTCCACAGACGCATTCCCCAGACCATAACCCTCCCTCCTCTCCCATGGACCTTTCCAACGATTGTTGCAAGGTATTTGTTTGTAGACGTTCCATGGCGTACACGCCAGTGATAATCTATCCGACGGAGGAGAAAACGTGATTCATCTGAAACTGCCAACGTCCCTATTCGGTGCTGCGGTGCAAATTCTAGCCTTCGTGCAATAATCAGGTGAGTGCTGCGGAAGTCCATATGCAGCAAAGTCAGTTGAGCCGTCCTTGAGAAACCATTGTTGATAGCCGTTCGGTTCATCTGTGTTGTCAGTTTCTCAGTTGTTTGAACGTCTATTGGTCGGTTGACAACTTCGTTGCCGTTGTGCACCCCTTTCACCTGTCGCCTAAAGGTGCAGAATAGTTGCGTCGGCGGTGGCTTCCGATGGCGCCATTTCGTCATCCGCGGCATACATCAACCTTTGCGGTACACGTATAGTTAACGAACTTAGCCGCTTAGGAAATGTTTCCACCTTTGGCCTGAAAACAGATGATGGTGTAATTTTGTATGTTTAGTAGATAAATCACTCCGCTTCCGTATTACGACAACGACTGCGGTGTTTTCCGAGTTCCTACGAAACGTTTTATGTACCCTCCACTGCTAGTGCTGCCACCTGCCGTCTGTGAGTGCTTATTGAAGGCTGGCGTCGAATATAGGCAGCTGTCACATTAATGTGACTGCTCCTTTTAAGTTTGTACGGAAACTTCAGAATGCTAAACCGGCTTGAGCTTGTCCGTTTATTCGAGATTGCATACGCAACATATCGAGAATTAATGTACTTCTTGGATAGTTTATCAATCACTGGAGCTTTAATCGTTCCACGTGAACTGCGGCGATGCTACCAGAGTGGTGGAGCTACGAGATCATCAGGGGCCGACGCCACGGCGAAATTTGCCACGGCGGCAACAATACTTTTGCACGCCACAGTGAAAATTATACCGTAATCGTTCGTATCCGTGATGCCATCTGATAAAAAAACCAGACCCTTCCATTACACCTGCCGATAACATTTTTGTCATTAACAACACAAGTGATTCCTTAGTACAGATGTAGTTTGTGTACTCGAAAATGAAATACGTTTTTGCTTGTCGGTCTATTTTATGGTCACACTAGTCCTTAATCTATCGAAATCCTTCATGAGACTGCATTTCAGCTTCCTACCTGTTATTGTTGCTGGTTACTACTGTTGAGTTGAATTTGACGTTCACTGTTGAGCTGACATTACACGAATCAGTATTTCATCTGCAAGTAAGGATGTCCAAAGGACTTTCTAGCGAAGAGATAATGGAAATTCTGTACAATTCTGATGTCAGTGACGATGAAATTGAATGGGACATTGATAATGAACTGAATGAATATATGGAACCTCTTCACAAAGACCGTATCATTACATCTCATGAAGCTGATGATGAAATATCAGAATGCACTACTCATTCACGTGAACAAGTAGAAGAAGAAAAAGAGGATGATGATGAAGAAGAAGAAGACGAAGACACTGGAGATTTGTTTGTTTCTAGAAGTGGACTACAATTTTCTAGTGAACCACCAAAAGGTGGGCGGCGTCGACGTCCCAACATTTTGAACGTAACACCTGGCCTAGTGAATGATGGAAAAACAATCAAAACAATAACAGAGTAATTTTTATTATTTATCTCATCCGAAATAGTGAGCATCATTGTAGAAGAAACGAACAGGGAAGCCAAACGAGTAACTTATTTGTGGAATACAGCTCATTCTTCGAACAAAACTACATGGATATATCTAAATGCAACTGAAGTGTACGCTGTATTAGCAATTCTAATAGGAGCTTGTCGAACTCATGGACATCGCACAAGTGCTTCCGATCTTTGGGGAGGTAATATTGCCTTTCGGCAACGATTCATTTCTGCTGCCATGTCAAGAAACCAATTTTTGTGTATACTGAAATTCTTGCGATTTGACAACACAGACACAAGAGCAAAGAGAATTGAAGAAACCAAGGACAAGCTACAGGCCATCAGGGTAGTGTTCGACAAATTTCAATCTAACTTCTGCAAGAACTTCTATCCTTATGAATAGGTGACTATTGATGAACGATTAGCAACGTACCGAGGAAACTGCCCTTTTAGGGTTTATATGAAGACCAAGCCTGGCAAGTATGGCATTAAAATTTGGGTTTGTGCTGATGTGAAGACATATTACTTATTACGGAGCGAAACAAATTTACACAGGAATGGCGGACAATACTCGGGATGTAAATCAAGGACAGAGAGTGTTTTGGATCTGATGGAACCATTTCTGAATAACGGTAATGGTGGAACAACTAATAAATTTTTCACCAGTTTACCATTGGCTACTGAACTACTAAAACGGAACACGACTTTGGTATGTACCTTCCGTTCCAATAAGAAAGAGATTCCGAAGGAATTGTTGCCAAACAGAAAGATAGAAGTTCACTCAATGTTTGGTTTCACAAATGACTTGACCCTAGTTTCCTATGTTTCAAAGAAGGTAAAGCCAGTAATTTTACTCTATACTCAACATAATGAGAGACAAGTGAGTGGTGAAGAAAGTGAACAGGAACCCGAAATCATACAACAAAGCCAAAGGTGCTGCAGATAATAGGGACAAAATGACAAGAGAATACAGTTTTGTTAGAGGAACGAGGCGGTGGCCACTAAGAATCTTCATGGAAATGATATATATCGTAGCACTAAATGCATATATTCTGTACACTCAGAAATATCCTAAATGCCAGAAGAATAACCGAAGCTGACGTAAACTCTTCACGACAGAACTGGCATTTGGACTCAGCAAAGGCAACATGGAAGAGAGAGCCAAAAATATCATCCCTCTTTATAAAGATGTACTGAAAGCTTGTGGTATTGCAATTCCTACAGCAGTGATCCAGACCCAGTGTTCCAAGCTACCAACGCCACAACGATATCAAGATTGCAAGAGAAACGAAGATCGGAAAACAAGATTCTGTTGTGTAACGTGCAGGAATCCTGTTTGTAATATACACAGAGAGGAAACTGTTACTGTGAAGTATATGCAGTGCAAAAATGTACTTGACAGAAAAGTTGAAAAAAGTCTTGTGTTATTTTACTCCAGTGACTGTTGAGGAAGATAGATTATTAATTTTCTGTTCGTTGAGTACTGAATTTAGTGAAAGATATAAAACTTTTTTGTACTTTGTAACTGTGATCTGATTAAATACTTCTAATGACCTGAAAAACTGTTTTTCAATATTAAATAATCCCATTCAATGGAAATAACGAAATCTGAGAACATACACTACTGGAAATTGAAATAAGAACACCGTGAATTCATTGTCCCAGGAAGGGGAAACTTTATTGACACATTCCTGGGGTCAGATACATCACATGATCACACTGACAGAACCACAGGCACATAGACACAGGCAACAGAGCATGCACAATGTCGGCACTAGTACAGTGTATATCCACCTTTCGCAGCAATGCAGGCTGCTATTCTCCCATGGAGACGATCGTAGAGATGCTGGATGTAGTCCTGTGGAACGGCTTGCCATGCCATTTCCACCTGGCGCCTCAGTTGGACCAGCGTTCGTGCTGGACGTGCAGACCGCGTGAGACGACGCTTCATCCAGTCCCAAACATGCTCAATGGGGGACAGATCCGGAGATCTTGCTGGCCAGGGTAGTTGACTTACACCTTCTAGAGCACGTTGGGTGGCACGGGATACATGCGGACGTGCATTGTCCTGTTGGAACAGCAAGTTCCCTTACCGGTCTAGGAATGGTAGAACGATGGGTTCGATGACGGTTTGGATGTACCGTGCACTATTCAGTGTCCCCTCGACGATCAGCAGTGTTTTACGGCCAGTGTAAGAGATCGCTCCCCACACCATGATGCCGGGTGTTGGCCCTGTGTGCCTCGGTCGTATGCAGTCCTGATTGTGGCGCTCACCTGCACGGCGCCAAACACGCATACGACCATCATTGGCACCATGGCAGAAGCGACTCTCATCGCTGAAGACGACACGTCTCCATTCGTCCCTCCATTCACGCCTGTCGCGACACCACTGGAGGCGGGCTGCACGATGTTGGGGCGTGAGCGGAAGACGGCCTAACGGTGTGCGGGACCGTAGCCCAGCTTCATGGAGACGGTTGCGAATGGTCCTCGCCGATACCCCAGGAGCAACAGTGTCCCTAATTTGCTGGGAAGTGGCGGTGCGGTCCCCTACGGCACTGCGTAGGATCCTACGGTCTTGGCGTGCATCCGTGCGTCGCTGCGGTCTGGTCCCAGGTCGACGGGCACGTGCACCTTCCGCCGACCACTGGCGACAACATCGATGTACTGTGGAGACCTCACGCCCCACGTGTTGAGCAATTCGGCGGTACGTCCACCCGGCCTCCCGCATGCCCACTATACGCCCTCGCTCAAAGTCCGTCAACTGCACATACGGTTCACGTCCACGCTGTCGCGGCATGCTACCAGTGTTAAAGACTGCGATGGAGCTCCGTATGCCACGGCAAACTGGCTGACACTGACGGCGGCGGTGCACAAATGCTGCGCAGCTAGCGCCATTCGACGGCCAACACCGCGGTTCCTGGTGTGTCCGCTGTGCCGTGCGTGTGATCATTGCTTGAACAGCCCTCTCGCAGTGTCTGGAGCAAGTATGGTGGGTCTGACACATCGGTGTCAATGTGTTCATTTTTCCATTTCCAGGAGTGTATATTACAATAAAAACAAAACTCGTATGGGGTGGTCCAAATATCCCGCTTGGTAAAATAGGTGTGTGAAAAAGCTTGGTAATGGGAGGGTTAAAGAAGCAGTACATACGTGTCTCTCTGTATCACTGGGAAAAAAATTTCTGCAGTTATGTTGTAAGTGGTAAAAGTATCACGTCAGGTATATTTTCTTTTTCCGGCAGGCTCTAAACTGTCGAAGGGAGTATTCTGATATGATGTATGACATAAATGTCTCAGTAGAACTAGACACTCTTTCCCTTGTCTTTGAATTACAGAATACTGAAACCGTGCATTCTTTTGTTGCTTCTATGTGATGCAGAATATCACACGGGAGGGATGGGCACTTTCAAAACTGACATAGCGGTGGTACAGTGAAAACTAGCGCCACGAAGCTAAGTTAAATCCGCGTGTGCTCAAAAGATGTTTCCAAGATATCCTCCCAGGGAAATAATTAGAGAACCTTGATCACTCAATAAAGAAAACGAAACACATCAACCTGAAGTTGAGCTATTGTAAATAATTATTTTTACGGTGAAATCACTTGCAATGAAAGAAATTTCATAGATCGTGATTGTGGTACCTTTAATAGTCATTGTTTGAATGTTTTTCAATTAGATGTATCTCACTCTTCACTTATTTTTCTGTGAACGGTTAGAGACAAAACAATGTTAATCTATGTAAGAAGGTCTTCTGGAATTCTTTAGCAGAAAACTGTTAAATGGATATCAGTTGGTATTTTCTGAACAGTATGTGCAATAATCTTGGTTAGAAAAAGCGAGAATGTTTTCGAGTTATCTCAGGAGAAAGTAATTTTAAATTGGATCTGCGCAGTGTGGCTTGTTGAACCCAGCGGATATAATTCGTCGTCTTTTTAAATTTGTATTGAAGTTAGAGTTTAATTGAAATGGGGATTTATTCGATCCTGTAAAAGGGAAAGGTATGCGTTTCCGCCAGAGAAAGTTAATTTGTTTCATAACACTGTACACTTTCATTACTAAGAGAAACACACGCATGTTTGCTGAAACGTTTAGCTTGATTAGTGCTTCACTGGCTTTGTGACCTTTCAGCGTACAATTGTGCTGCACCCTTTCAAAAGAGACCGGATGATTCTCAATATATATTGAGAAAAATCATTAAAATAAGAAAATAATGTCATCTGAGAAATCGCTTCAGCAATAAATTTCATTACTTGTGGACATAGTACAATAGTCTGGCACAGGGACGAAAAGATAAATTCCATTTAATGTTTTTTTGCTCTTTGTGTACCAATAACAGACTTGATTTGGCTGAGAGTTGCAAAACGCAAAGCGCAATGAAAAGTGATGTGTAAATAACGTATGTCTGCTGTATGTGTGTGGAACGATTATTGAGAGTCACTGCTTGTTGCTCTAGTTCCGTCAAAGTGCTAGGTCTCTGTTAATTTAAGAGAAACGCATCGTAGCTGCGTTAATGTATTAATTTTGTTACTTCTGTGAACAGCTTGAAACGAAAACCCAGCCCCCTTGCCACTAATGAATTTTGAGTCTGAAGTTGGCGGCCATTCAGTGAAACGGACCGTCCGCACGCATGTTATGTAACATGTACTACACTGACAGACAGTCCATGTCACAAGTTTTATGTTGTTCCCATGATGTGGAGAGAACCAACGTATCACACGTCATGTTGTTACATCCATCCCTCAAAAAAATCTCATCTCGACAAAAAAAAAAAAAATGCTGTAATGCAATTCGCCTTCCGCTATAAGGCTTGTCTAAGGCGGTGAAGAATTACCTCTAGCGGACACGTCTCAGAAGGCGACAGTGATTGAAGATGGAGACTGTGATGAAAGTGCAGAAGACAGAAAAGACTACATGAATGCTAACGCAGCATTTCGAGGCTCCTGTTGTCCACAGAAACAAATAACAACATGGCCGTGGGGAAATAAATGGCACGGTGGAATGAAATGCAGACTGGACAGAAGAGATAAGATTATTAACCGCAATAGCAGATGAAAAATAAACAGGGTTGAACCTATTTTTGTGGCTGAAGTTCAGGCCTCATATCAAAAAATATCAGAAGCAGCAGTGGCACACCTAAACTGTTGTCAGTCAATACTGAATACTTATGCGGGGCAAGAGTTCGGTTGGCGCGGGACGTAATTAAGTAAATCGCGCTATTGAAAAAGTATCCCTCGCCAGAGATTCATCTAGATGAGAAACAGTTTTTATTTACCTCATTACAGCCATGTGATTCTTTTACTTCGGAATAGAACCTCGTTAAGCACAGTGTACAGCAGAATACAAAGTATTGTGAATAACATATAGCCTCCAATAAAATCACTAGCCATTACCACACGACAGTCTGAAATTTTGTTGTCCAACTCGATTGGCTGAAATCAAACACATAAAAATGTGGGATCCACAGTCTCTAAGAGTTTAGTAAAAAATCATTGTCCGTTGTCGACTGTATTGTGCCTTATTAAAATTGTGTCATTTAGTAATTTTGGCCCTGAGCCATTATCAAGCTACTGAAACAAACCACCGTGGATAAACGTCACATGTCCGCATAGGCCACTATGTATAAACCAGTCATTCCGTAACTCACGTTACCATAAGCAGATTTACAGTGCAGTACCGTTACTTACATTTGCCATGACATGTATTACTTATCGTGCTCATCCCATTGTTTGGTGTCACACAAATAGAACGAGAAACCGTACTGCATCGTAATATACTGCAAGTGCAACAGCCTGACAACTAAAACAGCTGTTACGATGTTGTCAAAGATGCACTTACTTCCAAACATTGTAATCTTGTCGATAGCTATGTGCAATTATATTACATTTACTGCTAGCGTGCCAGAATTAGTTGAACTATTGTGTACTCGGAAAGGTCATCCCAGGTCACTTAAGGACATATACACTCCTGGAAATGGAAAAAAGAACACATTGACACCGGTGTGTCAGACCCACCATACTTGCTCCGGACACTGCGAGAGGGCTGTACAAGCAATGATCACACGCACGGCACAGCGGACACACCAGGAACCGCGGTGTTGGCCGTCGAATGGCGCCGGCTGCGCAGCATTTGTGCACCGCCGCCGTCAGTGTCAGCCAGTTTGCCGTGGCATACGGAGCTCCATCGCAGTCTTTAACACTGGTAGCATGCCGCGACAGCGTGGACGTGAACCGTATATGCAGTTGACGGACTTTGAGCGAGGGCGTATAGTGGGCATGCGGGAGGCCGGGTGGACGTACCGCCGAATTGCTCAGCGCGTGGGGCGTGAGGTCTCCACAGTACATCGATGTTGTCGCCAGTGGTCGGCGGAAGGTGCACGTGCCCGTCGACCTGGGACCGGACCGCAGCGACGCACGGATGCACGCCAAGACCGTAGGATCCTACGCAGTGCCGTAGGGGACCGCACTGCCACTTCCCAGCAAATTATGGACACTGTTGCTCCTGGGGTATCGGCGAGGACCATTCGCAACCGTCTCCATGAAGCTGGGCTACGGTCCCGCACACCGTTAGGCCGTCTTCCGCTCACGCCCCAACATCGTGTAGCCCGCCTCCAGTGGTGTCGCGACAGACGTGAATGGAGGGACGAATGGAGACGTATCGTCTTCAGCGATGAGAGTCGCTTCTGCCTTGGTGCCAATGATGGTCGTATGCGTGTTTGGCGCCGTGCAGGTGAGCGCCACAATCAGGACTGCATACGACCGAGGCACACAGGGCCAACACCCGGCATCATGGTGTGGGGAGCGATCTCCTACACTGGCCGTACACCACTGGTGATCGTCGAGGGGACACTGAATAGTGCACGGTACATCCAAACCGTCATCGAACCCATCGTTCTACCATTCCTAGACCGGCAAGGGAACTTGCTGTTCCAACAGGACAATGCACGTCCGCATGTATCCCGTGCCACCCAAAGTGCTCTAGAAGGTGTAAGTCAACTACCCTGGCCAGCAAGATCTCCGGATCTGTCCCCCATTGAGCATGTTTGGGACTGGATGAAGCGTCGTCTCACGCGGTCTGCACGTCCAGCACGAACGCTGGTCCAACTGAGGCGCCAGGTGGAAATTGCATGGCAAGCCGTTCCACAGGACTACATCCAGCATCTCTACGATCGTCTCCATGGGAGAATAGCAGCCTGCATTGCTGCGAAAGGTGGATATACACTGTACTAGTGCCGACTTTGTGCATGCTCTGTTGCCTGTGTCTATGTGCCTGTGGTTCTGTCAGTGTGATCATGTGGTGTATCTGACCCCAGGAATGTGTCAATAAAGTTTCCCCTTCCTGGGACAATGAATTCACGGTGTTCTTATTTCAATTTCCAGGAGTGTATATTCTATACAGTACACTAAAATAATATATGAAAGTAACAAAGTATTGACCGAGGAAGAATCTATTTATCATTGGTGTTACAGACTTAAGGAAAATACTGTAACGTAGGTCAGCAGTGACTTAGGGTTACATACTGTTCTACGGAGACCATCTTATTGACACATTGTATTGACGTATGTTACATGAAAGAATGTGACGAGTACGATATGTAATACATGACAGCAAATGTAAGTAATGGTATTGCACTGTAAATATGGTTACGTTGATGTGAGTTATGGAATGCTTTATTTGTACACGACCATCAATGCAGAGATGTGACGCTCTTCCTCGTTGGTTTATTAAAGGTGCTTGATAATGGCTCATGGCCGAAGTTAAATACCAGTACGATTTTAATAATGGACAGTACAGCCTACAACAGACAGTCTGTTATTTTATTAAATATGAGTTCGTATCTATACTCACGCTTTAAAGAGGATCACTCGTACACCCTACTTTTTTCAATAATACTCCAACAATACATGGCATAAACAATTGCTCTAATGTTCTTATTATTATTTGCTTCCCCCTGTCCACATTCCCTGCCCTATACAGGCTGTCCCCCCAACCCTGTTTAAACATTGCTTCATAACAAAGTCTGTCTGCGTACCTCCAAAACGATAGGCCTTAAACTCACGTCATGTTTGTCACATTATTAAATTGTTATCGACTTGCCCTGCAACACAATTTATTATACTTTCTTCTTTGATAATGCTATATGCTTGTTTTGTTAACGTTCGCTGTTATTTTCGTTTTCATATAACTTACTCCGGTACACCTCACTTTAATGTTGTACAACCAACCGCTTGAAAATGGCATTGGCGCCCGAAACCAGTTCGAGTGATGGAAAATAAAAGCGCAACCAGTACTGTTGTTTGATTCCAGGTGTTCAGGGCAACTCACTGTCTCCCCTACCGTCCTTGGCATGAGGGGTGTGAGGTAATAATGTTTTAAGTTGTTGGTAAGATGAGTCTGTTGTAGATTTCCAGAGCGAATTTCATAGAGATCCTGGAGTGAGAGGAGACAGAGACAAAACCGGGACACACTTGGGTGCCACACCTGTTGTGAGACACAGCGATGTACGCTGCAAGTTTCCTCAAGGCTTGGGCTCTGAGTGCACGTCAGTCATTCCTGCTGAACGCGTGATGCAGTGACTGCTGGCCTTACCGAAGCACAAAACACTTGCTGCGTACCATCTAAATCATGCAGCATTAGAGACACAGGCTGACTGGTACCAACACATTATACCCACAACTCCTCTAGTAGTGAAATTACAAAACCACCTGAGCGAAAGGCTAATGCCAATATTCTGTTTGTCTCAGATTAGTAACTAACACCTTTGTATGAATACAGAGTCGGCTTTAAAAAAGAGGTAGTATGGTAATTTTTTGTGAATATATACAGTAGTTTTAGTTTTGAAGTAAGTTAATAAGTAGTTTTCTAGTCGTTGATTACTCTAAATACAGCTATATTCTGACACAGAAAGTTTCATGTAAAACACGATTGTGATACAATTTAATTACAGTCCTACAGCCAGTACACCAAGCCATTTATTTTACTGGTTGTAAACGCCGTACTTAATAGCGTTGCGTGATTTAATTTATCTGAAGGTAGTTTGATGTACGAGGGCTGGCCAAAGCCTTTGCTCAATTAAGCAACTAAGACCTAGGGGTGGAGGCAAACAAAGTAGTTTCTACTAGGTAACCCAGTCTCTGCCCATCTATATTGCACAGACGCGTCACAGCAACGCCAACGGTAAGTAAGTCTGAAAGATGCTTTCCTCTCAAATGTACCCATGTCATGCCTGAAGCAAAAGGAAGTTGTGGAACGCTTGCCAAAATTCCTAGACGCTCCCATGACTTCACAGTATTCACCCTGATGTTGTGTACGAAATGATAACTCAGATGATCCCTTTTCTTCTTACAACTATTCAACTAGTGTCTACAATTCCTAGCGGCACCGAAGCATTGGAAAACTTAAATCAATTTGTGTTGAAAAAGTCGGTTAATAGGGATAAAACAGATTGAAAGTCTTCCTCCACGAGTGCGTGGGCCACTACTCAAGAACCACTCCTATGCAATCCACTCCCAGAACACAGGTAAACTTGCTACCTCCATAGTAGGCAACTTGGTTTTAGGGATACGTGTTCTACACATAAAGTGGTTGGTTCATAATCCAGACTTGTAAATATGGTACTGTACTAATTACCAGAAACACTGGCGTATTCAAAACCTGTATGGCCTGTGATTTCTACACGTCATTTAACCTGAGCATATGAAATAACTGTTAGGAGAGTGCAATGGAACAGAATGCGAGCCGTCTAATATCAAACCTGCTGCAACGTGATGCCCGCAAGGATATAGTAATGGGTCGTTGTTGTGTCATGTGCACTGAATTGCCTTCCATGCTTATGGCTATGTGTGTATTACCTGAAGCTGTTATGGCAAACGAAGATTATTTTCATCTGAATCAGGTAAATTTCGGAGGAATAAGCGGAAAATAGATCTTCGTACAGTTCATCACCCATGGAGGCTCAAAATTAAAGTTATGAAGCTGATAGCAATAGGAACAGTCCCACACAAACAGCCACGTCTGCTTTAGTTGAGTAGTGTTCTCGATCCACTGCTGCAGTAGAGCATAGGCAATGGACTGTCAGTAGCAGTTAGTGGACTGTGTGTATGAAATTTAGCCTGTTCACAACCCTAAAGGTGTGGAGGATATTACACCTCTAGATAGATAGTCAGCAGATATCTAGGCCTACACCTGAACGAGAAATAAATTTTCGAGCAGAGCTTCACCAATGTAACCTCAATATTAAAAAGTTTATACAGTTCATAATAAAAGGAACTACCACCTACAAACTATCACAGCGGCAGGTAAGTACTTACCACAATGAACGCTTACGTCTATGACCAGCTTCGCAGTCAGTGTGTGGGCTAACCACCACCAAGCTCATAAGGCTTGTTGCAGTATTTGAAATCTCTCTAGAAGAGTCGCTGCTTGTGGGCGTAGATATATTCATACTACGTATTACCACATGGTGTCTTACCACCTCACACAAGCTAGCTACATATCTCTTATATAACAACCATTAACGGAATTTTCACTAAACTCCAGTATAGGCTATAGCGGATAAAGACTTTGAAAATTGATTAGGACTCTTCTAGTGGAACTCGGCGTCTCTGTTAAATATATCCTAACTTTCTGAAAAGGCTGAAGTTACACCGCATCTCATCCAGTGGAGATACTGTTATCTGTTGATAAGACTTGATCGTTATCCTCTGCATATTTTCATAATCCATCGGAAGTATGGAGGAGTGGAGGAGATCATTGTTCGTTGAGAGTAGTGTAATTAGGAATACATGATGTTTTCTCGTCGGCGTTTCAGTCTAGTGACTGAATTTCGAATCATATGAAGGAAGGCACATTAGATATCACCAGAAACAGATACCAGATTTTCTACTCTTTTTGTTGTTGTGAGATATGAGGTGGAATTTTGTGTGGAAATTTTCAAATTATTTATCTTCTAGGCATTTAAACCTTTCTAATACGTATACTACTGGGAACATATTCTTAATCCTTCTATTACAGCATTAAAACATTCTGTTTATTTTTGAAAGTAGTTATATAACGCGTGAACTTCGTACATTGTGCGCCTTCTTGCACCACGATCTGGAAGGAATTCTAGTATAGAACACGTGATACTTGCAAATGAACTCAGTTCCCATAATCATTTAACGATTTGTCCTGACTAGGAAATCATAATTTCTGTTGGTTTTTAATACCTTCCACTTCAAAATAATGCACTTAATTTGTAACTGGTCTTTAATAATACTTCTGCTTGGTTTGAATTCTTGAGATTACCGTCAGATGTCACTGATCGATAATAATTCGTCTTTCAGTCACTATTTTGCAGTCACATTTGTGAGATACAAAAAAATGTACTCGCAGAGGAATCTTGAAGCCCTTCGAGCAGCGCTTGTGCGTCCTGGCATGGTCTTGGGTCTCCTTTATCAGCAGAAGGCAGTCTGTTAGTCTCATTAGGTCAATAATGTTTCCCTTTGGTGCTGACCCAATTTCGCGGAAGCCAGACCACGGTCCGCTACGCTACTATTGTGAGTACACAACTGGCGCACGTCTGTGTATGCTGGACTGTGAAGGCCAAGCCTGCCTTGCCATCCTGTGTAGATAGTGAACACGACATAATTGCTTTTCTGAGGCACTTAAAAGGCCAGGACACAGTGGCACTGCTCAGCTGCAAAGAAGCTTCTGTTGTTTTGCACTCTAAAAATTTGGTTTATCGGTTGAGATCGCCTCGCGCCATCTAGTACATGGGGCACACTGGCCAACAGAAAGAAAAGTGGAATGTTTTCAGTTCTTTCCCCGACTCTAGTAAATTTCGTTACATTTATAATCTGCACACTGGTAGTAACTTCCAATTTTTGAAAGTTGTGCAGAAGAAAGTAACTTTTTGGACCTTTGAGGACAGACAGTGAAGGACTTGGTAGAGACTTAGGAATGGAGAATTACAGTTGACCTTAATTTTTAGCTTTCTGCCACATTTTTCTGATCATGAGGTGATCAGCTTTCGCAACACGTGGCTAAGCGATCCATAGTTCGAACATCTCACTTCCCTTGTGTTTCTGATATGCAGGTTATGTTGCTGATTAAATTCGAATTAACATTTTGGTTTGATAACATCGCACTCGTAAGCTGCACTTACAACAAATTCTTGATGCCAGTTCTCCATGTTGTCCCCATGCCCACATTGTTCACGTAATTTTTTTGTCAGCCTATTTCGTAATTCAGTTAAAATTGCTTCTCTGATAATTTTGTGGAATGTAGTGTGGTATCACTGCCAGACACCACACTTGCTAGGTGGTAGCCTTTAAATCGGTCCGTTAGTATACGTCGGACCCGCGTGTGGCCACTATCAGTGATTGCAGACCGAGCTCCGCCACACAGCAGGTCTAATCGAGAGAGACACCCTAGCACTCGTCCCAGTTGTACAGCCGACTTTGCTAGCGATGGTTCACTATCTACATACCCTCTCGTTTGCAGAGACGACAGTTTAGCATAGCCTTGAGCTACGCCATTTCCTACGACCGATCAAGGCGCCATATTCAATTACTTCAAGAACGTATTCTGAACGGATAATATTGTGAATCATGTACCGTCAAGAGCGACGTTCATCATTAATTGATTAAAGTTAAGTATCAAAGTAATTACGTCCGCTTTCTGAATTATAATTCCTTGTCATGTTCCAGACCTCACGTCAGTATAGTTCTCCCCTTCTCACGCCAGCCTGCGTGAGCATAAACGCGTGAATTTCGGCCTCCTCTAGTAACACGGTGTTGGCTCTTCTGCCAACACTACAGTAAGAGTAGATAAAACTGTATTAAAAGAAGGTTTGACCTTCATTTCAAGATCCTAGGAACTGTCCTACAGTTTTCCTGGTTACGCGATCCATTCGATAAGTAAATACAGCCGCTTATTCCAGCTAATTGTGCTTTGCTGTGTCAGCGGTGTCATTGCGTACAGTGCTCAGCAACGAGGAAAATTTGTTTACTTATTTGAGGAAGGAACGAGCATTGTACACGGTTGATTTAAGTGATATGTTGCTGTTCAACACCACATTAGAAACATTGGAATCGACCATGAGCCAGCATCCTATTTTTGATTTCTACACTCCTGGAAATGGAAAAAGGAACACATTGACACCGGTGTGTCAGACCCACCATACTTGCTCCGGACACTGCGATAGGGCTGTACAAGCAATGATCACACGCACGGCACAGCGGACACACCAGGAACCGCGGTGTTGGCCGTCGAATGGCGCTAGCTGCGCAGCATTTGTGCACCGCCGCCGTCAGCGTCAGCCAGTTTGCCGTGGCATACGGAGCTCCATCGCAGTCTTTAACACTGGTAGCATGCCGCGACAGCGTGGGCGTGAACCGTATGTGCAGTTGACGGACTTTGAGCGAGGGCATATAGTGGACATGCGGGAGGCCAGGTGGACGTACCGCTGAATTGCTCAACACGTGGGGCGTGAGGTCTCCACAGTACATCGATGTTGTCGCCAGTGGTCGGCGGAAGGTGCACGTGCCCGTCGACCTGGGACCGGACCGCAGCGATGCACGGATGCACGCCAAGACCGTAGGATCCTACGCAGTGCCGTAGGGGACCGCACCGCCACTTCCCAGCAAATTAGGGACACTGTTGCTCCTGGGGTATCGGCGAGGACCATTCGCAACCGTCTCCATGAAGCTGGGCTACGGTCCCGCACACCGTTAGGCCGTCTTCCGCTCACGCCCCAACATCGTGCAGCCCGCCTCCAGTGGTGTCGCGACAGGCGTGAATGGAGGGACGAATGGAGACGTGTCGTCTTCAGCGATGAGAGTCGCTTCTGCCTTGGTGCCAATGATGGTCGTATGCGTGTTTGGCGCCGTGCAGGTGAGCGCCACAATCAGAACTGCATACGACCACAGGGCACAGGGCCAACACCCGGCATCATGGTGTGGGGAGCGATCTCCTACACTGGCCGTACACCACTGGTGATCGTCGAGGGGACACTGAATAGTGCACGGTACATCATAACCGTCATCGAACCCATCGTTGCCCGCATCTCGTGGTCGTGCGGTAGCGTTCTCGCTTCCCACGCCCGGGTTCCCGGGTTCGATTCCCGGCGGGGTCAGGGATTTTCTCTACCTCGTGATGGCTGGGTGTTGTGTGCTGTCCTTAGGTTAGTTAGGTTTAAGTAGTTCTAAGTTCTAGGGGACTTATGACCACAGCAGTTGACTCCCATAGTGCTCAGAGTCATTTTGAACCCATCGTTCTACCATTCCTAGACCGGCAAGGGAACTTGCTGTTCCAACAGGACAATGCACGTCTGCATGTATCCCGTGCCACCCAACGTGCTCTAGAAGGTGTAAGTCAACTACCCTGGCCAGCAAGATCTCCGGATCTGTCCTCCATTGAGCATGTTTGGGACTGGATGAAGCGTCGTCTCACGCGGTCTGCACGTCCAGCACGAACGCTGGTCCAACTGAGGCGCCAGGTGGAAATGGCATGGCAAGCCGTTCCACAGGACTACATCCAGCATCTCTACGATCGTCTCCATGGGAGAACAGCAGCCTGCATTGCTGCGAAAGGTGGATATACACTGTACTACTGCCGACATTGTGCATGCTCTGTTGCCTGTGTCTATGTGCCTGTGGTTCTGTCAGTTTGATCATGTGCTGTATCTGACCCCAGGAATGTGTCAATAAAGTTTCCCCTTCCTGGGACAATGAATTCACGGTGTTCTTATTTCAATTTCCAGGAGTGTATTTTAATCTTGAGGTCAGAGCGCCACTGCGAAATACCTCTCGGCACATAAATAGTTGTAAATACCATTTTGTCTCGTTTTGTATATTAGTGTGCCCTAACCAGCAGCCAAAACATACTCTAGCACCACACATTTGTGTCTTGTACAAATTATTTATTCTACTGTATTACCCGTATATTGCGGGTTTTCATGGATAATTACTTTTGTTGTGATGATCTCTTTTTTTCTGACGTATCTTGCGTGAAGATTGAATGCAGTGGGCGTGAAGACATTTATTTTTATGTGGCATTATTTGTATATGCTGAACTTCGTGGGGTAGTTTTTAGTTTCAGTTCCTATACACATGTCATTGGCTAGTCGAACACTGTCCACAGTGGCGAGGAAAGCCACTGTGTGGGAGGAGACAGCATATCTCTTGGAAACAGTAATGGGACTTTTTGAGTGAGGGGCTCAGCAACGCATGTGTTGCCAAAACCCAGGATCCCGAAGAGACAGTTGAATGCAGCAAAACTACCGCAACCTGCGAGTCAGAACCGTCAGTAGCACGGAGCAGTACGAATTCTGGAAAAATGGAAGGATTCCCGTATGTGTAAAGCAAATGCTATAGCTAGGAACAGCAAAAACAGGAGAAAGGCAGAAGAGAAAGGTAAGAATGAAGAAGAACGAACTAGGAATGCTGAAGAGAGAGATAGGAAGATGCGCTAATACAGGAGGTAAGCTGAAGCAGAGAGAAGTAAAGTGCGTATGAGAGGTTCAATACATGAAGCAAACTGGAGACTAGTGGAATCCGGTAGGAACAAACTGAAGAAGACAGAACACTGTTCACAGAAGAAATGATGGTGCTGTACGGAGAACAAGATGATAAAATGAAATCCTAACTCTACAAGAAGATTTCTACAAGAACAAATTAAATCCATTAACGAAGTATGACTGGGCTGGTCCAGGTTAAGGAAAATTTTAAAAAGGTAAAAGATACAAAAGCTTCAGTCTCTGATGGATGCAGGCTTTGCAGATACGAACTGAATCAGAGGATTTTGTATTACTTAAGGGTCTTGGAATCCTGAGTAAAGAAGATTAGCACTGGTAAGTGATGGAGCCATTCATGCCAATAATAGAGAGTAGAACAAAAATTAATAATGAGAGGCTTATTTCCGCGAGTTCAGAGTGTAGGTGCGAGGCCTCAGACACGGGAATTTTGAGAGAATCGTAACACTCACTGATATCCGTGTCCATCAACAGACGAAACTTTGATGATAAGCATTTTCTCTTGCTCTCAAAATTGCTCACCTATTTCTCAAAATTCCAAGAAATTCCAACAAAATCTTGGTCGTCCAATTTAGGGACAATCTGCCGAACTCTTGGACAGTCAAGAGAAAAGTAGAGTCTACGAATGATCATGTGGATGGAGAGGTTATAACGAAAACGTTACATCATAAGACAATGTACATTTTACAGATATATCAGTTTTATCTTGTTTTTCTTGTGTTAGGAAAATTAATTTTACTAACCGTAATGACTTAATTGTGTACTGAGCCTTTAATTGCAAAGTAAGGTGTCTCCCTTGTAATATATGAATCCATTGTGTTTCAAAATCTGAAGAGAGGGCATTAAATAACAATATCTTTGTGATGAGACCTCTATCGTTTGTCTGTCTTTCCTCTTCAGTCACTCCGTTCGTTACCTTTCCTCCTCCCGTCCTTGCACTGTGAAGACGCACATGTTAATCTACGCACCTTTATATGAAAATAATCACTCATTTTTCTGTCCAAGCATTGTGTTACGGCCTTTAATTTATACTAATATCATCGCTTATATGTTATTAACAGGTTTCGTAACGAAATGCGGGTGAGTGTTGCTGTATGAACGGTAATAACAGACTTGGCCAAAGTTTATGTACCCGCCATTATGGGAACCTCACCGAGATAACTACGAACTGTGATACCGCTTAAAACGTGCGTATCATTTGATTAAACAAATCCGATTGCCGCTGCGAATCAAATTAGCGCACCTGAGATATTCGAAATCTTTACGGTAACGAAAATACGTAGGTAAGCCAGTTTTTCCTAGTGTATAATGGTACCTTTGTTACACATTTTACACCTGTAGAGAACTTTCGCCAGTTTAACTTGACCGGTTATTATTATGCTGAATTAAACTCGGGACCCCTCATAGAACAATTGAAATAGATCAATAATATACTGCATAAGTAATTTTATTTCAAAGTATGTGTATTTCTTTACTGCGTTTTTCTTTTTCATTTAGCCCAACAAGACGTACGTATTATAATTGAACAGATAATAAAAATAAAAAGGGAACGATATGTACTGGAAATTAACCACAACATTGAAGATAAAATATGAATCAAGGAAATAATACAGTTAATAATTTCTTGTGAAGACATCATTGTTAGCGACAATAACACAAGATAAGGTAGTACACGACTAATTTCACCTAGTCAGATTTCTAAAACTGGAAAATTAACTTATTTGAGTCTTTGAATGTAGATAATTTAGTCAATGGGAAAATTCATAATTATTGCGTAATTTTGTACAATTAAGGCCACAAGCTGGTGAATAGTCATGACCAGACGTGCGCACCGTGTAACGGCGATTAGCACATATCTTTCAAAGAAGTATGTTTAGTGATGACCTGCGAGCAAATACCGTGTGTAACGCGGCACTAAGAATAACAATAGTTTTTACCAACTATTTTGAATAGTAATATAGTTATAATGAGTAAACAGCTAAACAGATAAGTACTCTAATTTTTACTTATTATAATATGTTTTTCGTATTTTTCCCAAATTTATCCAATATTACCGGTTTTTCTTGTTTTATAACTGGAGGCAGAATGGACCTGGGTTACATAGGGAGAGGTTGTAGGATATTTCTGTCTAGGAATAACAAATTACCGTAAGTAATGTCACTCAAGGTCTGTTTGTTAATAACAGTTCAATATTTCGTGGTTCCAGCAGAGACTACGCGCAGGCAGATATGTAAGTATTAACATTCCTGCACAGGATGTGATACATAGGACATCCGCAACAGTGAGGCTTGATAAGTAATTTGGGATGATCGACTTCTATTGCAGTAATATTTATTCAAGCCACGGCTTGTTTTGTGATATTACAATCCCATTTTCAAGTATATGAAGTTACTGCATCTACTAAAATCCAGAAACCGGTCATGGGTTCAATAAATAATAGTACAACTGAAGCGGATCTGTCTATATTAATTACTATCATTCTTCCCAAATTCTATGCATTCTTTCACATTTTTTCACATTTTCGCCAATTTTATGTATTTTTTACCCATTTTCGTACTTTTACGTTACACAAGATCCAATCCACTGGTCCTGTAGTCGCAACGGTGTCCTAATATTTTCAACCAATCACAGTGAAGCATAGGCTAAAATTTATTTATCATTGCTAAGCCACCACTACATTACTAGTATGCGCTTGACGTAACAGTCTGTGTTAGAAAGAACATGTTGGTAGAAATACTGACGTCACATCATATAAGTGATGTCATGTCAAATTCCGTAGGTACTACCGATTTCTAACCAGTGATACTCTATCTACCACAAATTACACACTACTACAGATAAATCACTACTACATTAACAGATCGTAGAAAAATTCTGAATCTTCCAACCAAAAATTTTGTATGTATAGCACCTCCAAAGAGGTGAGCAGTACCTGCAACAACTCCAACGAAAAGCATGTTGCCTGCCGGATAGGCCACCCTTCTCACTCCGACATGATGGGGCTATAGCTGCGAACTCTGCTGCTCGGAGTGTGATCAGGGACACAGCAACTGTAAAGAAAACTTGCGTTATAGTAGGTGCAGTTCCCTCCGACCTGGTGGCTGACACTGCTGCTATATCAGTTCTGACTGAAGGAGTGCTGTCCGCGGTAATAATGGCAAATAGAACTCAACGCACTGTCGGAAATATCAAAGATTGTCACGAATGAACACCTAGATCACGAGGAACTCCCTCTGCTCATGCCTCCGCCCGCCACTCCATCCCCAAGCAGTCCCTGGATTAAGAAAGGTGTGTAAGTCCTCTTCAGTGGTGGCAGCCACCGCGTAACGAATGGGAGAACTATACACCTCTGCCCAACACAACGCCAGATTCCCGCCATTCAGGATAGAGCTGTTTAGGTTATTTAAACAATATGTATCTGTAATCACCGACGTGAGTGATTTAGTGGCTCGCACCAAGGACAGTCATCCAGGGAGAGGGCACACCACGTAAGCAAGGCAGCCGTGACTCACCAGACGAAATCTGTGGGCTCTTTTGCAGATAAACGTTAAGTACCAAACACTGCCCTAGCCCCGCGTCTTCTCCCCCGCTCCCCCTCCCACGACTTTTCCTCACTGGACCACCCAGGTAGACCAGACGTGACTTTGAGACGGCTACATGTTCGCTAGAGGATATCTGTGGACGCCTTTGCAGATAAACGTTGATGGTATAAGCGCGAAGCATTCTCTCTCCAACTCTCGTTCTCTTTGGACCAATCAGAAACATGCTCCCCTCCCCATGAATCATTCTTTTAAAACTAGCTTGGTCAATCTTGATTTCAGTCACGTACGACTCCAAGGTGGCTTAAGATACGTAATTACGATATCAAACAAGAAAATCTACAGTAATATAAGTATATGCGAGATAACTGCTATTCTTATATATTAACTGCAGCAAAATCCGGTTGCGGACATTGCTATTAACGTAATTTCGACTGACAATTAAAATTGCAAAGACATACACTGAAAACCTATGTCACTGCATCTTTTAAATAACTATAACTGCGATAATGTATCCATACGTTAAGAAAGACTATTGCGGACAATACTGGTGCAACTGTCATATCCTCCACTACATTCAGACCATACCAGACACATAGAGGAATAAATTTAGAGACAAAACAGAATCCTGGAACTAAATCGATGGTGGGCTGGATCTGAGATTGTTTCCTAACATGTTACATCTTGTAATATTACAGCGCGACGTCAATATAACACACATAAACAGAAGCGAAATGTTCTAACGCAAACTACGACGTAAAACACATACTAGAAACGGAGTGGTGGCAAGACGGTGATAAATAACTCGGGACCCATGCCGCATTGTAATTATGTGGGAGCATAATGATGCAGACGTAACGTTGGGGATATTAGAGTGGACCTTACATAAGAGGACAAAATATGTAATATTGTGGAAAATACAGTAAAACTACAAAACTGAGTTAAAAAACACATAAAACTGGGGAAGATGAGAAAATTATGGAAGAAAGCATAGAATTTGGGAAGACTGAGAGTAGCTACATACCTAACTGGGTGTAGTCTCAGCTAGTGCGTCGAATGACGCTATATTAAATTCATATTAACAGAATCTTTCGTCGGTTCTTGGTAGAACAACATTATAATAAATGAAAAGCACCAGTTTGCCTTTGTTCTACAATATTACTTCTATTGTTAACCGGTTTTCGGCTTTCACTTAGCAAACAAAGGTCATAAACTCAACCTGCTGGAAGCCCTGGAAAGTAACAAAAATCTTGCTCTCAGTTCAGATCTCATCCTAAAAGACCGGACACAGCTCAACACTTCCCCTATCCTAAACTTCATATAATCATCTTTGTTGTTCATTACTTCCCACAGACTCTTCCTACATATTTCCATTTTCCTGTATTCATTCAGTTATTTTGATTTGTTGCAGTTGTCTTTGTATTCCACATAGACTGTAGTTTCAATTGTTAAGGCTTTCTTTTAACTGGTACTTGTATTACTGTCCATGATTAACACCCCTTGTAGTTGTCTCATCAAATACTGTTCATATTTTAGTTTGCTCATTTATTTAATGAAAACTGGTATACAGCCACTCTTCGATTATAATGTTAATGTTAAAATGCAGTACCACCACACTCTCAAACTGTAGGTTCCCTCAAACACCTCCATTTTCCTGCATTTCTTTATTTCTGTGTATCTTGTTGATATTGCTTAAGTCCTCTTCTTTTAATTAATTGTGTATCACTCTCCACGTTTCATACTCCTGACGCAACCTTGTCTAGTACTAATTTTATTCTATTATATTAGTTTTGTTTATTAATAGAAACTGTTATGTAGGCATGCTATTCCTATTTTGTTCTAAAGGAATTCCTCTCTACTCCATTGTCATTTATTTACTGTTCAGTTTTTACTTTTTCATTGTAAAGATGTTAGTTTCTGTGTTTCTACTTCAGTCTAGATGTTTATTTCTCTTCTAATGTTGTTTGCTAACATTTAACTTCTTTGGTGATAGTACTCAGTAAATGTCTGAAGATGGCCTTGTAAACCGAAATTCGAATAACAATATAAGTAATATTGTAGAACAAAAGCAAACTGGTGCTTTTCATTTACTATATTAAATTCTTATTAAATAGTAGAACTCAAGTTGTGTAGTTCTAACGTAATTTGTTATTAACAAATAGAACGTGCAGCAACGTCTCTGTATGCTACCCAGCTCCGCAGCAAGTCCTCCCACACAGGTGTCCCATCCATACAAGATGAAGATGTGGTGGGGAAACTAGTTCCTCGTTGGGCCAGATCAAAGCGGAGATGAGTGTGAGAGAGGGAGTACAGGGCTCAGGCTGGGTGATTCCCGTCGGTGGCCTTGATCAA
This sequence comes from Schistocerca cancellata, assembly GCF_023864275.1. Lineage (NCBI taxonomy): Eukaryota > Metazoa > Arthropoda > Insecta > Orthoptera > Acrididae > Schistocerca > Schistocerca cancellata. The sequence continues at coordinate 55,014,281 of NC_064626.1, forward strand.
TTCCCGGTAGTCTCCTGGGGGAAGAGGGAGTTGGCAGCACCAAGGAGCCCAAGTGAGTAATGTGACAATGGATAGGTAACATGACAGCCCATTATCAGAAATGTTTCAGAAGTGTCCTCTAAACTGCACCGAGTGAAATTTTCACACAGTGATATTTGCACCCAGAAAAGGTCGAGGAGAGGTCAACCAATCGCTCCTTCAGATCTTCGCCCGTCAAGTAGCGTCTCCAACGTCAGTCAGCAGAGCCAGAGCTCTTAAGGCACATTGACACAGGGCTTACTTTATGGCAATGTGTAGCCGTAGTCATGTTGTTGGCAACATTGCTGCAGCATGCCTATGCCCAGGCCACATTGGTCTGTCTTCGTCTGTAAACAGTATGCTTTTCTTTCATTCTCAGCCTTGCTTTCTCTTGCTACGCCAATTGCCAAGTCACGTGAAACGATATTATTTCGGTCTTGGAAATTCGGTTCGTATAATGAATTAGACACGGTACTAAGGAAGACAGGTAAATATAAAACATAAAAAATGACAAAATTCAGGTTCAGTTCCAAAGTTGGTGGCCGACGTAGAGTCACTGGATTTGTTTGTTGTGTACATGAATGTGAAATTGGACAAACGAGAAAACCATGAGATCCGCGAATGCAGTACGTGCACGTACTACCAGAGCTATGAAAACAGAAAATAATATACACAAAGAGCGAAATCTGAAACAAGACATTTCACTGCTATGGATCTTAGTAGAAGATCTGTAGTAGTGAACCCTAGTTTTATTCTACGTGGGTTTAAATTTTTTGAAGCTATGTACATCACGCGTGGTGTTAAATGGGCAGTAATTTTCGAACTGCTTCCCTTGGGTTCTTTGTTTGTAAACATTACTTTTCCACGTCCCATAACTCTGATTGTAGATGTATCACAAATATGAAAGCATGCTTCCCTCATTATACTGGTGAACGTCAATAGAATATTAACATAGATATCCGAATGTTATTTCAGACTCATTCAACAAATTTCTTGAGTCCTTCCACCAAAGTGTAGTAAGTGTCTTTTTACAAAGGGGCAAATCGATGAAAAGTGCTACATCAAATTTCTACGTAAATCACCACGACCTCAAAACTGAATGGTTGTAAGTCGTTGTTTTTACCAATATATGTGAATTACTTTTAAACGGTATATTCAGATTCGTGCTTTATTGTTTAGGAAAAGCTATGTATTCACTGTCATTTCAAAAGTTAAAGTTTTGGATGCAGTTCCGTTACTTTAAAAAAGAGATTTCTCTTTCCCATGCTAACACTATTTCTTCATCTTTTCACAGCCATAGCGTGGCTCGTGTAAACGCTCCTGTCCCGGAAATGTATTGTCGCAGACATTGCTAGGCAACAGTAGCCAGCAATGTTGTAGAGCATTTGGCTGCAATAAATGTGGCCGTGATGTTTGTGAAAACGTTGCCGAATCATATTGTCAGGAATATGCAATTTTTATGGCCTGCATATACATACTTTTATGTGGTGAATAGATAAAGAAGACTGCAAGTGCTCGAACAAGAACTGTTACGCCAAATTTATTATAATAGGAAGTAATCATATTTTTTTCTATTTGATGATCTTTCCTTGTGACCGAAGATTCAGAACTGCAATTCAAAACATAGAAACCGTATCCCAAGCAGAGTTTAAAGGTCTGATCACATTTTTTGACGGAGCATACTTTAAACTAACAAGCATAAGGTAAATTATGGACAACAAACGTAGTTGAGAATATGGTAGATGTAAATGTTTTTATATTAACTAAAAGACCAGCAGTATCGACGTGTATAGGTGAATTAAGCTGCACATACCTTCTTGTCTCACGCCCAGCGTTTTATGAGTATACCTCCTATGTATGACTTCAAAACAGGAGAACAGTTTTATTGATAATTATTATTATTTTCAAATGGGTTACTTATGAGCTTTATAAAATTGTGTGTTTAATAAAGCATACATTTAAAGGACAAAGCATGCTTTATGAAATAACTTCCTTAATCACAAAAAAAGTAATTTTGAGGTGACAATACTTGACGTGATATGTCATAACTACGACAGAATCTGCATCGTGGAGGAAGGTAAAACAGGATTTAACCTATAAAACAGCTAGAACCAGCGCAATTCGCTTATCAAAAAAGATATACACCAGAATTTTGTGTCTTCCATTGGTAGCCCCCTCTTCCGGCATCAGAGTGCTTACGTTGCTGGTCATTTGCATGACGGCATCAAATGGGCTCGCACACATCGGCAAAGTCCCTCACTGCTGTCACCACCCTACTGCAAAATATATAAACCACCGCACCTGGACCAACCGAGCTCATCATAAATCTTAAACGAGGCGTTATTTTTGCATCGTAAATCTTCGATGTCGTGTAGCCTGCTTTTTCTGATTTGTGCCCCATTTCCACTTGCTAATCAATATGTATGCTAAGCTGCTCCTTGTCAGAATGCAAACTTAGTGCAGTTTTATTGACACAGTAATTATTTTCTGTAAATGTCATGTTGATGGACCTTCCCCTCAGGACAACGTTTACGGCTTGTCACAGGTCATTTTAAAAATCTGATGAGCTGCATATCTGCCTCCCTTTTGTGACAGGTAGTGACGCATTTGCACTTTAAGATTATATATGCCCTAAACGTCATTCTAACTCTACATTTTCAAAATATCTTCTGTAATTTTTCTGGCAGATTTCTAATTATTAATCTACTTTGTTTTCACATATTGAGAAAGAGAGCATGTAATGGTAGGAGCTCAAGAATTTTCTTCAGGGACCTGCAAACAGCATCTATGTATTAGGAGAAAAGCGTGATACATACTGTGCCATCTTACATTATATTTATTCACACCTCATGCTCTTTGCTTTTAGTAATTTTACCTCTTAAAAAGATTCAGCATTACATATCTTAAAGCATAGTTCTCACCAAAAGGTTGATTACTTTTAAACATGTGGCATTGTATTATCACTGAAGTTTGCAATAGTGTCATGTGATTTTTACATTACATATTACTGTATGCTGTTTCTCATTTGGTTACACTATTTGTATCCTCGAAACTGTGATATGGATTTAATGTTAGAGTTGTTTCGCTGATGCTAGTCTGAATGATACGCGATAGTTGGACTGTCTCATAAAATTATTCAACATTAGATGTCTGTTTATATTTCCATATGTTGTAGTTCTTATCAAATGGTCAGTTCACACGTGGTGCTTTTCACCAGAGGTTTTGGTATGTTTTTATCATGATATTATAATAGTATCATGTGATTATTATATTAGATTATATTGTACTGCAAAAAAACTTATACAAATATATCTTCTATTATTGTATATCTTTTACTGTAATTTGAATGCATATCTATATCTCTGTGACTATACTATAGTGTAAACATATTTGGTAACTCATTCTTTGGACTAGGTTCTGTAGCTTTGGGTTGTAGCCTGTTTATTAACTTCTTTTTGTTTGTTTACTGGGTCGTGTGCCTGAACAATGGTACTGCGCCGTAACTGCTGCTCTTCCATGTTTTTATGTTTTCTACGTGTTCTTTTTTTTTGTTTAAGCTTCTGTTAAGGCATTAAGTATCAACTTTCTTACATTTACACGTCGACGACGATGTGAACTTTCCTAATTAAATAGCAAGTATGCTATTTGAAGTTGTCACAACACATATTTTTCGTAAGTGCACTTAATTATTTCCGACTAATAATTCTCATGAAAATGTAATTTATGTTGACATCCGCAGCTGTCACTTTTTGTGAAGATTTCCCTGACCGTACCAGGTAGTGAACAAATATATTTCAACGCAGCACAGTGTTTATCATACATTTCTCCAGGAAAGGATTTAAGTAGTACTGTAACTCATATTACGTACTTTACATTACATCTACATATATATACATACTTCCCAAACGTTCGTATGGTGCGTGGTGGAGAGTACCACGTACCACTAATTTTCACTTAGTTTACCGTTTCACTCGCAAACTGAGAGAGGGCTAAACGACCGTCTATATGGCCGAGAATGAGCTCATATCTCTCTAATCTTATCTTCATAGTCCTTACGCAGAATGGACATTGCCGGCAGTAGAATCGTTTTGCAGTCAGCCTCAAATGCTGCTTCTCTAAATTCCTTACATTTACCATCTACAGGTATGAGCCATATTTTATTTTATGGTTATTTTAAAGTATGTTTTCGTCAAGTAGGAAAGATACGATTTTCTAATTACAAGTTCGTAACTTGGTTTTTATGTTTCTCATTGTTTCTGTAGATGGTCGACATCGATCAAAACCGATCATACGCAAAAAATGTTTTGTGGTGCGTCATAGAGTAAACAATATAAATATCATACAATCAGTCACGGTGCTCCAGGAAGTGATCATGTTTTGTCTGTGAATTTTTCGTACTAAACGGATGATGGTGGTGATGTTTGGTCTGTGGGGCGCGGTTATCAGCACCCGTACAATTTCCCAACCTTTGCTCAGTGCAGTCTCGCCACTTTCATGAATGATGCTGAAATGATGAGGACAAAACAAACACCCAGTCTTCTCGAGGTAGATGAAAATCCCTGACTCCGCCGGAAATCGAACCCGGGACCCCGTCGTAATAAACTGACTCCCATCACTCTTTATCCAGGCCTTGGACTGATTAAACGGCAAGAGTAAAATTATTTTTAAAGCATAATTTTATCAGTATTTAATATTTTAAATCAATGAGTTACAATTTATATCTTGTACGTTATTTTCATTTACTTCGTCTTACATTGGGCATATAAATTTATTCAAGTTTTAGGAGGGATGATACTGTTTTCACACAACCCCTGAAGTCACCATCGTTTTCTTCCTTTTTTACTATTTTTCCAACCCGTCGTCAACATTAATGTAAGTTAATATTCGGTTATCTGCCACACCTAAATCTGACTTCATCAATGCAAACGACCATTTCTCTGTTTCTTTATACATACATACACTTGGCAACGTCCGTAATTTTAGAATTCGGTTTTCCGAGCTTAGTATTACTTTTGTTCGTTGCACGATGGCGCCGTCTTTATCACTTCGAAAGATTGATCGGGACTCCGTCATTTTCCAGCCATCTATCTACAAAACAGTCGACAGAGTGAGAATGCTTGGAGATGCTTGTGGGTGTTTCTCCAGACAGCCACTGCTGACTTTCTCAGATCGAAGGAACACCAGAGCAGCACACATGCGAATCTGTAACTTTACTTCTTCATTTTCTTTGGTTTCACCAAAATAATCCCCAGTTTTCCACTTTCTTCCAGAGATATTACTGCATGTAGCGATAACAGCCACGCACTTCATCTGATGGGAGTAAACCTTTTAGAACAGAAATCGCAGATGATTCGAAACCCATGGTGACATTTTTAGGATTTCATTCTGGCGCATTATCGATAACATTGCCGAATAGACGGATACAAGTCTCTTTGTCTCGTTCGGTAAGAATGCAAAGGCTCCCGGACACATTTTCATTTCACACTTTTCAACCTTTTCAAGAACAGTATATATCCGAGAAAATTGTTTTTCTATATCATTTTAAGATTCCATCCATAAAAAAGTTTTGTTTACTCTTTAGAGCTGGTGTTACTTCTTTTCCACGAATAGTTATGATGATTCCTCAAAAGTTGTCGTCACTTAAAAAAACTGCTATGATCATTCTTAGTTAGATTATTTGGAGTCGTGTTTGTGGTTGATTATCATTTCCGTATGATTTGGCAAGGTGGCAGCACATTCGTTCCCCTCGATTGTGCAGATCATCAGATTCTTCGGTACATACACTCCTGGAAATTGAAATAAGAACACCGTGAATTCATTGTCCCAGGAAGGGGAAACTTTATTGACGCATTTCTGGGGTCAGATACATCACATGATCACACTGACAGGACCACAGGCACATTGACACAGGCAACAGAGCATGCACAATGTCGGCACTAGTACAGTGTATATCCACCTTTCGCAGCAATGCAGGCTGCTATTCTCCCATGGAGACGATCGTAGAGATGCTGGATGTAGTCCTGTGGAACGGCTTGCCATGCCATTTCCACCTGGCGCCTCAGTTGGACCAGCGTTCGTGCTGGACGTGCAGACCGCGTGAGACGACGCTTCATCCAGTCCCAAACATGCTCAATGGGGGACAGATCCGGAGATCTTGCTGGCCAGGGTAGTTGACTTACACCTTCTAGAGCACGTTGGGTGGCACGGGATACATGCGGACGTGCATTGTCCTGTTGGAACAGCAAGTTCCCTTGCCGGTCTAGGAATGGTAGAACGATGGGTTCGATGACGGTTTGGATGTACCGTGCACTATTCAGTGTCCCCTCGACGATCACCAGTGGTGTACGGCCAGTGTAGGAGATCGCTCCTCACACCATGATGCCGGGTGTAGCCCTGTGTGACTCGGTCGTATGCAGTCCTGATTGTGGCGCTCACCTGCACGGCGCCAAACACGCATACGACCATCATTGGCACCAAGGCAGAAGCGACTCTCATCGCTGAAGACGACACGTCTCCATTCGTCCCTCCATTCACGCCTGTCGCGACACCACTGGAGGCGGGCTGCACGATGTTGGGGCGTCAGCGGAAGACGGCCTAACGGTGTGCGGGACCGTAGCCCAGCTTCATGGAGTCGGTTGCGAATGGTCCTCGCCGATACCCCAGGAGAAACAGTGTCTTTAATTTGCTGGGAAGTGGCGGTGCGGTCCCCTACGGCACTGCGTAGGATCCTACGGTCTTGGAGTGCATCCGTGCGTCGCTGCGGTCCGGTCCCAGGTCGACGGGCACGTGCACCTTCCGCCGACCACTGGCGACAACATCGATGTACTGTGGAGACCTCACGCCCCACGTGTTGAGCAATTCGGCGGTACGTCCACCCGGCCTCCCGCATGCCCACTATACGCCCTCGCTCAAAGTCCGTCAACTGCACATACGGTTCACGTCCACGCTGTCGCGGCATGCTACCAGTGTTAAAGACTGCGATGGAGCTCCGTATGCCACGGCAAACTGACTGACACTGACGGCGGCGGTGCACAAATGCTGCGCAGCTAGCGCCATTCGACGGCCAACACCGCGGTTCCTGGTGTGTCCGCTGTGCCGTGCGTGTGATCATTGCTTGTACAGCCCTCTCGCAGTGTCCGGAGCAAGTATGGTGGGTCTGACACACCGGTGTCAATGTGTTCTTTTTTCCATTTCCAGGGGTGTACATTAAAGCGCGTTAGGTACTGGTACAGGCATGCGTATTCAACCACAGAGATACGTAAACAGACAGAACACGGCGCTGCGATCGGCAACGCTTATATAAGACAACAAGTGTCTGACGCAGTTATTTGATCGGTTACTGCTGCTACAATGGCAGGTTAACTAGATTTAAGTGAGGCTGAACGTGGTATTATAGGCGGCGCACCAGCGATTGGACACAGCATCTCCGAGGTAGCGACCATTTCACAAGTTTACCGTTTGCATCATGAAACCAGTAAAACATCAATTCTCCGACATAGCTGCGGGCAGAAAAACATCCTGCAAGAATGGAACCAACGACGACCGAAGAGAATCCTTCAACGTGACAGAAATCAGCAGAAATCAACAGAAATCAGAAAATGTCTGCTTCCGAACCATTCAACGAAACATCTTCGTCATGGGCCTTCGGAGCCAAAGGCCTACTCCTGTACCCTTGATGACTCTACGATACTAAGGTTTACGCCTCGCCTGGGCCCGCCAGCACCGACATCGGACTGTTGATGACTGGAAACATGTTTCCTATTCGCACGAGTCTGATTTCAAATTGTATCCAGCGGATGAACGTGTACAGGTATGGAGACAGCCTCATGAATCCCACGTCATTGGGGAACTGTTAAAGCTGGTAGAGGCTATGTAATGGTGTGGGGCATGTGTAGTTGATGTGATATGGAACCCCTGATAGTCTAGATACGACTCTGACAGATGACACGTACGTAAGCTTACTGTTTGACCACCTGCATCCATCCATGTCCATTGTGCATTCCGACGGACTTGGGCAAATCCAGCAACACAATGCGACACCCCACAAGTCCAGAATTGCTACAGAGTGGCTCCAGGAATACCCTTCTGAGTTAAAACACTCCCGCTGGCCATCAAACTCCCCAGACAAGAATATTATAGAACATATCTGGAAAGACTTCCAACGTGCTCTTCAGAAGACATCTCCACCTCAACCCCCCACCCCCACCCCAACCCCAACCCCGAAATCTTACGGACTGCCCTGCTGGAATCATGGTGTCACTTTCCTCCAGCACTAGTTCAGACGTTAGTCGAGTCGATGCCACGTCGTGTTGCGGCACTTCTGCGTGCTCGCGGAGCTCCTACATAATTTTAGGCAAGTGTGCCATTTTTTGTGTCTTCGTCATATTTTAGAAATCGAAGTCTCTTTCTTCTTCTCGTGTTCTCTTCTTTGCATGTTTCAGTTGTTTGTGCTTCTAAGCGAACGTCATTCGGTGTTGCACGTTTCTGCTCGTTTGAATTACACACCTTACAGTCTTTGCTTTTGTGCATTCCTCAACAACGGCTCCACCCCGTTGGAGGTTCGAGTCCTCCCCCTGGCATGGGTGTCTGTTATCCATAGCGCACTTAGTTTATGTTAGATTACGTAATATGTAGGCTTAGTGACCGATGACCGCTGCAGTTTGGTCCAATAATACCTTACCACCAATTCCTCAACAACATGTTATTCTATATTTTAAACAGAGCCATATGACAATCCTGCCTGATTTGGTTATCTTTTTGAAAACCAGGTAACCTTCACAGTGGTCAAGTGGCTTCCTGCGGATGGTCGTTCACATTTTCATATCGAACGTCAAAGCAAACAAGCCCACAAGGCGCACGAAGTGAACAGCACCAAAGTAATTAGTACCGATAATGTCTGTCATACAGGTCAGCCACTGGACTGGACCATGACATCCGGAGCGGAGGTAGACCCCGTCTCACAGGGACTGTTTCCGGTGAAGGACTAGAGAGTGCAGGTACTTCCAGCATGGAGCTTCCAGGTGCAAATTTCACAGATTTCTGTTGGTTTGCAAATTTCACAGCGCGCAGCTTTCATCATCCAGTTTCGGAATATACACTGCCATCCTACTGACAAGGGTTGTTGGTTGCTGGTAGCAGGTTTTTGTCCAGTTCCATTGCAGTAGTCAAGACATTTCGCTGCCTTCGCAGTACCAGCAGCACGTTAGGAATAGATCAAATTAGGGGACCTTGCGCATCTTGTCCTTGTATGACTTGTAAGATAAGACTTAATACTTTTTTGGGGTTCCGTGTCTCAGTCTGTAAAAACGCAACCGTTATAGGATCGTTTTATCGTCCGTCTGCCAGCCTTCATCTTTGTCTGTCTGTCCGACTCTTAAGACCATTTCCCCTTTCGATCACATTTGCGTATCGATATCAAATGCTTGTCTCACACAAAAGCCTATGAACCCTTGACCTAGAATAATGAAAATTTTCAAGAAGCAACGTTTCACACTGAAATTCAAAAAAATTCAAAAAAATTATTAAATTGTAATCTTATAAAAATAATTTTTTTTTGTCTTTTTTCATCGGTCCAGTCGGTCGTCTGTCCGTCTATTGGACCCCATTTTCTTCCGAAAATTTTCTCGTATCAAATTCAAATTTATGTCACATACTAAGGTCTATCGCTCCTTGGCGGTGTAAAACATTTAAGCTTCTAAATAAGAGCAATAAATTGCTACGTCCATTTATGTCACATATTTTGGGTACTCGAATAATCACTTATAAAAACCTATAGTGCTCCTCCCATTGATCTAGACTCATGAAATTTGGAAATAAACGAGCTTTCAGAGTAGAAGTGAAGGAAAAATAAAAATAAAATGTTTACTTGTGAATATACAAAACGAGAATTTTTTTTCATATTTCATCCGTCCACCTGTTTGCCTGTATGTCCGTTACCACCACTTCTTCACTTAACGGGCTGACGTATAAAATTCAGATTTCTGTCATATAATAAAGTTTTTGTTCCCGTGACGATTTAAGACTTTTAAACTTCTAAGTCAATAGAAGCAAAAGATTTGCGCCATTTTTGTCACTTATTTTGATGTTCGCAAACTGACTCATCAAAACCTACTAGCTGTTGACGTAGAATCCGGAAATTTAACAACAAGCCAGGCTTCACTGTACAAGTAAATTTAAAAAATCTCAAAATTCTTAAATTGTTATTGCATCACACAAGAAGGATATTTTTGCCATTAGAACATACGTTCCATTCATCATTGTCTGGTTGCGTTGCAGACACTTGACGCGGTAACAATAGTATATAAGCAGAGCAGACACAGGCGGCGATCACCCTAACGAAAATATGGGCTGCAAATGGGGAAAACCACTGAAATAAGCGATTCTCAGAAAGCGCAGACTATCACTACGCAGAGTCCGTGAACAAATGTCTCGAAAACGGAGAAGTTGGTCGAATGTTCACGTGCTACTGTCATGAGCATTTACGAAAAGAGGTAGAAGGACAGTGAAACTACCACTAGGACCAAGCGAGGTGGCGCAGTGGCTAGCACACTGGACTCGCATTCGGGAGGACGCCGGTTCAATCCCTGGTCCGGCCATCCTGATTTAGTCTTCAGTTAAAACTTCCGGGCTGAGAGGCCGTGGTCGATGTATAAAATTTCCACCTGACGTTTCGTCTCCATCTGCGGGAGACATCTTCTGAGGTCGTCCGGCTACTGCCAGTGAGGCTCCAGGTACTCTCGCATTTATAGAGCGCATAGAGGGCACCATCATTCGTCACGTGATGCCGACGGTGTGCCTATCTTTGGACGGCGTCATCATTCTCGATTGTCATTCTGCTGGCGCAACGTCGACATCCATATTTTGTCCAACTTTAAAACTTCCTCTTTTCTATTAAAATTGTTATGGTGTTTGAGAATTTCCCATCTCGAAAAACATGCTCAGCTACGGCCGATTTTTCGATGAGTCCTAAGCGACAGTTTTTTTTTATGTTCGGCTTACCGGGTGTTTACACTTCTTTTCGTTGTTCCAATATATACTTGTCCACAGTTGCATGGAATTTTGTATACCCCAGGTGTTGCTAGGGGATGTCGGGAGTCTTTCCTTAATCTTCTTGGTGGGTCTGAAGATTGTTACGATCCCATACTTGGCCAGAACTTTCGCGACACGGTCCGTTACCTTAATAAAAAACAGTAGGAAAATTTTTCCGCTAGGTGACCGTTGTTGCTCTGGACTTCTTACCTCTTTTCTTCTTTGATGGAGGGCTCGATCAATTTCCTTGCTGGTACATCCGTTTTTGATGAAGGCTGACCGTAGGTGATTCAGTTCATCTCGTAAGTAAGCCAGCTGGCAGATTTTGTTGACTGTGTTTACCAAGGTTTCAATGACACCTCTTTTTTGCCTAGGATGATGGTTAGATCCCTTGTGGAGGTATCGATCGGTGTGAGTGTTTTTTCTATATACCTTGTGGCCCAGCGTCCAATCCATCCGTTTAATTACCGACACATCCAGGAACTTGAGTTGACCGTTGCTCTCTTTCTCCATCGTAAACTGTATCTTCGGGTCGATACTGTTCGGATGCACCAAGAAGACATCCAACTATTCTTTACCACGATTACACACTACAAATGTGTCATCAACCATTTAGTAGGCTTTTTACTGGCAGTCTGCAGCGCTCGCTGTTCTAAGATCTCCATAAAAGAATTGGCAACAGCTGGGCTGAGAGGGCTTCCCATCGTCACCCCGTCGATCTGTTCGTAAAACTCGTAGTTGTACTGGAAATAAGTTGTCGTCAGGCAGTGTTTAAATAAAGCCACTATGTCTGTCGCAAAAATATCTGCTATTTATGAAATAACTTCGTTTACAGGCACCATGGTAAACAATGACACTACATCGAAGCTCATAAGAACATCACTTGGGCTGACGTTGATCTCCCTCAGTTTCTCAATAAAATGCGCTGAGTGTTTAATGTAACTGTCCGTTTTGCCGATACGTGGTTGCAGCAAGCAGGCAAAATATCTGGCCACGTCTTGTGTTGGAGATCCTATGGCACTCACAATCGGTCTCAACGTGACCTGTGGTTTATGTAGCTTTGGGAGTACGTAAAGTCTGGGTGGATAAGCTTCCGTTTTGCAGAGTTGTTTTTTATCATCCGAAGAAAGAGAAGATTGTTTCACCAGTTGATTTCTCAAAATTTTGGTTGTAGGTTCCTTCTGAACCTTTTTGTACACAGTGGGATCCAAAAGGTCACTAATCTTCTTGTGCTAATCTTCGGTGTTCAGCAAAACCGTAGCATTTCCTTTATCAGCTGCAAGTAAATTATACGATTCATCCTGATTTTGGTTATCCGTGATTTACCTAAATCGCTCCAGGCTAATTTCGGGACGGTTCCCTTGAAAGGGTATGGCTGACTTCCTTTCCCGTCCTTCCCTAATCCAATGAGACCGATGACCTCGCTGTCTGGTCTCCTCCCCCAAACAACCCAACCCAACCCTACCACTAGTTTCTAAATTGTTGAACGTCTATAACTCTTCACAGAACGTCGGTTTCGAAAGCTCGTCTGCTCTGTAAAGAAGGATAGATGCTGATCCGTGGCATCTCTGGTGAAAGAGCACAACGATGGTGGAAGGTTTTTCGGGTGAATCACATATTTGCTGCATTAGGTCTACGGTCGTCTCCACAAACGTCATCATCGAGGTGAACGGCGGCGAAATGTGCAGCGTGCCCCGGACGCAGGTTGGTGGGAGCAGTATTATGCTATGGCAGACATTACCCTGTGCTTGTATAGGACCTGTGATAATTATCGAAGATACGCTACAGCTACGAACCACCAGCAACCTTTCATGGTTGATGTCTTACCCGACGGCGATGTCATCTTACAGCAGTTTAACTGTCCGTGCCTCGGAACCCGATCAGTGGTTTCAGGAGCATTGTAGTAAACTCACGCTGATGTCTCGGCGACCAAATTCGCCTTCTGTAAATCCCATAGAAACCATCTGGGTCACTACCGGGCGCCATCAACGCGTACGCAAATCAGTGGCCCGTTATTTACGCGAATTACATGACCTGTTTGTAGACATCTAATGCTACATACCTCCACAAACATACCAACAACCTTTTGGATCCCTGATATGTAGAATCACTTATGCACTTCGTCTCAAAGACGGCCAAAAAGGCATAAAACCGACTGTCTTGATGTTTTGGTTCTTCACTGTATATGCGTGCGTGCGTGCGTTGTGTGTGTGTGTGTGTGTGTGTGTGTGTGTGTGTGTGTGTGTGTGTGTGTGTGTGTATAAAAGTAAGTTTGCATTGAGCACCCAGTGTGCGAGTCCTGCTTGTGTTTAGCCAGCTTTTTATCTTGCAACAACCAACAGATAAGATGAAAGAATTAAGTCAGATATCAATAATACTGCATGGCTGTTCATTTTCTTCGTGGTAAAAAGTTGTTCATAAGAGGTTAAGACGTGCTAACGTTAAGTTGCTAAGGAGTTGAAATCTCATGAAGCCTTATTGAAATCTGATAACCCTAGACTCTTCATAGATAGCACTGAGGTGACGAATTTATGCAAACAAAATGTAAGCGACAAATTAGATAACGTTAGGAAATTATGTGATGAGGTGGATGACCTTGGCAAACTGTGAACAAGAAGAATTAAGATTATGTATGGACAGTAAATTCTGCAAAAATAAGGAAGTATCATGACTTGAGTGTAGTCACATGAGTAAGTTTATAAATGCAGAAAGTAGTCAATTCATAAAAAAAAAGTATTCGAGATGCTGGACAAGAAGTAATTACAGAATTTTAAGTTGTCCTTGCAGAGAAAGTACCTACGGAAACTAGTGCACAAGTAGGTTGTATCTGCATTCCTAATACTGACAATGCAGGAAGATTCTGCAACTGCTAATCAATAGCATAAATTTGTGCAGCTACCAACCTACGTTCCTTCAGACAGTGTTAGAAATAAGGATTATTTATATATTACGGCTTATCAGTCGGATGGGGCTAGAGCTTAAATGAAGAAACCGTTATATGTAAAAGAGGGAGGAAAGTACTAGGTATACTATAGTTGTGGTATGAAGTTATTAGTGACAAGGAATACAGTCGTGTAAGTAATAAGCTATGGGTGATGGTATTATTTGGTAACAAGAGGAGATACGTCTACAGTACATGAAGGCGTCATGAAGCAGTATGAAAAAATACGTACACTGAGATGGCAAAAAGTCATGGAATCGGGATGTGCACATAAACAGATAGCGATAGTATCACGTCCGCAGGGTATAAAAGAGCATTCACTTCTACTCAGTGGCAAGAGTGCGCCGAGAATATCAAATTTGACCATGGACAGTGTAGTGCACGGCGGACTTCACTTAACGACCGAGACCGGCGGCATTTGCGTAGAGTTGTCGGTGCTGACATAGAAGCAAGACCGAATCAAATAACCTCAGTAATCAATGTGGGACATACGACGAACGTATGCCTTAGAACAATGTTACAAAATCTGGCGTTAATGGTCAGACGACCGACGCAAGTGCCTTGGTAACAGCACGACCTCGCCTGGATAAGTAACATATCAGTTTGACCGTAGACGACTGAAAACCATGGCCTAGACAGATCAGTCCCGAGTCCCGATATCAGTTGGTACGAGCAAATGGTAGGGTTCGAGTTGGTGGCGGAGATCCCACGAAGTCATGGGCCCAACTTTTCCACAAATTTATATTCGCAAACAACGACAGCCATGTCATCGGCCCACAACTGTTCGTGACTGGTTTGAAGAATATTCTGAACAATTTGGGTTAATGATTTTGCCACTTAGATTGCCTACATGAATCCCGTCGAACTTTTATGTAACAAAATCCCGCACAGGCAACACTTTCGTAGTTACTGATGATTACAGAGGCTGCATGGTTCAGTGTTTCTTCAGGAACTGCCAACTACTTGTTAAGTGCATGTCACTTCGAGTTACCACACTAAGCCGGGCAAAAAAAGTTTATGAGTTATCGCATGATTTTTATCACCTCGGTGTAGTGGTATCGAACTTTTGAATGAATTAGAAAATGAAAGGGTAATCAATATTCCAGAACAATTAATGTTTACTTCTGTGTGTTACATATGGAGAGGATATTACTTAATTTAAATGAGTGATTATAATTGATGAAACTGAGAGGAAGATGGTTACTTTGTGTGGATATTAATCTGAAACTTCCTCGCAGTTTAAAACTGTGTGCCGGACCGAGACTCGAACTCGGGACCTTTGCCTTTCGGGGACTAGTGCTCTACCATCTGAGCTACTCAAACACGACTCAAGCCCCGTCTTCACAGCTTTACTTCTGCCCGCGGCAGAAAGGCAAAGGTCCTGATTTCGACTCTCGGTCCGGCACACAGTTTTAATCTGCGAGGAAGTTTCATATCAGCGCACACTCCGCTGCAGAGTGGAAATCTCATGCTGAACATTAATCTGACTTATAGAAGTGACAACTGAAGAGTGGGAAGGAGTATTGTTTCTTTGGAAGTATACAAGTAAGGAGGGTGTTAGACTTTGTTACCTGCGAAAAGAAAAGGAGAATAGGATAACGAGTACAATTTTTTCAAGTAAATGAGGTAGATAACACAATTACGGTTAAGGGTAATTTTGGAGAAGTATCCTGCATGGAAAGACAATGTAACGGAAGGAAAGAATGGATATTATGTTACTATGTAAAATAAGTAGAGGCTACCAGTGTAACAAAATCCGAAAAAGGTCATAATTCTTGACCCAGTTAGAACTGAGTTGTATCAGTTTAGCAGTCACCTTTGTATGGTTTCTTCTAGGTACATAGATACATGATGGTTTACTTACCAAGGCCTATTTGATTTATTTTCTAACATACAGAGGAAATATGGATAATAGTTGCGAGAGGGCGTTGATTTAAATCAATGCTGAGCTAAAAAATTTGTGTCGCACCAGGTATCTGATACTTAATAGCCAGATGCTGTGACCAATAAGCTACCTGGACACGGTGCTGAGTGAAACTACTCGGAATGTCATAACCTGCCCCCGTCAAACCTAAATTCTCAACTTATCCACACACTACTAACGTAGTAGCCTCTATCTATTACCCTCATTATTCGCGGCATTTCGCCAATTCCCGTAAGAGATAGAGTCCGTTGCGCATCCGCAGTGAAGGCATCGTTGGCCGTCTTCGCCTTAATTATGCACGGTGACTTTTTCGAGAGAACAGATTCCATTATGATCCAAAGGCACTCCGAATTAATACACAAAGGAATTGCAGAGGGAATTAGATTGGTAGTGTGCGGATGCTCAGCACATCTGCCTAGCAAACAGAACTTTCACTCGTGGTATGGCACTAGTTTTTTACATCCTTCTTTGATTTTAATCAACGCCCAATGTCTATAACTCTTTTGTTTATTAATTCATAGCGGTTGCTGGATGAAAATGGTGTGTGATCTTTCGCACATTAATTTTACCAGCCAATCTCGCAGTCGGGTTCCCCGGCGATGTCGACTAAAATGAGTAAAAACCGTCCGGCATCGGGGATTTTATACGTATGAGCGCTGTTAAAAGGAAAGGTGCAGAATGAGGAATATTACTAATTGCTCATAACTGCCACCGACAAGACGGGCGGGCTGAGCAGTTGGTCGCTGGTTGTCAGCAACTGACGGTGCGGCGATTATGTGGAGGGAGTCTGGGGACACCAGTCTGTGCCAGCTGAAAATTTAGATTGAGAGAATTTACGGTACTGTAGTGCCTGTGCTGATGTGATTACGATGCAAAGTACCTTTGGACATGTATGCGTGTAAAAAGGAACAGGCACTGCGATGACAACAGCCGTTACTAAACAGATCAAAGGAATTTGCAAATACGAATAAGGACTACCATCAGATGCAGAATGGAACGACAACAGTGAAAATTGATGCCTAACGAGGACTCGACCCGTAGTTCCCGCTTATCGGGAGTGGTCACCTTAGTATTTAGCTATCCGTGCACGAATCACGGCCAGTCAATAACTTCCATATGTCGTGAATCATGCGTCCACGTTCTGTACTTGTACCTCCATTATTTATATTCCTGTGCAGGAGAGACTTTATAGTTGAAAGTTGCTTTCCCTGTGTTGTTGTTGTTGTGGTCTTCAGTCCTGAGACTGGTTTGATGCAGCTCTCCATGCCACTCTATCCTGTGCAAGCTTCTTCATCTCCCAGTACCTACTGCAACCTACATCTTTCTGAATCTGCTTAGTGTATTCATCTCTTGGTCTCCCCCTACGATTTTTACCCTCCACGCTGCCCTCCAATACTAAATTGGTGATCCCTTGATGCCTCAGAACATGTCCTACCAACCGATCCCTTCTTCTGGTCAAGTTGTGCCACAAACTTCTCTTCTCCCCAATCCTATTCAATACTTCCTCATTAGTTATGTGATCTACCCATCTAATCTTCAGCATTCTTCTGTAGCACCACATTTCGAAAGCTTCTATTCTCTTCTTGTCCAAACTATTTACCGTCCATGTTTCGCTTCCATACATGGCTACACTCCATACAAATACTTTCAGAAATGACTTCCTGACACTTAAATCTATACTCGATGTTAACAAATTTCTCTTCTTCAGAAACGCTTTCCTTGCCATTGCCAGTCTACATTTTATATCCTCTCTACTTCGACCATCATCAGTTATTTTGCTCCCCAAATAGCAAAACTCCTTTACTACTTTAAGTGTCTCATTTCCTAATCTAATACCCTCAACATCACCCGATTTCATTCGACTACATTCCATTATCCTCGTTTTGCTTTTGTTGATGTTCATCTTATATCCACCCTTCAAGACACTATCCATTCCGTTCAACTGCTCTTCCAAGTCCTTTGCTGTCTCTGACAGAATTACAATGTCATCGGTGAACCTCAAAGTTTTTATTTCTTCTCCATGGATTTCAATACCTACTCCGAATTTTTCTTTTGTTTCCTTTACTGCTTGCTCAATATACAGATTGAATAGCATCGGGGAGATCTGCAGATAAATACGATACTGCAGTGATTCAGATTACGATGAAAAGTTCCTTCGGACATGCATGCATGGCAGGCAGGTGAAAAAACTTCGTATGTTTCGTGTTGTTTTACTTTTTATCAAGAACAATTTTATGTTTCAGTGACAAAATCGTACTAGAAACAACTGCAAAATACAAATGTTCATTCATTTCTTTTCAGTCCCAATGCACTCACAAGAAACAAAAAAAGAGAAAAGATGGAACTGGAAGGAATTACTAGACTGAGACGGAGATCGGTGGATGTGAGGTACATGTAAAGACAATAGCAAAAAAACAACAACAAAAAAGCACTCCGTCTTCAGGACACGAGTGGCCTACCGGGACCATGTGACCGCCGTGTCTTCCTCCGTGCAGGATGCGGACAGGAGGGGCGTTGGGCAAGCACACCACTTTCCCGGTCGTTATGATGGTATTCTTGACCGAAGCCGCTACTATTCGGTCGAGTAGCTCCTCAACTGGCATCACGAGGCTGGGTGCACCCAGAAAAATGAAAACAGCGGATGGCGGCCTGGATGGTCTCCCATCCAAGTGCCGACCACGCCAGACAGCGCTTAACTTCGGTGGTCTCAAGGGAACCGCTTTATCCACTGCGGCAAGGCCATTGCCTCAAAGACAAACAAATAATTACGATTTAGAAAAATTGGATTTTTTCTTCAACAGAAAGAGTTTCACGCATAGAGCAACTCAGTGACGTGTTGATCCTACCCTGTCCCTTACTTAAGTAGTTGTTTAGCTTGGCTATGACAGAGTTGCTGCAGTATTCTTGAGGGGTATCGTGTCAAATTGTGCCCAAATGGCGCGTCACACCGTCAAAATCCCGAGCTAGTCTGCTCATAATACTCGAAATGTTCCCAATAGGACAGAGATCAACGGCTTTTCTATGCAAGGTATGGTTTGGTAAGCACAAGGTGAAAGGTAAAAGGATATCAATGATACGATTCGCTGATGACATTGCTATCCTGAGTGAAAGTGAAGAAGAATTAAATGATATGCTGAACGGAATGAACAGTCTAATGAGTACACAGTATGGTTTGAGAGTAAATCGAAGAAAGACGAAGGTAATGAGAAGTAGTATAAATGAGAACAGCGAGAAACTTAACATCAGGATTGGTGGTCACGAAGTCAATAAAGTTAAGGAATTCTGCTACCTAGGCAGTAAAATAACCAATGATGGACGGAGCAAGGAGGACATCAAAAGCAGACTCGCTATGGCAAAAAAGGCATTTCTGGCCAAGAGAATCTACTAATATCAAATACCGGCCTTAATTTGAGGAAGAAATTTCAGAGGATGTACGTCTGGAGTACAGCATTGCATGGTAGTGAAACATGGACTGTGGGAAAACCGGAAAAGAAGAGAATCGAAACATTTGAGATGTGGTGCTATAGACGAATGTTGAAAATTAGGTGGACTGATAAGGTAAGGAATGAGGAGGTTCTACGCAGAATCGGAGAGGAAAGGAATATTTGGAAAACACTGATAAGGAGAAGGGACAGGATGATAGGACATCTGCTAAGACATGAGGGAATGACTTCCATGGTTCTAGAGGGAGCTGTAGAGGGAAAAAACTGTAGAGGAAGACAGAGATTGGAATACGTCAAGCAAATAATTGAGGACGTAGGTTGCAAGTGCTACTCTGAGTAGAAGAGGTTAGCACAGGAAAGGAATTCGTGGCGGGCCGCATCAAACCAGTCAGTAGACTGATGACCAAAAATAAAAAATAGCATAAAGATAAGCGACAGAAACTCTCGCCGTTTGTGGACGGGCATTATCTTGCCGAAATGTAAGCCGCGGATGGCTTGCCTTGAAGGGCAACAAAACAGGGAGTGGAATATCGTCGCTCTATCGCTTTGCTGTAACGGAGCTGCAGGTGAGAATCAAAGGTGCCCTGGTACGAAATGAAATGGCATCACATATCATCAGTGAGATGGAAGATGAAGACAAAGTGGACAACTAACAATTCTATCAGTCACTGCCAGGACGACTTACTGCTTGCATAAGGAACGAAGGTGGAAAAGTGCGTAATTGACTTGCTCAATTTGTGAAGCTCTTTCTCTTGAATAAATCATCCATTATTTGGAATGGTAATCATTTCTTCTTCTTCACACGTACATCCGTACATCACATCACCCGATCTCCGTTCCATTTGTATAATAACTTCATGGAATTTTTCTCTAGAGTGTGTATTAGTTCAAATGGCTCTGAGCACTATGGGACTTAAATTCTAAGGGCATCAGTCCCCTAGAACTTAGAACTACTTTAACCTAACTAACCTAAGGACATCACACACAACCATGCCCGAGGTAGGATTCGAACCTGCGACTGTAGCGGTCACACAATTCCAAACTGTAGCGCCTAGAACCGCTAGGCCACCTCGGCCGGTTGTGTATTAGTTATTTGACTTTGTTCAGAGGTTGAAGTAATAAAATACCTTTCTGATGATTTTTCTCTAACATTACTGTTTAATTTTTAAACGACTGGCGAGTCACCTCATTTGGAAAGTATTCCATCATATTGTAGACTAAAGCAAGTGATGAGTAACGTTCGTTTAGAAATTTGAAGTTTTCGCTAACCAGCAGTGCTCCGAGTAGGTGAGCCGGGCCTGACAAGCCTAGTTTCACGGCGATCACTAGACTATTGATAGCTGCATAAGATCAGTCTTCACACCGACGACCACAACAGCAACAAGTACGTTGTTTTTCGTCTTACTACATGACAAAGGTCTCATTACAGGACAACAGATAATGAGCGTCATGACGGGAGTTACTGAACGTGCAATGAAATTGTTGTGGTTGCAAGTCTCCTACCTTATGACTGGTTCAACGATGTTCTCCGTTGCAGTCGTTTGCCAGTTATTTTCATTTCATCGTAATACATGCATTCCGCATCATCTGTGATTTGCTTTATATACTTATAACTCGATCTCTCCCTGCGATTACTTCATTCCACCAGCCCTTCTACCACAGATTTTAGGAACGACTAATCTCGTTGGAAGTCATGAACAGTTTTACCTCTCATTTCATTGTATCCTACATTAGACTTTCATTACCGTTCATTTGGAGCAAGGTTTCACTTTGTCGTTAGTAAATCGATCTGTTAGTCAAGAAGCTCTAATAACATAACACTGTAAGGGGTCAAATTTTTTCATGTTTGCCCTGTCTGTGTTTCACAGAGTTTTATAGCTGCGGTCAGAAATTCGCTCTTAAGGAAGCTCTGGTCACACTATTTGCATATTAGTGCTCTTACTCATTATAGGAAGCGACCCTCACTTGTGCAGTCCCAGCTAGTCAGTCACTATGCCATCCTGTTGGATCTATTCCACTGCCAAGAGCTCAGAATTCGTTTACCTCCTCGACAGTTTCTCATCCAAATTATCCACTTAGCCAAGAAGGTTGTGCATGTGTAAGAAATTTAACCTCAAATTCCTACAATAGACACGACTGCAGAAACTGTTCGATGAGTTGAGTAATGAATCAGGAGAATCACACAGCGTCACATCAAACATATCCTTTTTCTAAAAATTAGTTGTGAGAAAGATAGAAAGGATCGATCTGTTCCCTTGGACATGCAACAAAAAAAAAAAAAAACATACGTCATTTTGACACCACAGGCACCAAGAAATAAAGCGCAATCGAATTACCGACATTGGCTAAGAATGGATATTATTTTAAAGCAATGGAGACAATTGAAAATTTGTGCCAGACTGGGATTCGAGGCCGGGTCTATTGCATACTAGGCAGATGTACAGACCACTAAGCCATCTTGTCCACACGTCACTAGTGTAGTGCACCTTGCCCATTATCCTCATTACTCACGACATGTCGCCAACTGCCGTAAGAGTTCGAGCCCGCTGTGCACCTGGACTGAAGAGTGGCTTTCCTCACCTTACCTGCATGTGTGTGGTGTCTGATCTTTTATCACTGCATTACTAGTGTGTGGGTAAGTTAAGACTTTGTGTATTACGGGATGCATGCTATGATATTCCACGCAGCTGCCATGACGACTGTGTCCAGATGGCACAGTAGTCGGCACAACTGTCTAGTAAGCAGTGGAGCGGGGTTCGAATCCTTGTCCGGCAAAAATTTTCTACTTTCCCTATTGCTTTAAATCAGTTCCATTCGCAGCCAATACCTCTAATTCCTTGGCATCTTAATTCATACTGTCCACTGGGTCAAAGTAGTGTCTGTTTTTTCACACATGTTCAGAACAACAGACACGACAATATATAATTAAGGTGAGGAAGGCCAATGGTCTCATCAGTACGGATTCAAACCCAGCTCGGACTATTAAGGGAATCGATGCAATGCCGCGAGTAATGAGGATAATGGGCAAGTGACACTACATTAGTAGCGCGAGGATAAGTTGGGAATTTCAGTTTGACGGAAGTCGTGCTAAGGTAGCCCGTGCATTTCTCATGGAAAGTGTGTACAGCGGGATCAGTGGTCAGTGCATCTGCTTAGTAAGCATGAGACCCAGTACTGAACCCTGGTCTGGCGAAAATTTCCAGATTTCCCCACTGATTTAAATCACTACCCGGCAATGTCAGTAATTTCTTTGTGTTTTGACAAATGGAAGAAATGATCCTCTTAATCTAAACATTCTCCCGCCACAGACTGCTTTAACGCTACTACAGATCTCACTGACATACTGTGTCGAAGCTGAGGTCTTTGTGTGGAATGAAGTTAGAATAATCAGCACATCTCTGATGCAGGCAACTCTGTTGAACAGAACAATGAACACCGTCTTCTCCTCCTCCAGTGAGCTCACATTTCTAACTTACATCAATATTTCAATACAGACAGTGGAAAAAACAAAACAGACCAGGAAAACATGTTATACACTATAAGATGCGCAACGCAACGTACGTCAACCCTACAGGATGGAAGTGATGTACCGAATCATTATGGCTCAGGTGCAGCTACTGACAGAGATCTATTGTGGGGACTAATTATGGTATGGCAGCGAAACTTGGTAGATATGAGAATGCCAATGCAGAACCGATATACATACGAAAAAAGTAGTTCCAATTTCGCCCACCAGATGCAAATCTGGCGCTGTACATCATCATGTCGACGCCTCCGTTGCTCATACTAACAAAGTGTGTCAGTGACGGTTTCTATTAAAATAGAAATTATGCCCCTCTCACCTGATTGGTTCAAATGGCTCTGAGCACTATGGGACTTAACTGCTGTGGTCATCAGTCCCCTAGAACTTAGACCTAACTAACCTAGGGACATCACATACATTCATGCCCGAGGCAGGATTCGAACCTGCGACCGTAGCGGTCACGCGGTTCCAGACTGTAGCGCCTAGAACCGCACGGCCTGCCCTCTCACTTGTTTGGCCTTTTCTGCTCACTTCGCGTTCCTGAACTATTACTTATGAGAACATTTACTGCGCCAGATATGCACCTGGTGGCCATAATGGGGACTACTAGTTCCAGGGTATTTTAGTAATATTTAATTTTAACCACCCAGCATGTTAGGTTGCCTACCTTAAGGTGCATAAAATATTTTTGGGCCATTCTGTACTCAACTGAAAGCTTTTATTTTATTTTACTATTTGCTTTAACGACTGTAATTTTGGATTTGATAGATTACGATCACACAATTACACGTTGATTCTTTAGATAGACATAAGAAACAAAGACGGATAACTACGTTTAGTTTGTCCACCTCACATGTCTTCAACTGCTAATGTTCGCGCGGAGAATGCCAAGCTGTAGTAGTCCCTCTCTACCTACGAAATGTGTTCTGCCATGACGTAATACGGCCCCTGAAGGCTGCTCCCTCCTGGATGGTTAGAACCGATCCCCATTCGGCATCTTCTAGAAAGGTATCTGTTTTTATAAGAAAATGTACTGTACTCCACATCTCCACATGGCGTATTTCTTAACCAAAATGCGCTGTTTTTCATGCGCATAAATTTACCTAAACTGCAAAACATATAGAGGTAACAAAAATATGCAAACGTCGTGAGGAGTGTGTACCTGGACATATATCCAGACGCTAGCCATGCCTGCAGGTCGCACTGGTCTATTTGGCAACGAAAAGCAATCGTGCAATGTCCCCAAAACGGTGATGGTCATGAGCAGAGAAGTATTCTGCTAAGTTGTGAGTTCATTATGTTGCAACTTAGTGCATTCGAACATGACGGAAATGTTGGTGCTTGCATGGTGGGTTCTTTCATAAACAAGGTTGGCGGAGGCTTAAGTGTTTCGAGGGGCAACGTATTAACCGTTTATACTGCATACAAGGAAAGTAAAGAAACATTGATCGCTAAGTCACGACGCGCATTAAAGACCGTGTTGTGTGATGGGTACCGATGATCACTGAAGAGGACTCTAAGGAAAATAAGAGGACGAAAGCTGCAAATGTCACTACAGAATTTGATGCCACACTCAAGAACCTGAAATGTTTCTTTTTATGTGCAAATAATTTTAAGCCCCAAAACTAAAGTAATTCATGTAAACCGACGTAAGAAAGGCTGTATTTCTGTATTAATTCCATGTATTGTCCTTAAACTGTTTTATAATGGCAAAATTTTAGTTAATTCTTAAATGTGAGCGAG
This sequence comes from Schistocerca cancellata, assembly GCF_023864275.1. Taxonomy (NCBI): domain Eukaryota; kingdom Metazoa; phylum Arthropoda; class Insecta; order Orthoptera; family Acrididae; genus Schistocerca; species Schistocerca cancellata. Next base: position 55,038,901 of record NC_064626.1, read on the forward strand.
CAATACACATGTTAAAAATAGAGAAAGACAGCAATTGCATCTTTTAATTAGCAAATACTGCAGCAGACGCAGCGCAAGCGGCGTCAACAATCAAATTTGGTGGGATTAGCCACACCGGAAAGGAGCGCAACGAAGTCTCTCGAACACATTTTTACGCAAGATGCTTCCAGATCAGGGAGAGACCGAGGAAAAATTACAGTAAAGTTGCCTTCAGTTGTCTACTTGTATATCAACACGAGTGGCGTCTGGCTCGCTCTCTTCTGAGGCCCGCTCTCTACTGATGTCTCCACTCTTGTCGATCGCTCTCTCTTAGTGATCGTTCTCTCGAACGATTTTGTAACACGCAGTTGGAAGTGAAAGATATTTTCAAGCTGTGAAAAGTATTTCATCACCATCATCATCATCATTTAAGACTGATTGTGCCTTTCAGGGTTCAGTCTGGAGCGTAGTGCCCTTTATAAAATTCCTCCATAATCCCCTATTCCGTGCTAACATTGGTGCCTCTTCTGATGTTAAGCGTATTACTTCAAAACCATTCTTAACCGAATCCAGGTACCTTCTCCTGGGTCTGCCCCGACTCCTCCTACCCTCTACTGCTGAATCCATGAGTCTCTTGGGTAACCTTGCTTCTCCCATGCGTGTAACAAGACCCCACCATCTAAGCCTGTTCGCCCTGACTGCTACATCTATAGAGTTCACTCCCAGTTTTTCTTTGATTTCCTCATTGTGGACACCCTCCTGCCATTGTTCCCATCTACTAGTACCTGCAATCATTCTAGCTACTTTCATATCCGTTACGTCAACCTTATTGATAAGGTACCCTGAATCCACCCAGCTTTCGCTCCCATATAACAAAGTTGGTCGAAAGATTGAACGGTGCACAGATAACTTAGTCTTGGTACTGATTTCCTTCTTGCAGAAGAGAGTAGATCGTAGCTGAGCACTCACTTCATTAGCTTTGCTACACCTCGCTTCCAGTTCTTTCACTATATTGCCGTCCTGTGAGAATATGCATCCTAAGTACTTGAAACTGTCCACCTGTTCTAACTTTGTTCCTCCTATTTGGCACTCAATCCGTTTATATCTCTTTCCCACTGACATTACTTTCGTTTTGGAGATGCTAATCTTCATACCATAGTCCTTACATTTCTTATCTAGCTCTGAAATATTACTTTGCAAACTTTCAATCGAATCTGCCATCACAACTAAGTCATCTGCATATGAAAGACTGTTTATTTTGTGTTCACACATCTTAATCTCACCGAGCCAGTCTATTGTTTTCAACAAATGATCCATATATAATATGAACAACAGTGGAGACAGGTTGCAGCCTTGTCTTACCCATGAAACTACTCTGAACCATGAACTCAATTTACCGTCAACTCTAACTGCGGCCTGACTATCCATGTGAAGACCTTTAATTGCTTACAATAGTTTGCCTCATATTCCATAATCTCGCAGAACAGACAATAACTTCCTCCTAGGAATCCGGTTGTAAGCCTTTCTAGATCTATAATGCATAGATACAATTCCTGTTCCATTCATAACACTTCTCCATTATTTGCCGTAAGCTAAAGATCTGGTCCTGACAACCTCTAAGAGGCCAAAACCCACACTGATTTTCATCCAATTGGTCCTCAACTAATACTCGCACTTTCCATTTAACAATACCTGAGAAGATTTTACCCACAATGCGGATTAAAGAGATACCTCTGTAGTTGCTACAATCGTTTCTGTTTCCAATTAAAAGGTTGGTGTGATTACTGCTTCTGTCCAGTCTGATGGAACCTGTCCCGACTCCCAGGCCATTTCAAGTTTCCTGTGTAGCCATTTAAGACCTGACATTCCACTGTATTTGATGAGTTCCGACTTAATTTCATCCACCCCAGCTGCATTATTGCACTGCAATCAATTGACCATTTTCACCACTTCCTCAAATATGGTCCTATTTCCATCCTCATTCCTATCTCATTGTACATAGAAATCTGAAACATTACTCATCATATTTTCACCTACATTGAGCAACTTCTCGAAATATTCCCTCCATCTGCCCAAGGAATCCACAGGATTCACAAGCAGGTTTCCTCACCTGTCCAAAATACTTGTCATTACCTTCTTACCTCCCTTTCGAAGACTGCTAATTACACTCCAGAATGGTTTTCCAGTAGCTTGACCCGAAGTCTCTAACCTGTTTCCAAAGTCTTCCCAAGATTTCTTCTTGGATGCTGCAATTATCTTTTTGGCTTTGTTTCTTTCTTCAACATAACTTTCTCTGTCTACCTGAGTTCTAGTATGTAGCCATTTTTGATACACCTTTTTCCTTTTACAGGCTGCCTTGATTGTGTCATTCCACCAAGCTGTTTGCTTCATCCTACCTTTACACACTACTGTTCAAAGACATTCTTTAGCCACTTCTAGTGCTGTGTCCTGTACCTTGTCCATTCCTTTTCCTATGACTGTAATTGACTACATTCAACTAACTGGTACCTTTCTGAGATCGCTGTTATGTACTTGTGCCTGATTCCCTTATCCTGAAGTTTCTCCACTCTTATCCTCCTACATATGGACCTGACCTCCTGCACTTTCGGCCGCACAATACCAATTTCGCTGCACATTAAATAATGGCCAGTGACGTCAAAGAATCCCCTGAATACACGTGTGTCCCTCACAGCCCTCCTGAATTCCTGATCTGTTATTATATAGTCAATGACAGATCTGGTTCCCCTGCTTTCCCAAGTATACCGGTGAATGTTCTTATGTTTAAAAAAGGAGTTTGTGATTACTAAGCCCATACTGGCACAGATATCCAAGAGTTGTTTCCCGTTCCTGTCGGCCTCCATATCCTCTCCAAATTTACCCATAACCTTTTCATACCCTTCTGTTCGATTTCCAATCCTGGCATTAAAATCACCCATGAGCAGAACACTGTCCTTGTCCTTTACTCTAACAACTACATCACTGAGTGCATCATAAAAACTATCCATCTTATCTTGATCTGTCCCTTCACAATGCGAATATACTAACACAATCTCAATTTTCTTGCTAGACACTGTCAAATCTATCCACATCAGTCGTTTGTTTACATACCTTATTGCAACTACGCTGGGTTCCATCTCTTTTCTGATGTAAAGCCATACACCCCATTGTGCTATTCCTGCTTTGACTCCTGATAGGTAGACCTTGTATTCTCCCACTTCCTCTTCTTTCTGACCCCTTACCCGAATGTCACTAACAGCTAAAACGTCCAGCCCCGTCTTACTTGCAGCCTCTGCCAGCTCTACCTTCTTCCCAGAGTAGCCCCCATTGATATTAATAGCTCCCCATCTCATTACCATTTGTTTGACTAGTGGTATCTTAAGAGTCCCTGGTTTGTCAGTTAGAGGTGGGACTCCGTCACCTCCAAAGGTCCGAGGCATTTTACTCTGATTGTTGCCAGAATCATATTTACCTATGTGAAAGGACCGTCAACATATGAATAATTGTTATTGTTCACCACTGTTTCATTTCAACAACATTAACATTGCCTGCCAACTTTTCTATGTTTCAGCCAGGAAAACTGCAGGATTGCCGACTTATTGTTTGCTGGTCGCTGCCGAAGATCATTGATGTTCGAATCTGTAGCAGCCAATCGTATGCCCCAAAGATCCGTTAAGCCCATCTGTAGACGCAGTTTCCGGGCAGCACTTCTGTGCACAACGCGTAATATTAATGATCGGCATACGGCCAGCAAACGATGTCCGCGGTCAGTCCACTCCACGGTATCAAAGCACGTTGGACAACATCTTGAATTATTACTTTTGTATCTCTTAGCGGTAAATTTATCTGTTCCGTGTGATAATCCAAAAATTTTTTGGCTAGTTCTTTTAATTAACGGCACTTCAGCTAATTTCCACTTATCAAAATTTAATTTTCAGTTACTACTACAGAGCCCCACACAAAACAGAGAGAACTTTCTTTTTCAAAGTAATAATTTTTCAGCACCAAAGCCTCGAACAACAGGATGGGGGCTCCATAAGCAGGAAGTTGCAGGCGGAGTTGAAATCCTAAAATCTCTCATCGGAGATGCAAATGACCTTAACAGGAAACATGATACCGATGCCATAAAAACTCGACTATGGAACAATGGAAGATTCCACACTGTTCGGACGAGTCTTAATTCACACTGCTTTCAACTTCTGGCCGAATTTGCGTCCGAAGAGTGAATCTTGGTGGTGGTTCAGTGATGATATAGGCAGTCACATTGCAGCACTCCATGGTTACTCTGCACGGTCACATTACTTCCAACCTTTATGTTTCCATTTTGGCTAGTCAGGTTGATCCCGTGGTACAATGTTTGTTCCCCAAGGGTTATGCTGTGTCCCAAGAGAACAGGGTGCGTAGTTTCCTGAGCACGAGGTGAACTGTCGCTTTCCTCCTGGCAACCACTGTCATCATAACTCATCATTATTTAACCTTCGTGGCTCACTTTGGAAGGAATAGTGCATGATAGCTATCACCATCCATCATCATCATATGGACTTATAACGATTTGGAGGAACGATGGTATACCATTCCATTGGAACACTTACAGAACCAATGTTTGTCTATTCCGATTCCACTGGATTTGGTTGCAATACCAAGGGTTTTTCTGCACTGTATTAGGCATGGTAATGCGTTGTGATTTCGGTATTTTCATAATTTTGTTCATCCCTCGTACGTACTAACTAACCGATATGTATTGCGAAGTAAAGTATGTGCTCTTTGTCGTTCTGTGGAAGATATCTCTCAAATAACTTTATAATACGGCACAAGACTAGAAAAGAACTTTTTATTCATTGTACTGCAGACGCTGAATAATTCTCTCTGAAATAAAATATTTTATTGTGACAAGACTTGTCAAATATACTTTGATAACGTTTGGAATCTGTTTATTAGCATCTGTGTGAATACTGAGAATGAATGGATAAAGGAAGTAATGGTGTTATATTCATAGTACGAGCCAGTCATCTACGTGAGCTACATTTCTTACTTACGAGTTATGCCGATACGTTTTATTTATTGATCGCTGCATTTTCAGTCACTTATCTCGTTGACTGAAACTGGTGGTATTCTGCACAGTGTGCTGAAAGTTAACATCTTATTTTTTTTCATTATTTCAATCAGTTTATCTACACTATGTCATAGAAATATTCATTATTAGTTTCCTCACTAACTGGTAACGATATTCATATTGTCGACGTGTTAAGCGAAATTTGAATTTTCCTCTTTTCGTACTTCACTTTAGTAATTTTATTTTAATATTAGTTTCATTAGCCCTTTTTTGTTATATCTTTGCACACTTACCGCCTTAAGTGCAGAAACCAACTGTGAAAATATCGAGAACGAATCATGTTAGTAAACCAACACGAATGGAAAGACGTAAGGTGAAGACGCTGCTGTTTTTGAGATAAGACAGCTTTTTCGGTTAATTTATTTTCAAAAACAGTATTTCGACTTCTTTGTGGTCATATATTGTGGTTTTCTACGTAGATAACCACTGAACAATGATTAAAAAGCAGGAACAGTTTGTGCAAAGAAGGAAAGGTTTACACGAATAACAGTCCGAGTGGGAGAAAAGTTCTCACATCTCATGGGTTCAGCTCTTTCTAACATATTAGGATTCTTACGTGAGTTCAACTCACTCCAGAAAGTTAATAAGCCAGGTGTCATTTTAGTCCGTCTAGTAATTACATGTGTTGATTGCTGCACTCATTGATTCCTATAACCGCGTGAATAGTATTAACTCTTCAGTGAAAACTGCTGTCAGTTATAGTTTAGTGAATTCCTGTAGAATTTAATTTACTGTTAATTTTTAATGTGTTTTATTGGTGTAGAGTCCTCTGAAAACTTTTCTCAGTTTTCCAACTCACCGGGAGCCCTTGTAAGCAGGATTGATATAAAACTTCCTGGAAGGTTAAAACTGTGTGCCCGACCGAGACTCGAAATCGGGACCTTTGCCTTTCGCGGGCAAGTGCTCTATCAACTGAGCTACCGAAGCACGACTCACGCCCGGTACTCACAGCTTTACTTCTTTTAGTATATCGTCTCCTACCTTCCAAACTTTACAAAAGCTCTCCTGCGAAACTTGCATAACTAGCACTCCTGAAAGTTTTAATCTTCCAGGAAGTTTCATATCAGCGCACACTCCGCTGCAGAGTGAAAATCTCATTCAGGATTGATAGAGATTATTCTCTGAGGTCGAGTCTGAATTAAATTTCACTTAAATCACCGACATTTTTCAATTTTCCGACTCAAAAAGAGAAATTTTGTGGGTCACTCCCACACGATAATACACACCAAAGGGAGAGAGAGGGGGAGAGACGAATTATACACTTGTTCCAGAAATAATCCCTAACTTGGGAATTATATATCTGAGATGCGTGATGCACAGCATTTGGTATATGTGAAATAATGAAAAGTCTTAAAGAAGATAAGCGAAGGATTTGAAATTTGGTATTAAAGAATGATTCTGATACATAAGGAGATTATAACTTCAACTGATGAATAATGGAATGTGTGTGAAACACCAACTGAGAGAAGGGTGATATAATTTTCGTTCAGTTTAGTGGGAAATAACCTCCAGGATGATACATGGAATCGTAGAGAGGAAAGGAGATAAGAAAAAAAATGGAAATTGGAATTCCTACCACAAATAATTGAGGATTTTAAATGGAAGAGATTTTCTTTGATCAGGTGATTGGCACAGGAGAGGAAAATTTAATAAGCCATATCAAACCATGCAGGAAAAGGAAGAACCTTCTTTCGTCAGTGTTTCGAATAGGGAATGAATATCGCATTGAGTTTATCATGCTGATGTCTTTTGTTGTCAAACCTTTAATATCCATTTAAACGCTAGGGAAAATATTTTAAGTTCTAGAAGAAAGCTGCTAGTGGAGAATTTCGTATTCTTTTGAATACCAATACTGAAAAAGCAGGGACTAACAACTTGTGTGAAGAGATGGCAAAAATGGTTTCTTCCCTCGAGACTACATAAGAAGTAAAGAATATCCTACATTGTCCGTGTAGTCACATTGCAGCGAATAAATCACAAATAGAGAGCGTCATGACGAATACAGGGATTACAGGGATTAGTGAACACAAGGTCATTGTAGAGAGGCTCAAAACCATATCAACCAAAACCACTATAAATAAACGCAAGATATATCTATTTAAAACAACAGATAAAAATTCGCTTGATGCCTTCCTAAGAGTGAGTCTCTATTCCTTCCATGCCAATTATGTAAGAGTAGACCAGATATGGCTCAAATTCTAAGATACAGTATCGACAGCATAGATAGATTCATACCGCATAAGTTAATAAGAGACGGGACTGATCCACCATGGCACACAAAACACGTCAGAACATTGCTGCAGAGGCAACGAAAACATAATGCCAAGTTCAGAAAAACGCAAAATTCCCAAGACTGGCTTAGTTTCACGGAAGTTCGAAATTTATTGCGGACGCCCATTCGAGATGCTTTTAATACGTCTCACAATGAAACGTTGTCTCAAAATATGGTAGAAAATCTGGTCGTGTGTAGATTACACCAGCGACAAAATACAGTCAATAGCGTCACTGCGCGATAGCGATGGAAAAGTTACAGATGATGGCGCCACTAAAGCGAAGTTACTAAATACAGTTTTCCGTAATTCCTTCACGAAAGAAGACGAAGTAAATATTCCAGAATACGAAACCAGAACAGCTGTTAGCATGAGTGACATAAAAGTAAATATCTCAGGTGTTGCGAAACAACTCAAATCACTTATGAACGTCAAGTCTTCCAGTCCAGATGGTGTACCAATAAGGTTCCCTTCAGAGTATGCAGACACAGCAGCGCCTTTCTTAGCAATCATATACAACCGCTCACTTGACGAACAGTCTGCTTCTAAAGACTGGGAAGTAGCACAGATCACTGCAATATTCAAGAAAGGAAATAGGAGTAACCAATTTAATTACAGACCCATATCACTGACCGTAATTTGCAGTAGGATTTTGGGCATATACTGTACTCGAACATTATGAATCACCTTGAAGAAAATGACTTATTGATACATAACCAACTCGGATTCAGAAAATATCGTTCTTGTGCAACACAGCTAGCTCTTTATTCCCATGAAGTAATGAGTGCTGTCGATAAGGGATCTCACATCGATTCCATACTCCTAGATTTCCAGAAGGCTTTTGATACCGTTCCTCACAAGCGACTACTAATGTAATTTCGTGCATATGGAGTATCGTCTCAGTTGTATGACTGGATTCGTGATTTCCTCTGAGAGAGGTCACAGTTCGTAGTGACAGACGATATATAATCGAGCAGAACAGAAGTGATACCTGACGTTCCGCAAGGTAGTGTAATAGGCCCTCTGTTATTCCTGGTTTACATAAATGATCTTCGTGATAATCTAAGGAGTCCCCTTAGACTGTTTGCAGATGACGCTGTAATTTAACGTCTAGTAAAATCATCAGACGATCAATTCCAGTTACAAAATGATCTAGAGAGAATTTCTGTATGGTGTGAAAAGTGGCAATTGACACTAAACAAAGAAAAGTGCGAGGTTATCTACATGGGTACTAGAAGAAATCCGATAAATTTGGGGTATACGATAAATCGCATAAATCTAAGGACTGTCAATTTGACTAAATACGTAGAAACTACAATTACGAGTAACTTAAATTGGAAAGACCACATAGGTCATATTGTGGGGAAGGCGAAACAAAGATTGAACTTTGTTGGCAAACCCACTAAAGAGACAGCCCACATTACACTTGTCCGTCCTCTGCTGGAATATTGCTGCGCGGTATAGGATTCTTACCAGGTAGGATATAAGGAGGACATCGAAAAAGTGCAAAGAAGGGCAGCTCGTTTCGTTTTATCGCGCAATAGGAGTGAGAGTGTCATTGATATTATATGCGAGTTGTGCAGTCACTGAAACAAAGGCGGTTCTATTCGCGGCGAGGTCTATTTACGAAATTTCAATCGGAAACTTACTCTTGTGAATGCGAAAATATTTTTTTGGCGCCCACCTACGTAGTGAGAAACAATCTCATAATAAAATAAGGGAAATTAGCGCTAGTAAGGAAAGATTTAGGTGTTCCATTTTCCCACGCACCGTTCGAGAGTGGAATGGTGGAGAAGTAGTATGAATTGCAGAGTAACCATGTAGTTGTGGATGTAGGACCTATCAGAAAGCTAATGTCTTAGAGCATTCATGCTCCTGTGTAAGATGGTAACTGTACCAGTCGCTGACATTGTGGTAGTAAGACATGTCGGATTAATGTTACAACTTCCTCGAGAAGATAGTCTAACTGAATTCTTAAGTCGCTAACTTTTAGTACAAATCGTTGACAAAGCATAGCTATAGTAAAATCATTAAAACAGGATAGTATAATGTTCTGACTTAAGAATAATACATTCACCTGATTGGTATAGGTCTCGATCGAGCGTAAATTGTATTTAATTCTTTATGAAGGAGAAATAGATTTCTTGAAAACTTTTCTGAATTTCGGCCTTACTTTGAAATTTGAGGTAAGTTTTAAAAAGAGGATGTATGGTGATTTAACAAGCTTCCTTTTTATTAGTGGAAAAGAGATTCGTTTAGTTATAACACTGTACTTTAGCGAGAATGGTCTGGGAATTCTTTTTTTGAGGCGGCTTTTTGCTAACTGGAGAATACCATCCCTATAAGAATTAAATTTAACGAGAGTTTAAATACCACAGCGCATAGCCAGAACCGTGGCGTACAGTGAGTTAATTAGCACTGGACTGTGTTTTAACTTCCAATTCCTAAGCAGCTATGTGGAAATTATAAGACTGCCGCAGTGTGTTCTTACCTAATGGGCACCAAATGAAACTATGTAACTGCAGTCAGACTATCTAACTTCTTACACATAGATTTGTGGCACAATTGACGAACCATATGGGGGCGTAAGTAAATATTTTCCTAGCATGTTTAGCAAATAAAAAAAAATTATTAAAATAATAATAATAATAGTAATAATTTGTAATAATAATAATAATAATAATACTTGTTTGTTTGGTTTGGTTGATTGAGTAATTGAGAGATTAAAATTTACGCCGTGAATTTATCGAACTTCGCACGTCAGAAGATGTACGGAACGTAGCCAGGGCTCATTATATATTTTCTGTAGACAGTCTAATATCTGACCTGAGCTTCAATCATGAAAATGGAGTGACTAAAATTACTAAAACAAAGAAAAGCATACGATTAAATAAAACATATATTCATTTTAACATATACATTACGATATAAATTACACTTACGTAAAATTATAGGGAAATAATTGCAGATCATTTACAAATGAGAGCGACTTATTGATTCTGCGCCTCTTTTCTGCAAATAAGTATGAAATGGCTAACTGTGGAGCCACACAAAATATTACGTCCTTCTAGGACAACGAATGACATAAGAGTGTGCTGATGCCTACTGGCTGTGACAAGAGAGCGGTGTTAATTGCTTTATTTTGCATTCTCTTGTCTTAAAAAGTCGATACATGTAATCTAAGTTAACTAAATTAAATATTGTCTGTGCTCGAGTGCAAATGGTTCCTTAAACATGGTATGAGAAACCACACTACAGCCAACTGTTCCACATTTTCTTTTTAAAACAGCTTCGTCTAAATACACGAGATTTACAAATAAAGTATGTTGTGCTGCAGCAATGGCTGGATGTAACCGTGTATCAACCTTCTAGGTTTAAGCTGCTATTCAAATGCACATATTAATATTCTCAACACTATCTGATCAATTTCACACAACAGATATTCCTTGAACCAGCATCTCCCGCTGACATTGAAACCTTAAAGACAATGAATTTCAGTAGAATCAGAAAAGCGTTACCATTTGTTACTGCAGTGAATTTTCAATCGATTTCTCAATAAAGATTTTCATTGCAGCAGACACATTCGCGAATCTGCATGGGAATTATTTATCAATGCTCGAGATTATACACACAGTTTACCTTAATGTCATAACCTCTTACAACGTTAAGGCGCAAATGAATTCCACTTTAGGTCTCCTCAGTCTTATAGCTCGTTACTTTACATTTTTCTGAGCCACTTTAGACTGACTGAAACGATGTGGACTGGTTGGGGCAGCCTGACTATTCATGTGTTCGTTACTCTTGGTCATGCACACTTCAGGAACATGTCGCAAAATTTCTGTACACTCACCTTGCGTCTTGTATAGTTGTGTCCCTCTTGCGAAAAATCTCCCAATATCGCAAGTCTGTTCATCACGTCTGACTTACCTGTAACGAGGATCGTGGTATCCCTGAACCTGAGGAACGTTTCCATATTTTTCAGGGATGCTAACATATTTTTACTGCCATGGTGTGACATGTTTCACTACACATTGCAATTAACACAGTGCTGTTCATATACACGGTCCACTGCTACAGTATTTGTATTTCCATGGTGTATTGTGTGCCTCTACAGGCTGTAACAATCACAATGGAATTCTTACACATAATATATTTTGAGTAAAAACGCACTGTCGCACTACGTAATATGTCTACTTCAGTGCACTCTTCTTCTCAGGCGACCTCCTTGTCCAATGACAAAGAGGAAAGCCCGGATTATGGAAGGATCGATAAGAAAGGCGGACGTTCCCTTTAGAATGAGCCCTCCCAGAATTTGCCTTCAACGAGTTAGGGAAAACACGTAAAACCTAAATCAGGATGGCCGGACGCGGGTTTGAACCATCGTACTCCGGAATGCTTACAACTGGAGTACCCTGATCGGCTTTTGGCGGAAAGCACACCACCAACGTTCTGCCAAGCATTCTGTGGTCCATTTTCTCAACTTTTAACCAATTGGAACCGAGGAAAGGCAATTCTTTCCTATAACATTGTGCTCTGCACGGCCATGACAGACGAGAATCGGTCGTTCATGTTATCACTCATCCACTCAGAGCATGGCGCAACAGGCGAAACAGTAGTTAGATTTTAGCAATATTGCTCCACATTACATTTACCGCTAGACCTAGTTAGCCACAAATGTTACAACAACCATCACAATCCTCCTTCTTTAAGTTGAAACAAATACAAGAATTTGTAATTAGGACTTCACTCATATTGTGTTAAGTTCGTGCTCTACAAATATTGAGAATATTGTGTTATTCGTCGTTTATACCAGCATGTGACAATCAGGCAGCAGAGGCGTCAGTTTATTATTCCATGATATGTTGCTGACGTTGAACACAATCCCATTTTTGTCATGTGAATATGGAAACGAACCAAATATAGTATCTCAACTACCGCCTATGACTAGCACCTTAGAGGACAGACCTATCATTTGTTTAGATGTGCCGTATCATACAGTCATTACTCATGCCTCGAGAAGAACAAACGTTGCCAGGCTGCATTCGTCATTGTCATATGGACACAGAGCCTAAATGATCATACGGACTATTACTGAGTTCACAACACGATTACCTCAGGTTCGCACATACAGATATTTCATCAGCAGGTGTTATATTTGTGACGTGTTTCGGGCAATGGGTGTAACCTGCCTTGGAGATCCCAGTGAAGTTTTCTTTTAATAAGGTAAAATAACGCCACCTGTTCACTGTGCTGTCCTGATGGACTTCTTAGGAAGGACAAGGCTTTCGAAATGAAGTCTGCTATCTTAGTTTATCTCTTAAGTACCTGACAGTGAGATGACAACTCTACTGGAATGTGTAAAATATTTCTTTAGTTTCTCGAGAGTATGCGGATGAGGTTAGTCGGATTTTAATCCTTTCACTTACCGTCCTATTAGCCTATCAATTTACATTTATTGTTAGTTCATCAGTTAATCAGAATTATAGTACAAGTAACATCTTCCACGTACAGTCGTCAATCACCCATTGCAATTGTTAACTGCCTCTCACGTTTCATTCTTCACCCTTTCCACATAAACGAGGCTTAAGATAAGTAAATAACATGAAAGTAATTAAAAATAAAATAATAAACATAAGATACACACATCATCAGAAAATTACTTGAGATATGTTTAAGTATATATAGGAGACAAATTATATTGGACAGTAGCTGCTCACTTGTCGACTATGCCTAGGCTGCTAATATTCACACACGTTGCCTGCGGAGTATTACAGTTACGTTATAGACCCAACAAAGTTACGAAGTTCACATTTCTCAAGAGTCCTATAATTCTGCCGCTGCAACATAAATTAACCACTTTGTATGTGTTTCTGATGGGCTAATGGTGCGGGTTTATCAACTGTTCTCAAATCATAAACATTTGTGGACTGAACGTTTTCAGAAACCCATTGATTTGTTTGTCTTTACCTGTTTATATTTTCGTTCAGTCTACTTCAGATAATTGACTTACAGTCCTTTTGAATTTTCATATTGTACATACATTTTCAGCAATGACGTTATAAAAACTAATTTTTATGATTTTCTTAATGAATTATTGAGTTCTTTCTTGGGAACCTGGTGATTAGTTCCTACACGACAGAGGGATAGAGAAACAATTAAAATCGCTCAAAAGAGGAAAGGCCGCTGGACCTGATGAGATACCAGTTCGATTTTACCTACAGTAGGCGAAGGAATTTCTTGCAGCGCTGTACCGTAGGTCTCTAGAAGAGCGTAGCGTTCCCAAGGATTGGAAAAGGGCACAGGTCATCCCCGTTTTCAAGAAGGGACTCGAAAAGATGTGCAGAACTATAGACCTATATCTCTAACGTCGATCAGTTGCAGAATTTTGGGACACGTATTATGTTCGAGTATAATGACTTTTCTGGAGCCTAGAAATCTACTCTGTAGGAATCAGCATGGGTTTCGAAAAAGACGGTCGTGTGAAACAGCTCGCGCTATTCGTCCAAGAGACTCAGAGGTCCATAGACACGGGTTCACAGGTAGTGCCGTGTTTCTTGACTTCCGCAGGGCGTTCGATACAGTTCCCCACAGTCGTTTAATGAACGAAGTAAGAGCATATGGACTATCAGACCAACTGTGTGATTGGATTCAAGAGTTCCTTGTTAACAGAACGCAGCATGTTATTCTCAATGGAGAGAAGTCTTCCGAAGTAACAGTGGTTTCAGGTGTGTCGCAGGGGAGTGCCATAGGACCGTTGCTATTCACAATATACATAAATGACCTTGTGGATGACATCGAAAGTTCACTGAGGCTTTTTGCAGATGATTCTGTGGTGTATCGAGAGGTTGTAACAATGGAAACTTGTACTGAAATGCAGGAGGATCTGCAGCGAATTGACGCATTGTGCAGGGAATGGCTATTGAATCTCAATGTAGCCAGGTGTAATGTGCTGCGAATACATAGAAAGAAAGATCCCTTATCATTTAGCTACAAAATGGCAGGTCAGCAACTGGAAGCAGTTAATTCCATAAATTATCTGGGAGTACGCATTAGGAGTGATTTAAAATGGAATGATCATATAAAGTTGATCGTCGGTAAAGCAGATGGCAGACTGAGATTCATTGGAAGAATCCTAAGGAAATACAATCCGAAAACAAAGGAAGTAGGTTACAATACGCTTGTTCGCCCACTGCTTGAATACTGCTCAGCAGTGTTGGATCCGTACCAGATAGGCTTCATAGAAGAGATAGAGAAGATCCAACGGAGAGGATCGCGCTTCGTTACAAGTTCGGGTTGTTTGGGGAATGAGACCCGACAGCGAGGTCATCGGTCTCATCGGATTAGGGAAGGAAGTCGGCCGTGCCCTTTCATAGGAGCCATCCCGGCATTTGCCTGGAGTGATTTAGGGAAATCACGGAAAACTCCGTTACAGGATCATTTAGTAATCGCAAAAGCATTACGGAGATGATAGATAAATTCCAGTTAAAGACTCTGCAGGAGAGACGCTCAGTAGCTCGGTACGGGCTTTTGTTGAAGTTTCGAGAACATACCTTCACCAAGGAGTCAAGCTCCCTCCTACGTATATCTCGCGAAGAGACCATGAGGATGAAATCAGAGAGATTAGACCCCACACAGAAGCATACCGACAATCCTTTCCACGTACAATACGAGACTGTAATATAAGGGAGAACCGATAGAGGTACTAAGGGTACCATACGCCACACACCGCCAGGTGGCATGCGGAGTATGAATGTAGATGTAGATGTACAGCTGTTTCTTGATTCCCTCTGTATTTTTGCTCTGTAGCTTTGTTTGGGCAAAATATATCACAAAATCAGAACAATCAAAATATAGCTATGATGTTCATCTAATATATTCCAAACTGTGCAATTATTTTCTTGTGATATTTATACTACATGTTCTACAGTTGTGTTTCCTGTTACATTGAAGTAATTACAGCGGCATTTGGAGACCGCCTTTTGTTGTATCCCTAAGTACACAGTCATCAGAAGCAAATAATGGCAATACATCAGTGACCATTAAAATTCGTTGCTGCAAGACACTTATGTCTCATTCTGTTTCTTGTTGTGGCTAAACCTGATGTGTTGTTGACGAATTTCAGCCATGTGTGGGCCAAAAATGTCAACTTTCACAACAGCGCCAAGAGTGACTCTCATTACATGATTTATTTACATGTTGTGTTCTCAACAGAATCACTTCTGTATGGAGTTATTTAAATTATTATATTTCTTTCATTAACTTTGCAACAAGACTATGATGGCATAAAAATTCCATTATGACATTCGCAGATATTTTTTTGTTTCAGGCAAGCAAACCTGGAACAGTAACATTATACTCGTACATGGAGGTATTATTCACCCTACACCTGCTGAGTTATTGTACCAGAGTTATTTCAAATAGTTCAGTGAGTTGTACAGCATGTATGCTAGAAGTAATATAAATAGAATTTCACAGGTAGTCTACATCTATATAAGCATAGCTGTCACTAGCTATTGGTTTTTCATTTTTTCCTGAATCAAAAACTTCATATTTCATTTACATATTTTCAAGAGACTGATTTGAAATCTGTGGAAAAATATCTGCAGAATTTTTTGTACTGTAGATTTACCTTAACTAAAAACTGAGAGAGTTCGTGAAACAATATGATGTATTTCAATCCTTGAATTATCAGACTTAATGCTGAATGTATTTCTGGCTTAAATGCGTGTCTGGTGTGCCCGTTTGTATCACATTGCACATAGATGGAAGCCGTTCTCTCTGCTACTACTTGACTCCATTGAAATAAGATATTTTTGGCTCCTATAGGCACACTATTCAATAAAAAATCACAGTGTATTAGAATTTTCAATTCTTTACATAAACAAAATTAAATTCATTCTGTATTTAACTGAAATCTTCAGGAGAACCTTAGAGGGCGCCTGTACTGAAGTGAGAAGCTACTAAATTTAAAGGAGACAGCCTCATTGGAGTTTATCTTGTAAATACGTTCGTTGAGAAATGAAAGATATCAATTCACAACCTTGCAATATATGTCCTACTGTAGAAGCAGTATACTGTACAAGCAAAATGAGAAGCAATATGGCTTTCCAAAAGCGCTACAAGGTGGGAAGTATGAACTTAATGAACGCTGATAGCAGCCAAAGTGTTACTGTGACTAATCACTTCCCACCTGCAGGCTATTTCCCTAAGGGGCTCCGTCTCCCTTCCACCGCTGGAGCTCTCATTGAGGAGCAAACCCAGTCACTATCTGAGTCTTGAGAAATGTCGGTCCCTGTCCAGTGTACAAAGTGTCCCATTCCAGTTCACTGCTCATTGACCATGGAGCAAATCTCAGCTTCTTTCATGAACTAATTGCAGCAAAGTTTCTTCCGATGGGTCTTTGCCATGTACAGTAATGGTTAATCCCAAAGCTTAATCTGTGGATTCGTCCAGCTGTGTAACGTCCTTCCTATCCTATACGCTTTATCCTTAAGTGAGGGAGGCCAGTTGGAAACGACTCACCTGAGGGTTCTCATGCTGTAGCACTGGACCCTGCGTTTTGTGAAGGAACTGCTAGGGATTTTTCTTTTGCTTCTCGGGCTAGTCCGGAGCATTGAACTGATAGAAGACAATGCAACAAAATTGAAACATAGGGACAGAGGTGCAGTCAGTATGGTGACGAAGAACTAGGAAGTAAGAAGACATATTCAAAAGTCTGTCATCAATTCGGAAAATCAAGCATGACATTTTTGTCAGGTACGACATGACATGGAAAAAAGCTGACTGGACAAGAAAAGCGGGTGAAGGGAAATCAGCATTGCTTCACAGGGTCGACTGACTTTGCTAACTTCTTTTAGTTTCCAGGCTTAAAAACTGATGGGAATAAATCTCTAGCCAGTCTGGTGCCTTTAAATACTACCTGAATCAGATCCACTCTCTCATTGTGTTGTGATGGTGTCAGACAGCATCCAGCCGTGTATGTGAATTCGAGCTACGCCACCAGCGACGGAGTCTATCTTAAGATAAAGAATCTTCACAAAACACAGTACTGCGGCCATTCAGTACTCCAGAAGCTACAGGCATCCACCTGATCAGCAGGTTGTATGTAGGCTACCTGGCCTCTTTCACTGCTGAGTCAACTACCGACTGACTACTTCCTGAAGACGTTTATCTACAGATTGCTTTTTGAGTACCTTCTTGCCCCACTCTTTATTCCATGGCGCAAGGTGGGCAAGCATCCTGCATCTAGCACTCACTCATCATCTGTAGTGCTCGGTCCCTCCGGCTGCTGTCGCCCTGCTGGCACCTACAGGTGGCATTGCCTACGTGCGCTGTTGTCAATTTGGTCCTTCTGACAGCAGCTGACTGAGGTTCTGCAACTCACTGTCATCTAGGAGCCAGTGGCTTCCACTGCAGCAGCCACTACACTAGTGTAACAGGAATAAAAGTTCAATTCATCAACAATCTCTTACAGCCGGTCAACCACTCGAATCCAGTCACCACCACTACTCTCAACCCATGTCCAAAGCGGTGCTTCATCCTGACCTTCATACAGTCTTTACCTCAATCACTATGGGAGCCAGCTGTCAGTCCTAGCAATTCCGATGTAAAACAGACCCGATCATGAGAGCCTCTCAAGGTCATTCCTACTTGCCGGGGTTCCCTGTTAATTAGGAGAATGAGGAAAACGTACAGGGGATACAACTCGGATTGAAAAGCTGTATGTTAAACGGTGGGATACTTTATTCGTCAATATTTACGACTATATAACCAAGAACAGCCATCACTCTCAATATAAACTACCGACATACAGCGATAATAATCAGCAAACAAAAACACAAACACCTGGAGTTAACGTGCAAGAGAGTGCTCAGTTCTCATGTGACTCCTAGGATACTACAGAGAGAGTGGAAACTATGATGTATGAATAACGAGACGGGGGTGCTTGCGATGAGGCCTTACGACATGACAGTGTGTGTTGCCTTGTTTCAAGAGCGCGACGGACACAGTCGCCAATGCTAAATGGTGGCACCATCGTATGATTAATATTCCTACCCTCTGCGCAACCTAATGAGCAGGCAAATGTTATTCTGCCTCAAGGAGACAAATGCTGACAGTGTATTGCATGCACGTTACAATCGTCTCTCCGCAGCTGTTGATCCCAAGAGAAACAGGCAAACTGAGACAGGATTGGCTTCTAAATGCCCTTACCCAGTTGTACATCCGTTTAAAAAAAGGGTCTAGTACCAACAGCTGGGAGAGGAAGTGGTCATAGCCTGTCTGCTGTGACAGACATCATCTGTCTACCAAAAAGGTTTTACCTTCTGCATTGACTCCAACTATCGATATACAGCAGTTTTTGTAGAATTATGGCACTGTTATGTGACAATTTTTTCCAAATGTGTCCTCTAACCATTTTTACAATGTAGTGTATGGATCGTAATAGTCAGTTAAATCAAATCACTAACCCAGCATGAAAACTGCAAGCAATTTTCACTACTGACAATTCTAAATAGATGTATATCTCCTTCCCTCTCAGTACCGTACGAGATTTCTGATATGTTGGCCACCATGGGGCTGTTATATGGCTTGCAAATGGAAAGTTTACACTTCGAGGAACGGAGTGGTCATTAAAGTTTTCTGTCCAATGCTATTCTCCAAGCAGGTAGAAAGTAGTGCTGGCCAGTCTGTCATCTGAACCCATCGGGAGTGTTGAGGAGGCCAGGGAGCATTCCAGAAAACTGCGTTGTGCAGGAATTGCTAGGAATCCTTTTTTCCTGCGTGGAGAGCTTCTGTAAAATTTGGAAGGTGGCAGACGAGGTACTGGCAGAAGTAAAGCTGCGAGAACGGGGCGTGAGTCGTGCTTGAGTTACTCAGACGGTGAAGCACTTGCCACGAAAGGCAAAGGTTCCGAGTTAGAGTCTCGGTCCGGCACACAGTTTTAATCTGCCAGGAAGTTTTAGATGACACTTGGATGAGGGATTGTGTAAACAGTGCACTTCCCCTTACTCAGCCGCTGAAGATACTGCCTCCAGGTTGACGCAGATGGCTACATTGAGAGATATCTCCAACCTAGAGCAGAGTCAAAATCTGAAACGAATTTGAAATTTTCAGCCCCTACTGTAACCATCTTCTAAACTTGCACAGCTTAAGGGAGATATATACGCCCAGTAATTGCAGCCACAACAAGAGGCAAGCTCAGTGTAGGTTAATTTGCATGAGAGTCGTTTCGGATTTCAGATTTCCCAAGCCAGCTAGTTACATCAATTACAAGTTTGGGTGAGAGTATCATTGTTCCTCTCGGTTTCACAGGATCTTTCCTTTAAATGACTAACTTTTTTGCAGTCAGTGGCCATTTTCATGACATAATTTTATATCTTCCTTTTATGTACACACCCACTACCGCCAATGCTGTAGCTCGCAAATGCAATCCCCCATCCACCTGTTACATGTTTGTATATTTAATTCAGTGGGTAATTTTTTTCTGTCTTCCTTTTGACAGTATACCAGGCTGTTACGGTAACCAATAGCTTACTTTCACACTAATGGATCCTTTCATTACTATGGGTTTGAGATATGGTACCCATATTTTAGTGCTTAATTGGGTCATACTCCTACTAATTTTCACTAAATAAGACATTATCCATTTCATGACATTGGTCCTTCCAATTTGCATAATGCTATGGGGGATCATTGGGGGAAGTGGCAAGAAAACGACTATTCACATTGGTGTGTAGAAGATATGAGTCTGGCGACATGCCATCTGACTTTCGGAAAAGCATCAACCACACAATTCCTAAGACGGCAAGAGCTGGCAAGTGCGAGAATTATAGCACGATCAGCTTAACAGCTCATACATTGAAGCTGCTTACAAGAATAATATATAGAAGAATAGAAAAGAAAATTGAGAATGCGCTAGGTGACGATCAGTTTGGCTTTAGGAAAAGTAAATGGACGAGAGAGGCAATTCTGACGTTACGGCTAATAATGGAAGCAAGGCTAAAGAAAAATCAAGACACTTTCACAGGATTTGTCGACCTGGAAAAAGCGTTCGACAATATAAAATGGTGCAAGCTGTTCGAGATTCTGAAAAAAGTAGGGGTAAGCTATAGGGAGAGACGGATCATATACAATATGCACAACAACCAAGAGGGAATAGTAAGAGTGGACGATCAAGAACGAAGTGCTCGTATTAAGAAGGGTGTAACACAAGGCTGTTGCCTTTCGTCCCTACTCTTCAATCTGTACATCGAGGAAGCAATGATGGAAATACAAGAAAGGTTCAGGAGTGGAATTAAAATACAAGGTGAAAGGATATCAATGATACGATTCGCTGAAGACATTGCTATCCTGAGTGAAAGTGAAGAAGAATTAAATAATCTGCTGAACGGAATGAACAGTCTAATGAGTACACAGTATGGTTTGAGAGTCAATCGGAGAAAGACAAAGGTAATGAGAAGTAGTAGAAATGAGAACAGCGAGAAACTTAACATCAGGATTGATGGTCACGAAGTCAATGAAGTTAAGGAATTCTGCTACCTAGGCAGTAAACTAACCAATGACGGATGGAGTAAGGAGGACATCAAAAGCAGACTCGCTATGGCAAAAAAGGCATTTCTGGCCAAGAGAAGTCTACTAATATCAAATACCGGCTTTTATTTGAGGAAGAAATTTCTGAGGATGTACGTCTGGAGTACAGCATTGTATGGTAGTGAAACATGGACTGTGGGAAAACCGGAACAGAAGAGAATCTAAGCATTTGAGATGTGGTGCTATTGACGAATGTTGGAAATTAGGTGGACCGACAGGTTAAAGAATGAGGAGGTTCTACGCAGAATCGGAGAGGAAAGGAATATGTGGAAAACACTGATAAGGAGAAGGGACAGGATGATAGGACATCTGCTAAGAGATGAGGGAATGACTTCCATGGTACTAGAGGGAGCTGTAGAGGGCAAAAACTGTAGAGGAAGACAGAGATTGCAATACGCCAAGCAAATAATTGAGGACGTAAGTTGCAAGTGCTACTCTGAGATGAAGAGGTTAGCACAGGAAAGGAATTCGTGGCGAGCCGCATCAGACCAGTCAGTAGACAGATGAACAAAAAAAAAAAAGGAGATATCTTACCCTGTAGGTCACAGAGGAAAGGATGCTTCACATTTTAAGGGAATGCGTAACACCTCAGCTGCCCCGTAACAGCCTCCACAAGAGAGAATAAGATATGTTTGAATTTTTGACAGAACTTAAGGGGAGACTGCCCGACAATTTCAAATATTAAGAAAAAAATTGAATTGCTGTATCACATCTTTTAAGTACACTCCTGGAAATTGAAATAAGAACACCGTGAATTCATTGTCCCAGGAAGGGGAAACTTTATTGACACATTCCTGGGGTCAGATACATCACATGATCACACTGACAGAATCACAGGCACATTGACACAGGCAACAGAGCATGCACAACGTCGGCACTAGTACAGTGTATATCCACCTTTCGCAGCAATGCAGGCTGCTATTCTCCCATGGAGACGATCGTAGAGATGCTGGATGTAGTCCTGTGGAACGGCTTGCCATGCCATTTCCACCTGGCGCCTCAGTTGGACCAGCGTTCGTGCTGGACGTGCAGACCGCGTGAGACGACGCTTCATCCATTCCCAAACATGCTCAATGGGGGACAGATCCGGAGATCTTGCTGGCCAGGGTAGTTGACTTACACCTTCTAGAGCACGTTGGGTGGCACGGGATACATGCGGACGTGCACCATGTTGGGGCGTGAGCGGAAGACGGCCTAACGGTGTGCGGGACCGTAGCCCAGCTTCATGGAGACGGTTGCGAATGGTCCTCGCCGATACCCCAGGAGCAACAGTGTCCCTAATTTGCTGGGAAGTGGCGGTGCGGTCCCCTACGGCACTGCGTAGGATCCTACGGTCTTGCAGTGCATCCGTGCGTCGCTGCGGTCCGGTCCCAGGTCGACGGGCACGTGCACCTTCCGCCGACCACTGGCGACAACATCGATGTACTGTGGAGACCTCACGCCCCACGTGTTGAGCAATTTGGCGGTACGTCCACCCGGCCTCCCGCATGCCCACTATACGCCCTCGCTCAGAGTCCGTCAACTGCACATACGGCTCACGTCCACGCTGTCGCGGCATGCTACCAGTGTTAAAGACTGCGATGGAGCTCCGTATGCCACGGCAAACTAGCTGACACTGACGGCGGCGGTGCACAAATGCTGCGCAGCTAGCGCCATTCGACGGCCAACACCGCGGTTCCTGGTGTGTCCACTGTGCCGTGCGTGTGATCATTGCTTGTACAGCCCTCTCGCAGTGTCCGGAGCAAGTATGGTGGGTCTGACACACCGGTGTCAATGTGTTCTTTTTTCCATTTCCAGGAGTGTATTTACTCTTAGTTCGCAAAACAATTTGGTGTAAGTGGAATTAAAGGTACATCTATGAAATATTTGAAATATGGATTGCCAGAGGGGCCGTTGCTCACTGAGAGCTGCCCCGAGTGATCTAAATAGTTTTGTATATCAGAGACCTGCATTTGATCCACCAGTGGCATGGTGCACTGATGGCAGGACACAAAAAGCAAAAGAAAATATTCACAGTGTCACATGGTATGAGCATCCCAAACAAAAAACAGAAAAAAAGCAGAAAAAAGAAATTTCTGGGTCTTAGAGAAGCAGTTTCTCAGTTCAGTATGGCACATTTGAAAACCGAAAAAAGTAGGATTCTGAGCAGTGCCGCAGCACCCTCACAGAAGAAAATCTTATCTAGAGACCAAAGACAGATGAAGCAGTTCACAAGATGCTGCATTGAAAAGGAACAACTTAAGTAAAAGGCTGCCCAGGTCATGAAATTACAAGCAGGTTTCGTACCTTGCAAGAGCACGATAGCAATGGTGAATTTTAACCCGTATATGTACTACACTGGCATTAATTTTTTAATTATTTTTTAAAATCCATTTTCAGTAAATGAGTTTTTCTACGTTCAAAGCCAACTTCTTTGTCCTAAATGTTAACGAAATGTCTGCAGGAGGTAGTTATAACGTATGAAAGTTTATGTTTGAAAGTTGAAAAAAGTACTTAAACAAAAATTAATAACATTTCATAGATGGAATGCGTGTAACTGTTAAACAATGTCTGGATAATGTACCTGATAATTCTAGAATGTCAGATATGAGGCCTGACAACCAATAGTTGGTTTTCAAGACTGACATAAAAATCATATTAAAAATTCAGCACCCAGAAGTCAATGTAATTCTTGACTTAGAAGCTTTCGTATTGCTTCACTTTAAGAATATAGGCACGATTATAAAATACGGTTTACAAAGCAGGAGAAGAACACAACTTTCGGAAGCAGTCTTCTCTTAGCGGTTGCCACCATCTTGAGCAAATAATCAAACCCTCTCCAAATCTACATCTATCTACATCTTTATCCATACTCCGCAAGCCACCTGACGGTGTGTGGCGGAGGGTACCCTGTGTACCTCTATCGGTTCTCCCTTCTATTCCAGTCTCTTGTTCGTGGAAAGAAGGATTGTAATTATGCTTCTGTGTGGGCTCTAAACTCTCTAATTTTATCCTCATGGTCTCTTCGCGAGATATACGTAGGAGGGAGCAATATACTGCTTGACTTTTCGCTGAAGGTATGTTCTCGAAACTTTAACAAAAGCCCATACCGAGCTACTGAGCGTCTCTCCTGCAGTCTTGCACTGTAGTTTTTCTATCATCTCCGTAACGCTTTCGCGATTACTAAATGATCCTGTAACGAAGCGCGCTGCTCTCCGTTGGATCTTCTCTATCTCTTCTATCAACCCTATCTGGTACGGATCCCACACTGCTGAGCAGTATTCAAGCAGTGGGCGAACAAACGTACTGTAACCTACTTCCTTCGTTTTCGGATTGCATTTCCTTACGATCCATCCAATGAATCTCAGTCTGGCGTCTGCTTTACCGATGATCAACTTTACACACGATCATTCCATTTTAAATTCACTCCTATTGCGTACTCGGAGATAGTTTATGGAATTAACTTCTTCCAGTTGCTGACTTGCTATTTTGTAGCTAAATGATAAGGGACCTTTCTTTCTATGTATTCGCAGCACATTACACTTGTCTACATTGATATTCAATTGCCATTCCCTGCACCATGCGTCAATTCGTTGCAGATCCTCCTGCATTTCAGTACAATTTTCCATTGTTACAACCTCTCGATACACCACAGCATCATCTGCAA
Organism: Schistocerca cancellata; assembly: GCF_023864275.1. Lineage (NCBI taxonomy): Eukaryota > Metazoa > Arthropoda > Insecta > Orthoptera > Acrididae > Schistocerca > Schistocerca cancellata. The sequence goes on from NC_064626.1 coordinate 55,063,496, forward strand.
AAAGGCTCAGTGGACTTCCGATGTCATCCACAAGGTCATTTATGTGTATTGTGAATAGCAACGTTCCTATGACACTCCCCTGCGGCATACCTGAAATCATTCTTACATCAGAAGACTTCTCTCCATTGAGAATAACATGCTGCGTTCTGTTATCTAGGAACTCGTCAATCCAATCACACAATTGGTCTGATAGTCCATATGCTCTTACTTCGTTCATTAAACGACTGTGGGGAACTGTATCGAACGCCCTGCGGAAGTCAAGAAACACGGCATCTACCTGTGAACCCGTGTCTATGGCCCTCTGAGTCTGTTGGACGAATAGCGCGAGCTGGGTTTTACACGACCGTCTTTTTCGAAACCCATGCTGATTCCTACACAGTAGATTTCTAGTCTCCAGAAAAGTCATTGTACTTGAACATAATACGTGTTCCAAAAATCTACAACTGATCGACGTCAGAGATATAGGTCTATAGTTCTGCACATCTGTTCGTCGTCCCTTCTTGAAAACGGGGATGACCTGTGCCCTCTTCCAATCTTTTGTAACGCTATGCTCTTCTAGAGACCCACGGTACACCGATGCAAGAAGGGGAAGAAGGGGTGCAAGTTCCTTCGCGTACTCTGTGTAAAATCGAACTGGTATCCCATCAGGTCCAGCGGCCTTTCCTCTTTTGAACGATTTGAATTGTTTCTCTATCCCTCTGTCGTCTTTTTCACTAACTACCATCTTGTTATCTGTACGACAATCTAGAGAAGCAACTACAGTGCAGTCTTCCTCTGTGAAACAGCTTTGGAAAAAGGCTATTCATATTTCGGCCTTCAGTCTGTCATCCTCTGTTTCAGTACCATTTTGGTCACAGAGTATCTGGACATTTTGTTTTGATCCACCTACCGCTTTGACATATAACCAAAATTTCTTAGGATTTTCTGCCAAGTCAGTACATAGAACTTTACTTTGAATTCATTGAACGCCTCTCGCAAAGCCCTCCTCACATTACATTTCGCTTCGCGTAATTTTTGTTAGTCTGCAAGGCTTTAGCTATGTTTATGTTTGCTGTGAAGTTCCCTTTGCTTCCGCACCAGTTTACTAACTCGGTTGTTTTACCATGGTGGCTCTTTTCCATCTCTTACGATCTTGCTTGGCACATAATCATCTAACGCATATTCTACGATGGTTCCGAATTTTGTTTACTGATCCTCAACACTATCTGTACTTGAGACAAGACTTTTGTGTTGAGCCGTCAGGTACTCTGTAATCTGCGTTTTGTCGCTTTTGTTAATCAAAAAAATCTTCCTACCTTTTTTAATATTTCTATTTACGGCTGAAATCATCGATGCCGAACCGCTTTATGATCGCTGAATTCCTGTTTTGCGTTAACTGTTTCAAATAGTTCGGGTCTGTCACCAGAAGGTCTAATATGTTATTGTCATGAGTTGGTCCTCTGTTCAACTGCTCAAGGTAGTTTTCAGATAATGCACTTAAAAAAATTTCACTGGTTTCTTTGTGCCTGCCACCCGTCATGAACGTTTGAGTCTCCCAGTCTATATCCGGCAAATTAAAATCTCCACCCAGAACTATAACGTGGTGGGGAAATCTACTCTAAATATTTTCCAAATTCTTCTTCAGGTGCTCAGCCACAACAGCTGCTGAGCCAGGGGGCCTATAGAGACATCCAATTACCTTATCTGAGCCTGCTTTAACCGTGACCGTCACCCAAATCATTTCACACTTCGGGTCTCCGTCAATTTCCTTCGATACTATTGCACTTCTTATCGCTATAAACACGCCTCCCCCTGCACTGTCCAGCCTGTCTCTGTGGTATACGTTCGAATCTGAGTTTAGGATTTCATTACCGTTTACGTCTGGTTTCAGCCAACTTTCTGTCCCTAGTACTACACGGGCGTTGTGACCGTTGATTAATGAGAGCAGTTCTGGGACCTTTCAATAGACGCTCCTGCAGTTTACTATTAGCACATTGATATTGTTATTCCCTGTTGCATTTTCCTACTCCTACCTTGCCGCGTCTCAGGAGGCGTCTTATCGGGCCTAGGGAGGGAATTCTCAAACCTAAAAAATCCCCATGTGCACTCCACACGTAGTCCGCTACCATTATAGCCGCTTCCGGCGTGTAGTGCACGCTTGACCTATTCAGGGGGACCCTACATTTCTCCACCCGATAGCGGAGGTCGAGAATTCGCACCCCAGATGTCCGCAGAATCGTCTGAGCCCCTGGTTTAAGCCTTCCACTCGGCTCCAAACCAGAGGACCGCGATCGGTTCTGGGAACGATAGTACAAATAGTTAGCTCTGTTTCCACCCCGCTAGCGAGGCTTTCCGCCTACACCAATTCCGCCAACCGCCTGTACAAACTGAGGATGACCTCTGAACCCAGACGGCAGGAGTCATTGGTGCCGACATGAGCAACAATTTGCAGTCGGGTGCACCCAGTGCTCTCTATCGCCGCCGGCAGGGCCTCCTCCAAATCTTGGATGAGACCCCCCGGCAAGCAGACAGAGTGAACACTGGCCCTCTTCCCCTACCTTTCCGCTATTTCCCTAAGGGGCTCCATCACCCGCCTAACATTGGAGCTCCCAATAACTAATAAACCCCTTCCCCCGCGTGCCTGCTCGGACCTTGCAGAAGGAACAGCCACATTTCCACCCACAGGCAGAGCGGGCGATGCCACACGGTCAGCCTCCACATTGACCCCGCCTCGTGCGCCGCGAACGCCGCTGAACCCGCCACTCCCCTTGGGGAGAGGGAGGCCCAACCGCGCCCGGTACCCACGAAGATGTCTCGATAGCAGGGACAGTGGGGTTTACCATGCAACGCACCAGACTCCCCACTGCCGCTACACTCCGAGGCAGCAGCCTGAAGACGCTGACCGCGGCCATCAACACGCTCAGCTGTTCGCGAACAGTGGCCAGCTCCACCGGCGTCTGTACACAACAGTCACACGTCCTATCCATGCTAAGGAATCAATTTACTGTAGAGAGTTAATCAGGTTTTAACTAGACTGCTAAATCTCTAAAGGCGGCAGATTGTTGACTAAAATATAATGGCTAGCCACTTCTTGTAGAAAACAATGAAAATAGCACTTCCTCACTGGACTGTATTGAAAACAAACACTAGCACTACTGGCACTATGGCTGACTAAAGGGACTCTCTCTGACTGTATTTAAAACAAACACGAAATCAATCGATCACTATTACTAGAACTCGACAATTAAAGCTTCCTAAAAGCATAAACACATGGAAGAAGAAGTGACAAGTAAGAAAAATTCAGTTAATACTTAAATTAAGGTAGCTCGCTGCACAGCAGACTTGAAGCAGACGGCAGTTACGAAGACACTGACACTACTGGCACTATGGCTGACTAAAGGGACTCTCTCTCACTATTCAAAACAAACACGAAATCTATGGAACACTATTACTAGCACTCGACAATTAAAACTTCCTAAAAGCAAAAACACACGGAAGAAGTGACAAGTAAGAAAAATACAGTTAATACTTAAATTAAGGTAGCTCGCTGCACAGCAGACGTGAAGGAGACGGCAGTTACGATGACACTGACACTAAAGATCGCATAGTTCCACGGAACTTAAATCTATTTGTTATGGTCTGCCTTCTCTGTGAATTTTTAACCACAGGTAAACTGCCATTTAGTATTTGGATGACTTGAAAATAAAAATGATAACGTATTAAGAAGTCAACCAGGTAGCCAGTCGTTTAAAATGGATCCGACATCTGCAATGGAACGTATTGCTTTTTAAATGTCTGTGACTTCGTTCTTTCTTAATGGCGTGTCGACGCATGACGTGCGATACCAGGATTGTTGTGTTTTATCTGTTTTTAAGACGAGAATCAGGCCAGTAAGCTCATACTTTGTTCACTGCTCGACAGTGTAGAACTGTGTAGAATTTCTTTTGAAACACAAGGCAAACTGCATCGGACACAGCTATCTGTGTACAGGGTTCTGGAGGCTTGGAATACAGGATGCACTCGGAACTCCGCCATCAATGAGCACCCGCGGCCCCAGGTGGCTCTTTGCTGACTAATAACGTACGTATGATTTCTTCGGTTTGTTACCACAACCACCTTTGTTTATGTGAAAATTCTTCACAGTAGTGAAGAAGCCTGTAATACGCAGGAAACACATTCATACAACAATCCTTAGACGTAAGACGTACACTTTTCTTACAGTGCGTTCAACCTGTTGTGTCTGCGTACGGTTCAGCACGTGAAAAATGAAAAACCATTCCCTTACAAATATTGTTCAAAACCTTGCCAACAAGTTCACGGCAGAATGTACACTCTTTGACATAAAACTTGACCGGCGGCCGGCCGCTTCAGAGGCTAAATCCGCGCCGATCGCGACATGGGACAAAGAAACTGGCCAACTCGCTAATTCTCTAAGTCCGGTTATCTGCACAATCTGGCAACACTGTAGACTGCGGCACTTCCTGGAGGAAAACTTGTCCCAAGATAGAGAGACTCTAGGCTGATTACGCCTGTGGTCTAGCGGTAGCGTGCGTTGTTTCTGTTCATAATGTTAGTGGATCGAGAGCAGCTGGCATAAAATATTTTTATAGCCTCTTCTGTCTGAATGCTGAAGACGTGAATGTAATGGTAGCGCAGATTCAATCTATTTCGCTTTGTGACACACCGATATCAAAATTTTATCTAGTAACGATTTTGCGGCAGATTTCCTGCAGACTGTCCTCCTCTGGAAGCCGTATGCGGCAAAGCTCCGGGATCCATTTGCTGGCTACTGGCAGCGGCCGTGGAGACAGCAGCGGCGCTGCACTCCCCCGTTCTTTATCGAAAGCGCCTGCTACCGCTCATCGCTTTTGATGATTTGAAACGCTTTATTATTAAATGTTGCTCCACAGAAAATTTCTACAATTTCCATTCACGCTCAAAAGCAACGGAGACAGACGCCCTGATTAGTAGGCGGGTAATCGGCAAGAGCTGAGTATGGCCCGAAATTAATTTTATAGACTGGGACGAAATTAAACCACCTCACTACATTCGATGAATTTATAAATGCTTCATACCTCGTTTCTTTTCCTTTCAAACTTAATTATTTGTGCAACTTTTGGTCAATGATTGGATGTTTTCGTCAAGCCAGAGTGAGCGTCTGTGGTGTAAAATGTATTACAGTTCTTGTTTGATTCCTTATGGTAAGTCTATGCGATAAACTGTGTGAATACCTTGCAATGCATGCTCTGTAGCAGTGCAGACACACTGCACATTTGGAGTTCCATGTATGGGTTCATGAAGTATTTATTGTTGATCGGAAGTGATAGTTAAGGTCATCAGATTTAATCCAGATAAATTTGTCGTTTTGAAGGTTTCAGAGAACGGAAAGGAATTGCTAACGCCGGTGTTAGAAAACGTCTACAGTTAAATGCTATTGCAAAAATTTAGAAGATGTGAACTATATTAATGAACATGTGCACTTCATAAACAACCTTCTGACATGTTAGACCTATATGACGAACAAAGCTCAAATTTATATCGTTGACAGTCGGTTTGAATCTTTTCAGGACCTATTTTACAGTGAAGCACCTTGGAATTTGCAAAGCAGAAATCCATGATATTAACTTAATTTACTAAGTCGAAATCGGACGAAGATTGATGTTTAAAGGCATTCTTCAGATTTCGCATAAGAAATGTTTACTAGCAGTTTGCAACTCCATTAATTAAAATGGAAAATAAAAGGTTTTAGTCAGCGGCTTCTACCGTGATTCGAACTTATAGTACAAGCACTGCAACGCACAAGGGAACCTCTGAGCTAACGACACACTGGCGGCCAGAGGCGGACTATAGTCACTGCGATGTTGCCTGAGCCTCAAAACGCAACCTTAAACACAGAAACAGAGGAGGTGGAGATTACTGTTTTAACGTCCCGTCGACAACGATGTCATTAGAGACGGATCACAAGCTCGGATTAGGGAAGGATGGGGAAGGAAATCGGCCGTGCCCTTCCTAAGGAACCATCCCGGCATTTGCCTGAAGCGATTTAGGGAAATCATTGAAAACCTAAATCAGGATGGCCGGGTGCAGGATTGCACCGTCGTCCTCCCGAATGCACACACAAACAGGTGTTACTTATGTGAAGAACGCCGTTCTTGGAGTCCAGAAATTAAATATACTTTCTAATTGTGTCATCTTGCAGCGGATTATATCGTACGAGTCTTCGATGTGGAAAACGAATGTTAAGTGAATTTAGCGAGGTAACGCCGACCTACACCCGGAAGTAAATGCACTATCAGAGTGTTGACAAATACTTGCTACGACGATGCCATTACTCGGCTCTCTGACGAGGCAGCTCTTCAGCGAAATGCTTGCCGTGATTCTCCGATACGGTTCTTCAGAGTGGAGACGCGCGCGCACGTTTGGTTTTTATGCGGCGTTCTCCCCTGGTGGTTTCTGACGTCGCCTTGTGGGCTATGTATACATATGAGACATTCAATTATCATTAATCCAGAATGATACAAGTTTCAGCTTCCGGCGTGGAAGAAGGCTGTTGACGCCGACATTATATCATTTCAACGTAGGGAAAGCAAAACGGATCATTCAATGTTTCTCATTCAACATAAAGCATGTGAGATAAATTTCCGTAACGTTCATAATCATCTAAAAATACAAACGAAGTAAAAATACACCGGAATCTTATTCGAATTGAATATAATGTAAGATACCAAACGCTTTGCACCTCGATGTCGAATTTGTCCACTTGCAATCGTTTGCAGCATGCACATAGATTGTCATGATTACCACGAGAATGAAGAAATATGTTGGTAAGGATGGAAGCAAGAAGAGACGCAGTCAACAAATATTCTATTCCTCATGGCATTCATTTCATTTGACACGTAAGAAGAGGTAAAGCGGGAATTTACTTTCGTTAACACGAAAGATATGCCGCACATATTGATAACGAGGAAGTCTGCGTCTTCATACGTTTCCTCCTTGAAATCTGTATGCTCTATTATATACTAAGTAGCCCGATCATTGTTTCAGTAATGTTACCCTCTTGTTTGACCCCGTAACGATGAACAGATTCCAAATGCATGTCTCTGCGTGAAAGTAGCTGTTCGAACCCTTCCTGGGTTGTTTTTTGTGTTTTATTGCTTGGAATTCCTGAAGCAGACCACTGTGCCTTCCCCCCTCGTGGGTTAGGTCTCAAAACTAAACCGCTTTGTATCCAATGGCATAATTTATTCATACAGCATCAGCATAAGACTCTTGCGAGTGAGAGAATGACAATAACAATCGCAACAATAACAAGCAAATAATGAATGATGTTTATTCCAACGCAGAAAGAGAATGGCTTTAAATATAAAAATCTATATCTATATCCATATCTATTGATCTTTGAGTTGGCACAATGAAAATATATTCTTAGCATTTAGTTACTGAATTTAGTTCTGGATGTTTGCAGAGAAAAGGAAAAGTCGGTACTTCTCGCTAGTGTGATATAATGTGAACCAGCAACTACCCTTTCCTTAGAACACGACTCAAGCAGGTCCTTAAGTAGGTACTGCTGCACTCTGTTCCCTGACATTGCTCTGATGACGGTTAATGCAGATAGTTCCGATTATGAAATACAAAACGTATTGCAGGTTAGTTCCTAGGATAGTAACATTAAATTTGCGTTGTAGGCGGAACATGAACGTGACGACTATCCATATTACTCATCAATATAAAAAGACAGTATTTTGGGAATTTAACAGGATTACTCAAAATGAATTCTGAAATTGGGTGACTGACCGCACAGGTGCTAAACGTCGTCAAGAGTAAACGATGTCCTAATCGCATTAGGAATATGAATATCGTCTTCGACAGCTCGCAACTTTCACATTGCTATCCCCACCCTACTCCGGACAGCTCTCGGTGGAGTTGCACTACGTTGCCGATGTTATGGAAGGCCTTCAAACCGACAACAGACCACATATTGAAAAATACAAGCGAATTCTCTTGCAGCGTAAGCTTATTGTAACTAATCTAAAAATTATTGGAGAGGAACATTGTCCTATTCAAAAAAGTAAAATGTTACACACTGTTGACGTCAAACGGACATTATCTATGTCCTGTCTTGTGTCCTACTCATCTATAATATCAAGTGTACTATGAAAATGATTATATATAATGGATTATAAGGTAATGCATTGATACCAGATGGTGGGGGCCGGCCGATGTGGCCGTGCGGTTCTAGGCGCTTCAGTCTGGAACCGCGTGATCGCTACGGTCGCAGGTTCGAATCCTGTCTCGGGCATGGATGTGTGTGATGTCCTTAGGTTAGTTAGGTTTAAGTAGTTCTAAGTTCTAGGGGACTGATGACCTTAGAAGTTAAGTCCCATGGTGCCCAGAGCCATTTGAACTATTTAACACAAAATGACATTAAAAATTTAAGTTATTCACGAGCAGCTAGTTGAGAATATGTGTGAACATTAAATGACACGACGAACCGTCATGTTCTGCATATGGATTCAAACCCAGCTCATGCAGACTAAGCAAAGATTTCGTGACTGACGGAAACTAACAGTCATTCCTGATTAGGCATACAGAGAGTGATATACCTCGATTTTAGACAGTATCAGTTAGCAAATATCAACTTTAAATTGCATAACGCAAACATTTTTAACAGACGCGAATTCCTACCCAGCATCTATTGTCCCTGTTAACGAACTACGAGAGATGTTAAATATTGCTTCTTCACAAGTAACTTACTTGAAATGCCGTGAGGTAAAGCTGTGTGTTAGACACGGATTCGAACCCGGAACCTAATCGGATTGCTATCGAAGCACAGTCAAATGTGACATATCGGAATTTCGCGGCAGTAACTAGATGTTATAACTGAAATGACGAGACGAAAAATTAATTTTTTCCTTCCCAGGACTCCAACCCGGCACCTATCGCTGTTATATTCTAGAGAAAACTAACGTTAAATATGGGTTTGTTGCACCAGCAGTGACATGTGAGCATGTTTGAACTGAAATAATATGACGAAGAGTTCAGCGCTCACTGGGAATAGAGCCCCACACATATCGTTGTTGACTACACACAAAGAGACGTCAGCTACCGAATTTTTCTCCACCAGCTGCTCAGAATAGCATCTTGAACTTACAGTCATCTCGCAAATAGTTCTGTGTCTCACTGGGAGTTAAAAACGTCAGATATCGTTAGTGTGACAGCGAATGAAAATACATTAAAAATCAAAATTATTATCCACCAGCAGACAGGTGTTCTCATGCTAGAGATTGATAATACACAATTAAATCTTTAGTGCCGGGCCAGGATTCGATCCCATTCACGCATAATATGTGAAGGTGTTGAGGAGTCTGCAGTTTTGAACAAACAACAAATTGTAGCCGAGCTGTATTGCCACGAAGGGATCAAATTCCGCGTTAAGGGCGGTCTGAGTTGCATTCCCAGTTCAGAACCAATTTTATCGACATACAGAAGCTCAAATAAAAGATGGAATAAGTGTCCTGTGACCATACATAGCGTTTGTGTCGTCACTTGAAATAAATAACTAGTATAAGAAAGGTTACTGGTGGTAGAGTTTCTACATGTCGCCACTCCAGACTTTATTGTGGTTCAACCTACCGTCTACTTGGTAAAGAAGGAATATCATCTTTAAGGTGAATTTTCTGACCATGCAGCCATTATATCTCCTTCACTTGGTGTAGCCAGGAGAGAATGGAATCTGTCTCTCCCTATCTAAAATCATTGACAGAAGTGGGAATCGAACCCAGACCATAGGTATAACAACCTACCATCCGTCCAACAGACCACGAAATCCTCTTCTCTGCGAGTCATTTTTCTATCGTAACGCAGTTGTGCCACACTGGATGAGAATTCTGACACACAGGCTCCCTGTAGTAATTTGCAGCATGTTCAGTAAATTCATTTACTTGGTTGACCGAATCACCATGAACTAGCTGCCTCGGCTACCCAGTGCATACATTCGACTATTTTGTAATCACAGAAATAAAATCACGTTACTGCCACCTACACACAACTGCCAACATTGTAGGATGCAGAAGTTTAAATAAGAAGTGTTCCTTTTCACTTGAGCTATTCTATTGCGCTATCTGTTACTAGAAAACGTCGTTCAGTCCAAAAGAAAAGCTGTAACTGTTTGTCTCTCAGAAGTCAAGACATGGCCATATGCATAATCTCACAGTGCTGTGGAATCCAAAAGTTCTGAAGGAATAGTTGCCGAGCTCTGGAGCTGTTGTAGTTCCGTGTCAGCTTGTAGCATGGATAAGATGTCGCGAGTTCGAATACATTCAGTGCTACATTTTTTAAAACGCAATTCTGCTCTCTGCTGAAGTTATCAATCTAATGGAACTTTGAACAAATTCCCTTCACTTCTCAACCCAAAGTAGTCGCATGTGGAAAAAGGACTAACTACTGTGACTTTTGTCCTATTCAGGTTTAATAGACAGCAGGCAGCAGATGCATCTCGAAGATGTGCAGGGAGAGCGCATCGTGCCATAATATGTCAGAAAAGTATTTTCTACATTAGCCGTCGTGTGGTAGTGATATTTTATTCTTCTTCAAACTTTGATTGACAGCTTTAACTCAGAACAAATTTTCTACATGCATGTAATCAATAAACTGCATGTGCATTGTCAGACTGTCATAGGTAACATCAGAGAATTCGCATATATCGTTGATGATTAATTTCTCTCTCATGTTTACTATTGTTTTAACAACACTAAAGGAAACCTTACGAAAATTGTGCACTGTATTATAAGAAATGAAATAAAACTAACGATGATAACCTTACGACGAAAGTATCTGTACACAAGCATGCCTCTATCGACACGAATTAGTAAAATACTACTCACTTAGATTTTGATAGGGTCTGTGTTTAATTGGTATGCTATGTCATACTCAAGAGGTATGCAAATGTGGCATTTCATAAATATAGTTACGTATTCCTAGAAACCCAAAATTCGCTTGTCAGCAGCGGAAAGAGGCGTTACCTGTTGTGCAGCATTGTAAGTTTTTCAACATTGCACTATGAGCTGAAAGCATTTTCTTGCGATTTCCGTATTGATGTTTGATCTGACTGCTTGTAGCTCTTTCACAGAAGGGATAAAAAGGTTTCAGTCAGTGAGACTGGAACTGTAACAGACGCTGTTTCACATGTCAGCACGTTACCACAGAGCTGGCGAGGGGGTATGGGTCTCAGCTTCCTATTACGACGGCAATAGTAACTAGAACTCGTAAACCGCTATTTAAAGGTCGAGATTAGTTGCAATTTCCACCTGCAACGACTTTCTTGGGCTGAAAACCGTAAATTTTCAATCTTTTGTTACCCTTCAAGCTATAATAACTCAGATTATTCAATGGAAATGACACGTAAAATCAAGTGAACTTTGAGGCTTAATTCCGTGCACACCAGGAAGTAACTCGTCGATCACAGAGTTGCCAAACATACGTTGCCTTGTTGCCAAATCTCAGTTACAGTACCAGCAGGAAGAAGACGAACCGATGTGATCCTACAGCGGTCTGGGAAGTGACCATAGCTGGTGTCTCCAAGTCGCGGCTGCTACGGCCTGGAATACGTAATGCGTCTGATTCACTTTCTGTAACTAGGTTTAGGGACTGGAGTGTAGTTACTAATAATACTCAGAACTGACTGCAAACTGAGCATCATAAATCAGTAACTCTCATTGTTGTTTTTATATTTCTTTCGTAAGTGCACTCAAAACTAAGAAAGTCATTCACAGGCGTTTTCCTGCCTCGCCGATAGTCGAGCAGAACATACAAATAAAAATAAAAAAGAATGTGTGTGTGTGTGTGTGTGTGTGTGTGTGTGTGTGTGTGTGTGAGAGAGAGAGAGAGAGAGAGAAATAAAAAGCAATGAGAGAGTGTGTAAAAAATTGTTGTAAAGAAATTGAATCATGGTATTTAAAGAAATCTTTCATTAAAATGACACGTTCCACATCATTACGAAATGTCGTATTCATGATCTATGGAACAAGAGTTAATCTAATGTAATGTAATCTAATCTAATCACATCATATTGATTATTAGCCATGAAGAGTCATGAACTACCGAAAGTTTTGCCAATACCAGTAACCAAATCTAAACTTGAAAATAAAAGACGACAATTTTTGTAATAAACCGTGACTCCTATCAAGACCCTTTCATCCCTGTTATCTAACCACGGAAGATGTCTGATATACCTCCATTCTAAAGTAACAAAGTGTGCATGCATTTAAAGATGAAGTGCATGATGTGAAGTTCTGTGACGGAGATACGAACCCAACACGTAATCCGATTGTTAACTAAGAAAAATCAAATGTTACGTATCGGTTTTTCTTACGAGCCGCTAGGTGTCTGAATCTAAAATAAGGATACAAACTTTTGTGCCTAAGCGACAATCGAACTGCACACCTACCGCGCATCCACGAATATAGCTTAAGTATCAGTTGCTTACTCATGAACAGTAAGATGTGTGCGTGTTTGACCAGAAATAACGACACCTGTTGCGATTGTTGGCAACACATGAACAGACATTGAAATTGCGCGTTAATTTTCACTAGCAGGTGGGTGTGCACTTGATAAAGCTAGAAATGAAATTATGAATATTTTTGTACTGGATCAGGTTTCAGACCCACATACTTACCTTTGGAAGAGAGCTAGAGAAGATTGCAGTCTTGGGAAAAGGAACGAAATGACTAAACTATACTGTTCCGAGAGATTCAGATCCTCGAAAGAGGAGATACGAATTCGAATCACAGTCCAGCACCAAATTTTTAAACGTCTCTAGTTCAATCAAGTACAAGTAAAATAAGAGCCCTGTCCCTTTAAATGGCTATCGGTTCATCAAATAAAATAAAATTTTCTAATGTAAGTAAGTTTACTGGCGACTGTATTTCTGTTTACCATGACTTCCGCTTTGTCATTTCCCAACGAAAACTGGCTCTGCTCAGTTGGTTATGAAGGAACGTGATGTTTAATGCGGATTCTGGATTATAACGTCTTTCTCTTGAGGTTACCAGAGGTAAAATAAATCTGTTTGTGCCTCTTAAAAGTAAATGCCTGAACCCACGCATTGCACCTGTGATAGCTCGTTCCACCAGACCATTGTGGCCACATTACCCAGCCCCAGGAGTGTGCTGTAACGGATGATGTGCTTAGCTTACAAAATTAGTCACGGTGGAAAAAATGCGAGTCTATTAAATGGTCAAGTAGAAGCAAGCTTCTGACGCAGAGATTATGCTATTCTCATGTCAGCAGGATGTAAAGACTCTTCTAGGCATCATAGGCTGGATGTGAAGCCATTTTGATTTTTCACAAATTCAGCAAATTTCTTAGTTCGAGAAAATCCACTGTGAAGTGTGAAGTTGCCGGATAATTCGATTATTACTGTTATTATCAATATCATTTTATTCATACTGCTGCTGTAACACAAGTGCTTGAACATCATTTAGTATCTTTTGGTCACTATAGAAGTAGTTTCCCAAGAACAGGTTCTTTCCCTGTCTACGGAATCCTTTTCATGTTAATATCAAACACCAGCAATTACTCGTAGATTACATTAAAACTAAAGTAATTGACGAAGACGTTACTTGGTAACAAAAACGCACTGCCTTTCTTCATTTACTTTCGCCTAGAAGTGGCTATCGAGTACTGACAAACCAAAAGGCAAGAGATCTTACTGCCTTCCGATATACGTTGCTGTTAGTTCTTCCACATGATTTGGTCGACATGACCTGTTTCAAGTAGTGTATGACAGACAGTGTTTTAGAAAATCTATTGTTTCCCTTTGCAATAAACAGAAGTATTTTCATTCTCAGCTGTCCAAGTACAAAATTTTCGCAATATTAGTGCACATTTAATATTCGCTTCTATAATGTATAAAAGTATTTCACAGTCGCAAAACTCGCATCCGAAACGTTGACCTTACACTTAGTCGCTGACCATAAATTCTAGCTCAGAGTGACACCAGTTTAAATAACCTAATGTAGCGAAGACTGTTTGCCAGTGCTCTTTCTCACCGGAAAATACGCAATTGACTCATTTGGCTCCATAAGTACACTGTAACAGTAATTTCTGTGTGAAATTTGCCAATAAGCTTTCGCCTTCCAACCGGCAAAATACGGAAGAGTACAGCCGGTAAACAAATCACAAATCACGATTTAGTGCCGATAAGACGATTTCTTTAAACATTGTCGAAGCTGAGGGAATTTATTTTCTGCTTAAATCGTCTTAAGCAGCAACGTTCACAGATATCTCAAATAGGAAAAAGCTGAATATCCAGGTACGAAGGTTGTAAAACAAACTTCCCACAGTTTGTGTCAGGTTGATCTTTTCGTCTGATAACACTGCTTAAGTATTTTGTCTAAGGGGTATCACAAGTAGTATCCCTGTAGCTGTGGGAATCATTGGTTGAAAACGAGTTTAACACCAATGGGTACAGTGCTGCTATATTTTCAAAATTATTATCAACTTAAGTCTGAGTTCATCCACAAACTGAGGCGTATTTATAATATTGAAGCTAGACTGTGTATCCTTGTCTTTCTTGAGTGGTCACTGGAAGGCGTTTACACACACGTATACAATACTATGAATACTTCGAACGCTATGGTTAACGTTGCTCTCATAAACTACTTTTTTTTTAAATTCTTCTGGGTCTTAAGCGAGCAATATGTGTTGTAGATACAGTCTCAGACCAAAAAATTGACCGCCGAGTCGTTCACGTAAGGTGGACAATACAGTCATGCTCCTCTCAGAATTCTATGTCTGGCAATATGCTCGATCTAGCAACATGTAGACTGCGGCACTTCCCAGAGGAAGTCTTGACTCCAGTCTTAGTACATTACTCTAGACTACGACCGTAGTCTTGAGGTTAAACGCGAGACCAGCTAATATGATATTGTAGATTCGCTTGAATTACACTCATAGCTTCAGCACCGAGAGGAAAGGGGCGATAAAAATTCTGTCGATATGTGCTTTCGGTCGCCAGACGTCATATTAGCTGGTCTCGCGTTTTATCTCAAGACTACGGTCGTGTTCCATCAGCGGTACGAATAAAATGATAGTAATAATAACAGTAATAATCGAATTATCCGGCAACTTCACACTTCACAGTGGATTTTCTCGAACTAAGAAATTTGCTGAATTTGTGAAAAATCAAAATGGCTTCACATCCAGCCTATGATGCCTAGAAGAGTCTTTACATCCTGCTGACATGAGAATAGCATAATCTCTGCGTCAGAAGCTTGCTTCTACTTGACCATTTAATAGACTCGCATTTTTTCCACCGTGACTAATTTTGTAAGCTAAGCACATCATCCGTTACAGCACACTCCTGGGGCTGGGTAATGTGGCCACAATGGTCTGGTGGAACGAGCTATCACAGGTGCAATGCGTGGGTTCAGGCATTTACTTTTAAGAGGCACAAACAGATTTATTTTACCTCTGGTAACCTCAAGAGAAAGACGTTATAATCCAGAATCCGCATTAAACATCACGTTCCTTCATAACCAACTGAGCAGAGCCAGTTTTCGTTGGGAAATGACAAAGCGGAAGTCATGGTAAACAGAAATACAGTCGCCAGTAAACTTACTTACATTAGAAAATTTTATTTTATTTGATGAACCGATAGCCATTTAAAGGGACAGGGCTCTTATTTTACTTGTACTTGATTGAACTAGAGACGTTTAAAAATTTGGTGCTGGACTGTGATTCGAATTCGTATCTCCTCTTTCGAGGATCTGAATCTCTCGGAACAGTATAGTTTAGTCATTTCGTTCCTTTTCCCAAGACTGCAATCTTCTCTAGCTCTCTTCCAAAGGTAAGTATGTGGGTCTGAAACCTGATCCAGTACAAAAATATTCATAATTTCATTTCTAGCTTTATCAAGTGCACACCCACCTGCTAGTGAAAATTAACGCGCAATTTCAATGTCTGTTCATGTGTTGCCAACAATCGCAACAGGTGTCGTTATTTCTGGTCAAACACGCACACATCTTACTGTTCATGAGTAAGCAACTGATACTTAAGCTATATTCGTGGATGCGCGGTAGGTGTGCAGTTCGATTGTCGCTTAGGCACAAAAGTTTGTATCCTTATTTTAGATTCAGACACCTAGCGGCTCGTAAGAAAAACCGATACGTAACATTTGATTTTTCTTAGTTAACAATCGGATTACGTGTTGGGTTCGTATCTCCGTCACAGAACTTCACATCATGCACTTCATCTTTAAATGCATGCACACTTTGTTACTTTAGAATGGAGGTATATCAGACATCTTCCGTGGTTAGATAACAGGGATGAAAGGGTCTTGATAGGAGTCACGGTTTATTACAAAAATTGTCGTCTTTTATTTTCAAGTTTAGATTTGGTTACTGGTATTGGCAAAACTTTCGGTAGTTCATGACTCTTCATGGCTAATAATCAATATGATGTGATTAGATTAGATTACATTACATTAGATTAACTCTTGTTCCATAGATCATGAATACGACATTTCGTAATGATGTGGAACGTGTCATTTTAATGAAAGATTTCTTTAAATACCATGATTCAATTTCTTTACAACAATTTTTTACACACTCTCTCATTGCTTTTTATTTCTCTCTCTCTCTCTCTCACACACACACACACACACACACACACACACACACACACACACACACATTCTTTTTTATTTTTATTTGTATGTTCTGCTCGACTATCGGCGAGGCAGGAAAACGCCTGTGAATGACTTTCTTAGTTTTGAGTGCACTTACGAAAGAAATATAAAAACAACAATGAGAGTTACTGATTTATGATGCTCAGTTTGCAGTCAGTTCTGAGTATTATTAGTAACTACACTCCAGTCCCTAAACCTAGTTACAGAAAGCGAATCAGACGCATTACGTATTCCAGGCCGTAGCAGCCGCGACTTGGAGACACCAGCTATGGTCACTTCCCAGACCGCTGTAGGATCACATCGGTTCGTCTTCTTCCTGCTGGTACTGTAACTGAGATTTGGCAACAAGGCAACGTATGTTTGGCAACTCTGTGATCGACGAGTTACTTCCTGGTGTGCAAGGAATTAAGCCTCAAAGTTCACTTGATTTTACGTGTCATTTCCATTGAATAATCTGAGTTATTATAGCTTGAAGGGTAACAAAAGATTGAAAATTTACGGTTTTCAGCCCAAGAAAGTCGTTGCAGGTGGAAATTGCAACTAATCTCGACCTTTAAATAGCGGTTTACGAGTTCTAGTTACTATTGCCGTCGTAATAGGAAGCTGAGACCCATACCCCCTCGCCAGCTCTGTGGTAACGTGCTGACATGTGAAACAGCGTCTGTTACGGTTCGCAGTTCCAATCTCACTGACTGAAACGTTTTTATCCCTTCTGTGAAAGAGCTACAAGCAGTCAGATCAAACATCAATACGGAAATCGCAAGAAAATGCTTTCAGCTCATAGTGCAATGTTGAAAAACTTACAATGCTGCACAACAGGTAACGCCTCTTTCCGCTGCTGACAAGCGAATTTTGGGTTTCTAGGAATACGTAACTATATTTATGAAATGCCACATTTGCATACCTCTTGAGTATGACACAGCATACCAATTAAACACAGACCCTATCAAAATCTAAGTGAGTAGTATTTTACTAATTCGTGTCGACAGAGGCATGCTTGTGTACAGATACTTTCGTCGTAAGGTTATCATCGTTAGTTTTATTTCATTTCTTATAATACAGTGCACAATTTTCGTAAGGTTTCCTTTAGTGTTGTTAAAACAATAGTAAACATGAGAGAGAAATTAATCATCAACGATATATGCGAATTCTCTGATGTTACCTATGACAGTCTGACAATGCACATGCAGTTTATTGATTACATGCATGTAGAAAATTTGTTCTGAGTTAAAGCTGTCAATCAAAGTTTGAAGAAGAATAAAATATCACTACCACACGACGGCTAATGTAGAAAATACTTTTCTGACATATTATGGCACGATGCGCTCTCCCTGCACATCTTCGAGATGCATCTGCTGCCTGCTGTCTATTAAACCTGAATAGGACAAAAGTCACAGTAGTTAGTCCTTTTTCCACATGCGACTACTTTGGGTTGAGAAGTGAAGGGAATTTGTTCAAAGTTCCATTAGATTGATAACTTCAGCAGAGAGCAGAATTGCGTTTTAAAAAATGTAGAACTGAATGTATTCGAACTCGCGGCATCTTATCTATGCTGCAAGCTGACACGGAACTACAACAGCTCCAGAGCTCGGCAACTATTCCTCCAGAACTTTTGGATTCCACAGCACTGTGAGATTATGCATATGGCCATGTCTTGACTTCTGAGAGACAAACAGTTACAGCTTTTCTTTTGGACTGAACGACGGTTTCCAGTAACAGATAGCGCAATAGAATAGCTCAAGTGAAAAGGAACACTTCTTATTTAAACTTCTGCATCCTACAATGTTGGCAGTTGTGTGTAGGTGGCAGTAACGTGATTTTATTTCTGTGATTACAAAATAGTCGAATGTATGCACTGGGTAGCCGAGGCAGCTAGTTCATGGTGATTCGGTCAACCAAGTAAATGAATTTACTGAACATGCTGCAAATTACTACAGGGAGCCTGTGTGTCAGAATTCTCATCCAGTGTGGCGCAACTGCGTTACGATAGAAAAATGACTCGCAGAGAAGAGGATTTCGTGGTCTGTTGGACGGATGGTAGGTTGTTATACCTATGGTCTGGGTTCGATTCCCACTTCTGTCAATGATTTTAGATAGGGAGAGACAGATTCCATTCTCTCCTGGCTACACCAAGTGAAGGAGATATAATGGCTGCGTGGTCTGAAAATTCACCTTAAAGATGATATTCCTTCTTTACCAAGTAGACGGTAGGTTGAACCACAATAAAGTCTGGAGTGGCGACATGTAGAAACTCTACCACCAGTAACCTTTCTTATACTAGTTATTTATTTCAAGTGACGACACAAACGCTATGTATGGTCACAGGACACTTATTCCATCTTTTATTTGAGCTTCTGTATGTCGATAAAATTGGTTCTGAACTGGGAATGCAACTCAGACCGCCCTTAACGCGGAATTTGATCCCTTCGTGGCAATACAGCTCGGCTACAATTTGTTGTTTGTTCAAAACTGCAGACTCCTCAACACCTTCACATATTATGCGTGAATGGGATCGAATCCTGGCCCGGCACTAAAGATTTAATTATGTATTATCAAGCTCTAGCATGAGAACACCTGTCTGCTGGTGGATAATAATTTTGATTTTTAATGTATTTTCATTCGCTGTCACACTAACGATATCTGACGTTTTTAACTCCCAGTGAGACACAGAACTATTTGCGAGATGACTGTAAGTTCAAGATGCTATTCTGAGCAGCTGGTGGAGAAAAATTCGGTAGCTGACGTCTCTTTGTGTGTAGTCAACAACGATATGTGTGGGGCTCTATTCCCAGTGAGCGCTGAACTCTTCGTCCTATTATTTCAGTTCAAACATGCTCACATGTCACTGCTGGTGCAACAAACCCATATTTAACGTTAGTTTTCTCTAGAATATAACAGCGATAGGTGCCGGGTTGGAGTCCTGGGAAGGAAAAAATTAATTTTTCGTCTCGTCATTTCAGTTATAACATCTAGTTACTGCCGCGAAATTCCGATATGTCACATTTGACTGTGCTTCGATAGCAATCCGATTAGGTTCCGGGTTCGAATCCGTGTCCAACACACAGCTTTACCTCACGGCATTTCAAGTAAGTTACTTGTGAAGAAGCAATATTTAACATCTCTCGTAATTCGTTAACAGGGACAATAGATGCTGGGTAGGAATTCGCGTCTGTTAAAAATGTTTGCGTTATGCAATTTAAAGTTGATATTTGCTAACTGATACTGTCTAAAATCGAGGTATATCACTCTCTGTATGCCTAATCAGGAATGACTGTTAGTTTCCGTCAGTCACGAAATCTTTGCTTAGTCTGCATGAGCTGGGTTTGAATCCATATGCAGAACATGACGGTTCGTCGTGTCATTTAATGTTCATACATATTCTCAACTAGCTGCTCGTGAATAACTTAAATTTTTAATGTCATTTTGTGGTAAATAGATCAAATGGCTCTGAGCACCTTGGGACTTAACTTCTAAGGTCATCAGTCCCCTAGAACTTAGAACTACTTAAACCTAACTAACCTAAGGACATCACACACATCCATGGCCGAGGCCGGATTCGAACCTGCGACCGTAGCGGTCACGTGGTTCCAGACTGAAGCGCCTAGAACCGCACGGCCACATCGGCCGGCCCCCACCATCTGGTATCAATGCATTACCTTATAATCCATTATATATAATCATTTTCATAGTACACTTGATATTATAGATGAGTAGGACACAAGACAGGACATAGATAGTGTCCGTTTGACGTCAACAGTGTGTAACATTTTACTTTTTTGAATAGGACAATGTTCCTCTCCAATAATTTTTAGATTAGTTACAATAAGCTTACGCTGCAAGAGAATTCGCTTGTATTTTTCAATATGTGGTCTGTTGTCGGTTTGAAGGCCTTCCATAACATCGGCAACGTAGTGCAACTCCACCGAGAGCTGTCTGGAGTAGGGTGGGGTTAGCTATGTGAAAGTTGCGAGCTGTCGAAGACGATCTTCATATGCCTAATGCGATTAGGACATCGTTTACTCTTGACGACGTTTAGCACCTGTGCGGTCAGTCACCCAATTTCAGAATTCATTTTGAGTAATCCTGTTAAATTCCCAAAATACTGTCTTTTTATATTGATGAGTAATATGGATAGTCGTCACGTTCATGTTCCGCCTACAACGCAAATTTAATGTTACTATCCTAGGAACTAACCTGCAATACGTTTTGTATTTCATAATCGGAACTATCTGCATTGACCGTCATCAGAGCAATGTCAGGGAACAGAGTGCAGCAGTGCCTACTTAAGGACCTGCTTGAGTCGTGTTCCAAGGAAAGGGTAGTTGCTGGTTCACATTATATTACACTAGCGAGAAGTACCGACTTTTCCTTTTCTCTGCAAACATCCAGAACTAAATTCAGTAACTAAATGCTAAGAATATATTTTCATTGTGCCAACTCAAAGATCAATAGATATGGATATAGATATAGATTTTTATATTTAAAGCCATTCTCTTTCTGCGTTGGAATAAACATCATTCATTATTTGCTTGTTATTGTTGCGATTGTTATTGTCATTCTCTCACTCGCAAGAGTCTTATGCTGATGCTGTATGAATAAATTATGCCATTGGATACAAAGCGGTTTAGTTTTGAGACCTAACCCACGAGGGGGGAAGGCACAGTGGTCTGCTTCAGGAATTCCAAGCAATAAAACACAAAAAACAACCCAGGAAGGGTTCGAACAGCTACTTTCACGCAGAGACATGCATTTGGAATCTGTTCATCGTTACGGGGTCAAACAAGAGGGTAACATTACTGAAACAATGATCGGGCTACTTAGTATATAATAGAGCATACAGATTTCAAGGAGGAAACGTATGAAGACGCAGACTTCCTCGTTATCAATATGTGCGGCATATCTTTCGTGTTAACGAAAGTAAATTCCCGCTTTACCTCTTCTTACGTGTCAAATGAAATGAATGCCATGAGGAATAGAATATTTGTTGACTGCGTCTCTTCTTGCTTCCATCCTTACCAACATATTTCTTCATTCTCGTGGTAATCATGACAATCTATGTGCATGCTGCAAACGATTGCAAGTGGACAAATTCGACATCGAGGTGCAAAGCGTTTGGTATCTTACATTATATTCAATTCGAATAAGATTCCGGTGTATTTTTACTTCGTTTGTATTTTTAGATGATTATGAACGTTACGGAAATTTATCTCACATGCTTTATGTTGAATGAGAAACATTGAATGATCCGTTTTGCTTTCCCTACGTTGAAATGATATAATGTCGGCGTCAACAGCCTTCTTCCACGCCGGAAGCTGAAACTTGTATCATTCTGGATTAATGATAATTGAATGTCTCATATGTATACATAGCCCACAAGGCGACGTCAGAAACCACCAGGGGAGAACGCCGCATAAAAACCAAACGTGCGCGCGCGTCTCCACTCTGAAGAACCGTATCGGAGAATCACGGCAAGCATTTCGCTGAAGAGCTGTCTCGTCAGAGAGCCGAGAAATGGCAGCGTCGTAGCAAGTATTTGTCAACACTCTGATAGTGCATTTACTTCCGGGTGTAGGTCGGCGTTACCTCGCTAAATTCACTTAACATTCGTTTTCCACATCGAAGACTCGTACGATATAATCCGCTGCAAGATGACACAATTAGAAAGTATATTTAATTTCTGGACTCCAAGAACGGCGTTCTTCACATAAGTAACACCTGTTTGTGTGTGCATTCGGGAGGACGATGGTGCAATCCCGCGCCCGGCCATCCTGATTTAGGTTTTCAATGATTTCCCTAAATCGCTTCAGGCAAATGCCGGGATGGTTCCTTAGGAAGGGCACGGCCGATTTCCTTCCCCATCCTTCCCTAATCCGAGCTTGTGCTCCGTCTCTAATGACATCGTTGTCGACGGGACGTTAAAACAGTAATCTCCACCTCCTCTGTTTCTGTGTTTAAGGTTGCGTTTTGAGGCTCAGGCAACATCGCAGTGACTATAGTCCGCCCCTGGCCGCCAGTGTGTCGTTAGCTCAGAGGTTCCCTTGTGCGTTGCAGTGCTTGTACTATAAGTTCGAATCACGGTAGAAGCCGCTGACTAAATCCTTTTATTTTCCATTTTAATTAATGGAGTTGCAAACTGCTAGCAAACATTTCTTATGCGAAATCTGAAGAATGCCTTTAAACATCAATCTTCGTCCGATTTCGACTTAGTAAATTAAGTTAATATCATGGATTTCTGCTTTGCAAATTCCAAGGTGCTTCACTGTAAAATAGGTCCTGAAAAGATTCAAACCGACTGTCAACGATATAAATTTGAGCTTTGTTCGTCATATAGGTCTAACATGTCAGAAGGTTGTTTATGAAGTGCACATGTTCATTAATATAGTTCACATCTTCTAAATTTTTGCAATAGCGTTTAACTGTAGACGTTTTCTAACACCGGCGTTAGCAATTCCTTTCCGTTCTCTGAAACCTTCAAAACGACAAATTTTTCTGGTTTAAATCTGATGACCTTAACTATCACTTCCGATCCACAATAAATACTTCATGAACCCATACATGGAACTCCAAATGTGCAGTGTGCCTGCACTGCTACAGAGCATGCATTGCAAGGTATTCACACAGTTTATCGCATAGACTTACCATAAGGAATGAAACAAGAACTGTAATACACTTTACACCACAGACGCTCACTCTGGCTTGACGAAAACATCCAATCATTGACCAAAAGTTGCACAAATAATTAAGTTTGAAAGGAAAAGAAACGAGGTATGAAGCATTTATAAATTCATCGAATGTAGTGAGGTGGTTTAATTTCGTCCCAGTCTATAAAATTAATTTCGGGCCATACTCAGCTCTTGCCGATTACCCGCCTACTAATCAGGGCGTCTGTCTCCGTTGCTTTTGAGCGTGAATGGAAATTGTAGAAATTTTCTGTGGAGCAACATTTAATAATAAAGCGTTTCAAATCATCAAAAGCGATGAGCGGTAGCAGGCGCTTTCGATAAAGAACGGGGGAGTGCAGCGCCGCTGCTGTCTCCACGGCCGCTGCCAGTAGCCAGCAAATGGATCCCGGAGCTTTGCCGCATACGGCTTCCAGAGGAGGACAGTCTGCAGGAAATCTGCCGCAAAATCGTTACTAGATAAAATTTTGATATCGGTGTGTCACAAAGCGAAATAGATTGAATCTGCGCTACCATTACATTCACGTCTTCAGCATTCAGACAGAAGAGGCTATAAAAATATTTTATGACAGCTGCTCTCGATCCACTGACATTATGAACAGAAACAACGTACGCTACCGCTAGACCACAGGCGTAATCAGCCTAGAGTCTCTCTATCTTGGGACAAGTTTTCCTCCAGGAAGTGCCGCAGTCTACAGTGTTGCCAGATTGTGCAGATAACCGGACTTAGAGAATTAGCGAGTTGGCCAGTTTCTTTGTCCCATGTCGCGATCGGCGCGGACTTAGCCTCTGAAGCGGCCGGCCGCCGGTCAAGTTTTATGTCAAAGAGTGTACAGCGACGCACCGTCGACTGTGTCACACACTCCTGAGTGCGTAGGAATTCCAGGATGCCGACAAACTGTTTCCGCAGCTGCGGTAATTGTAGCATCCAGGTCCGTGCGAATATTTATCGGAGTATCGTAGAGTAGGCTCTTCACATACCCCACAGGAGAATATGTCCACTGCTGTCATATCTGGTGACGGAGCTGGCCATGGAATAGAATAACTGCTTCCAATCCATTGTGATACGAGAGAAAAGCAATTACTCTCCAATGAACGACGGAAGACTATGGGAACTTTGCAGCAAAATAATCAGAGTTTAATCATGAACAATCTCTGAAATATTGTCGGTGTTCACCCTGTATAAGACACATAAAATAACCGCAGTCCTCAAGAATCACATAACGATACCAATTCCGAAAAATCCATATGCTGACTGCGATTTATGTTACCTAGGCATCAGGTTAATAAGCCATGGTGGCAAAATACTAATGTAAATAATATACATAGCTCGGTCATGATAAGTTGGGTTCCATAAACATGCAAAAACAAAGTATGCAATATCACCTGGAAAGATTTAAAAAGGCATATTGACATTAGAGGGTTTGCACATTTAATGAAAACTTCACAGTGTTGTCTGTAATACACACGTTGTAATTCAGAAGGTAGATGTTTAGCATTTTACGGGAATGTTAAACAGCTAAACTGCCCCTAAAAGCCTCCGCGAGGAAGAATAACAGTTCTTCAAATATTTGGCAGAATTTAAGTGGAGGCTCCACCCGTAAACTTAAAGTCTCTTAAAAAAATTTCAATAGCTATTTGACATCTTTGGAGTATTTACTCGTACATCCCAAAAAGATCTCTCTAACGCATACGGAGACAAACATCATCTACAATTTGCCCAGCAACGAGAGTGCAGAATAGAAACACACGAAAGACAGGTAGCAGTTGAGAACTGTACATGAAATAAGTAAAACATGACACGAAAGTGAAAATTCTAAACGTAATTAAGATTCACGGGCAAGGGATAAAAATTTCGAGTTTTAACGGTAGCAACGTGAGTTTAGCATAGATGGTGACCGCCATGCTTCCATATTGAACAGATTGGATACTGCCTTGAGAGAGATTACGATATGAACAATGAGAAAAATGTTTCTAGGGTAGTGACGTGTAGTCGAATTAGATCAGGTGATGCTCAAGGAATTATATTAAAAAGTGGGACAGTAGAAGTAGTAGATGACTTTTGCTAATTCGAGTTAAAGTTAACGGACGACTTCCGAAGGCAGATCGCTATAAAGCGCAGAATCGCAACAGCAAGAAAAAATTTCTGAAAAAGATAAATATTTTGTTACCTAATATAAAGTTAAGTGCTAGGAAGTCTTTTCCGAAAGTAATTGTCTGCAGAGCAAGCGTGTATTTTAATGAAACGTGGACGATGAAAACTACAAACAAGAATAGAACGGTGGTTTTTGAAATGTGGTGCTACAGAGATTATATGAACAGAACAGAGAAGTAATGAAGAAGCACCGAATCAGATCAGAGGAAATAAGAAAATTATGGCACAACTTGACTAAAAGACGGGAATAGTCAGTTTGGTAGCGGAGGGAAGTAAGCAAGTTCAAGAGGCCGTAGGTGGCAACAGTTACTCTGAGATGAAGGGGCTGGCACAGGACGGGGAGTGTGCAGAACTGCAACCAACAAGTCTTCGAATTGAATTCCACAAGAGAAACAGTGGCTGATGCTCCATCAATATAATTATCCTAATACTATTTTCCCTTAGCCGTGAAGTTCATTCACTTGTCCCGCACTTTGTGGAGCAAACGAACACGTTACAAAGGGGTACTTGATTGAAACTCTACTCCTGTCTTCAAGTTATAACTTCGAATATTTTCAGTAGTCTTGCATTCTTCCAGACTCTGCCAAATGAAGTATCCTTGCTCTTTATTTTTTATTTTATTCTTATTTATTTTTGTTTTGTGTGGACGGAGAAAGTATTCGTTCAAATGGCTCTGAGCACTATGGGACTCAACATCTTAGGTCATAAGTCCCCTAGAACTTAGAACTACTTAAACCTAACTAACCTAAGGACATCACACACACCCATGCCCGAGGCAGGATTCGAACCTGCGACCGTAGCAGTCCCGCGGTTCCGGAGTGCAGCGCCAGAAGGAGAAAGTATTCATGCCTACGATAATACTTATTTAGTCCTTATCATGAGTTACCTTGACAAAATCTCCATTGTTATCTTGAGAAGATCTCTGTTCTTATTCTACATATGATCTAATTAAATCGTCACAGCTAGGAACATCAAAGTATACTTGAAGTGTTTAAGCTGTAAACGAGTCTGGTGCCTTACTGCTGATCTTCAGGATCAGTTATCTGTCAGTCACGTCATATACGTTCGTCAATTAACTGGTTAGTTTGGCATTTCTGATTAATCCGAAGCCACTCCTCACTTCTCCTTCCTTCCAGTGTGGATTACTGTTTATTCTTCCGAGCAGAAATCACAGTAGGCGAATTTATCGATTTTCGTACAGGGTGGGCAAATTAAAAGTGGCCCAGAAAATACACAGTGTGTTTGGCGCATAAGTGCAAGAAATGTAATCACTGCTGTATTAACATTTAGCCACCTCTGTGTGTTAGTCGTTTTCTCTCAGCGTGTAATAGTCTTCCCGTAGGTACGTTCCATAATTTACTGACTGATGTTTCCTGCGTGGTCGTAACTACACCACCAAGTAGGCTATGCTTGTTAACATAGTATAACCACCTTGTGTCCACGCGACCATTCTTCAACATCTGACCTTCTGGTCAGGAGAATATAAGCATTAAAGTCTTCCTCTTGCCACATGTAACTGGAGGTACTAACCAACCTGAAAACGTAGTACTTCCAATCGCTGTAATTATTAGTATGCAGATGAAGTAGATATTTATGTAATGTTTGGTACCCTGTCCCTAGTCACCTAAACAAATATCCGCACTTATACCCCTTACACCTTATATACAACGAGACTGAAGTGATACTGACCTTCATTAATGAACATCACAGAAGATATTGGAAGTGACCACTGTTATTGTAAATGAAGTGCCGCACTCGCTTTATCAAAATGCGAGACACATGTACAAGCTCTGCCTGAGGGATAGTGGCAACAAGGTTTCAGTGTTTTGTTGTAGCTCTTCCAGTGCGTGGCTTCAATTTGTCTCACACGTAAAAATCACAGGTGTGGCTATCAGGTGATCGAGGTGGTCACCTGATTGCACTGGTACTGTCGATTATTTTCTCCTCAACAAACACCTCACACACTCGTGACAAGGTTGTCAAAGGAAAGGAAGGAAAGAGGAAGGAAGACTAGGGTTTTATGTCTAGTCAAGATCGAGATCATTAGTAACAGAGCAAAAGCTAGGAATGTTTTCAACGATGAGTAGGGAAATCGGCGGTTCCGTTTCAAAGGAACCGTCCCGTAAATTGCTGAGAGCGATTTTTCAAAACCAAGGAAAACATAAATCTGGTTGGCCGTACGTGGATCTAAACCGGCGTCCTCCCAAATGCGCGTCCAGCATGTTAACCACTGCACCACCTAGAT
Source organism: Schistocerca cancellata (assembly GCF_023864275.1). Taxonomy (NCBI): domain Eukaryota; kingdom Metazoa; phylum Arthropoda; class Insecta; order Orthoptera; family Acrididae; genus Schistocerca; species Schistocerca cancellata. Next base: position 55,091,242 of record NC_064626.1, read on the forward strand.
CGGTATCGATATTAAGGTGGTGGACGCTGTTGCTCCGTCTTTCCGGTAGTATCCATACAGTCGTTCATCTTCCGTGAGTTGATCCACATATGGATTAAACTATTTCTGGACCTATCGGTTATCATAAACTGATTGGTGAAACGATCGTGTTAAGGTTGGACACCCGACATCACGCACCAACATCAATCTTGAAATTGTGTATAGCCTCTGCAAACAAATGACGGGGATTTTATGATTATTACTGAAACATGATTTGTGAGTTTATATACCGTGATAGGTTGAACCATGCCTCATCTGGAGAAACGAAAAACCGAGAATCCAAAAGCCCAGATTCCACTTGAGTTGCAAACCACTAACACAACTCAACACATGATAGTTTGTCTGGACGGCTAACTCGTGTAGAACAGTAAACTTTAAGAACAGAGGTACAGGTTCTTTCTGACAATGTTTCGCCGACACGAAAAGCTCTTTATTTTATCTGGCACAGATAAACGGCGTCTAGATTTCTTTGGAATTTTCTCTAGGCTTCCATCGACCAGCCGGACGGTGTGACCGAGCGGTTCTAGGCGCTTCAGTCTGGACCGCGTGACCGCTACGGTCGCAGGTTCGAATCCTGCCTCGGGCATGGATGTGTGTGATATCCTTAGGTTACTTAGGTTTAAGTAGTTCTAAGTTCTAGGGGACTGATGACCTCAGAAGTTAAGTCCCATAGTGGTCAGAGCCATCTGAACCATCTTCTTCCGTCGAACAATGTTTTCTGGTGTTCCTACTCTTTGCGGATAGTTAGTGTTTTAATTCGCTATTGAGCCCCGTTTCGCGTCATTTTATAACCAACGCCTGCATTGCACACTTTGCTAGCAGTTTCGACGAAACACTTACGGTCTTAAAATACAATTCCTTCGAGAGCAGTTCCGCCCTAGTTTTTCACAAAATGTAATTTGCGTAACACTTAACAACAATGAATACGCGCTCTTTTATCATAACCACCCTATTCTGGTGCGTTAAATTGGATCGTAAACACAACTGCTCCTCTCATTCATTCAAACGTAATGATACAGCAAACTGCTCTGGACAATGTATGCTGGTGATGTACATGCACAGACATGTGACAACAAACGCCTGTGGCATCGAAATCAAGGTTTCCAGCATTTTCAGTGATGGGCGGGTATCTTTTTCATCAACGAAACGCAGTTACGTGTCAATCTTATATATACTTCCCGGAGCAGTTTTATTCTACCCACCCTACACAATCCTAGCACACTGACACTACATAATTAATTTTTTATTCCTTCAGTAACTTCCCAGTCCATAATAAGATCCAGGCAACTCAAGTTCTCAGTTCGCTGATATGCTTCGGACACCTGAGTGTGTGAATACTCTGATGCTATCCTGGATGCCTTGGTGCCCATTTTCTTATCTCTAACGCCGAAAGTTGGATCTGCGAACCTCATGAACGGTAAACATGCGTTCCCAGCCTGCCGTTACCATGGCAACAAACTCTGTTGGCAGACACAAATGAATTTGAGAAGAGATCCTAGTTATTTCATACTTTTGATCTGCACCAGAGAATTTATATTTCTCTATGAGGAAATTCCGAATATGCTATCCTAAGAGGTAACATTAATAGTATATGAGGCGATAGAGCGATTAGTGCTAATGAAATTTAAAAAAATTAAAGAAAAATGATACTAATTCTCCATCGTCAACAAAACAGGTCAGAACACTGTTGGAGAAGCAAGGAGAAAAGAATGTCAGCTTTAAAAGAACACAGAATCTCGAGCATTGGCTAAGTTTTAGCAGAAAATTATCACGGACTTCAGTTTGAGATACATGAAACATAGTCGTAGTCGCGAATATGGACAACCATCAGCTGTACAGCGAAATGAGGACCATGAAAATTCGCGCCGGACCTAGGCTCGAACCCGGATTTCCCGCTTATTGCGACCGGTCACCTTACCATTTGGCCATCCGAACACGATTCACGGCCAGATCTACATATCAATCAGGCGTCAACCATGGCGTCTAAAACCTGTAATCGTACATCCATTATTTATATTCCAGCATAGTACTTGAAAGTCTCTTCCCCGGTGTCGGCGGACAAATTCGATACTTCAATGCCAGTGTTATTCCGAATTACGATGAAATGTTACTTTGGACATGCACAGACGAGAATAGCTGCCAACATGAGCAACTTAGAAGTATACATCGTAAGGTGTAGAGAAGCAGCTTAAAAGACTTAAGAAAGGAAAGTTATCCTGTCAAAACAGCATTCAAATAGGTTTCCTTTCAGAGTACACTTATACAATAGCCCCATACCTAGGCGTCATATACAACCGCTCGCTTGATGAAAGAACGGTAGCGAAAAACGGAAAAGTAGCATGGCTCACACCAATACTCAAGACAGGAAATAAGTGTGATCTGCTGAATTACAGACCTATACCGCTAACGTCGATCTGCAGTAGGGTTTTGGAACATGTACTGTGTTCGAACATTATGAATTACCTCGACTGTAGCGGTCTATTGACGCACATTCAGAACGGATTCGGAAAATATAGTTATTGTGAAACTTAAGTAATACTTTATTCGCTATCGACAGGTAATCTCAAGTTGATTCCACATTTCTAGATGTCCAGAAGGCTTTCGACACGGTTCTAATCAAATTACGTGCCTTGGGAGTATCGCTTCAGTTGTGTAACTGGATCCTCGAGTTTCGCTTCAAAAGGTCACAGTACGTAGTAATCGACGGAAAGTCATCGAGTAAAACAGAAGTGATATCCGGCGTTCCCCAACGATGTGTTATAGTCCTTCTGCTGTTCCTAATCTACGTAAACGAGCTGGGATATAATCTAAGCCGCTCTCCTAGATTTTCTGCATGTAATTCTGCCATTTACCGCCTAGTAAAGTCATCATAAGGTCAAATCTAATTGCTAAATGGCTTAGAGACGACGCCAGAACGGTGCAAAAAGTGGCAGTCGTCTCTCAATAAGAAAAAGTATGAGGTCATCCACATAAGTACAAAAAGAAATTCTTTAAATTTCGATTACGAGATAAATCACACAAATTTAAAGGATGCCAGTCCAACCAAATACTTGTTGTTTCTGTTGTTGTTGTGGTCTTCAGACCAGAGACGGGTTTGATGCAACTGTCCATGGTCCACTACCCTGTGCAAGCCTCTTCATCTCCGAATAACCACTGCAACCTACATCCCTCTGAATCTGCCTGGTGTACTCATCACTTAGTCTCCCTCTACAATTTTTATCCTCGATGCTTCCCACTAATACTAAATTGGTGACATCTTGATACCTCAGAGCGTGTCTTACCAATTGGTCCCTTCTTTTAATCAGGTTGTGCCACAAATTCCTCTTCTCCCCAGTTCTCTTCAGTACCTCCTCATTAGTTACGTGGTCTACCCATAAAATCTTCAGCGTTCTTCTGTAGCACCACATTTCGAAAGCTTAAATTCTCTTCTTGTCTACACTATTTATCGTCCATGTTTCACTTCCATACATGGCTACACTACACACAAATACTTTCAAAAAAGGCTTCCTGACACTGAAATCCGTAATCTATGTTAAGAAATTTCTCTTCTTCAGAAAAACTTTCCTTGCCATAGACAATTTACATTTCATATCTTCTCTACCTCGTCCATCATCAGTTATTTTGCTCCCCAAATAGCAAAACTCATCTACTACCTTAAGTGTCTCATTTCCTAATCTAATTCCCTCAGCATCACCTGATTTAATTCGAATCCATTCCATTATCCTCGTTTTGCTTTTGTTGATGTTCGTCTTACATCCTCCTTTCAAGACACTGTCCATTCGGTTCAACTGCTCTTCCAAGTCCTTTGCTGCCTTTGACAGTGTTGTGGACTGGCAAGACAGCCAATGCACTATGAAGGAAGCCGAAAGGCACGCGTTTAAGCTCACGCAGGCTGGCGTGAGGTCTGGAACAGTTAAAGGAATAGAGACTAGCAAAAAAGGTACGTAGCTTCTGGAATACTTAAATTTAATTCATAATTGGTGAACATCGCTCTAGACGGTACATGTTTTACAGCATCAATAGTAACTGGTAATGGCGCCTTGCTAGGTCGTAGCAAATGACGTAGCTGAAGGCTATGCTAGCTATCGTCTCGGCAAATGAGAGCGTAATTTGTCAGTGTACCATCGCTAGCAAAGTCGGCTGTACAACTGGGGCAAGTCTAGGAAGTCTCTCTAGACCTGCCGTGTGGCGGCGCTCGGTCTGCAATCACTGATAGTGGCGACACGCGGGTCCGACGTATACTAACGGACCGCGGCCGATTTAAAGGCTACCACCTAGAAAGGATGGTGTCTGGCGGTGACACCACAGACAGAATTACAATGTCATTGGCAAATCTCAAAGTTTTTAATTATTCCTCATGGATTTTAATTCCTACTCCAAATTTTTCTTTTGTTTCCTTTACTGCTTACTCAATTTACAGATTAAATAACATCGGAGATAGGGTACAACCTTGTCTTACTCCCTTCTCAACCACCAATACTCATTCATGCCGCTCGACTCTTATAACTACAGTCTGGTTTTTTGTAAATAGCCTTTCGCTCCCTGTATTTTACCCATGTCACCTTCAGAATTTGAAAGAGGCTGTTCTAGTTAACATTGTCAAAAGCTTTCTCTAAGTCTACAAACGCTAGAAACGTAGGCTGCCTTTCCTTAATCTGTCTTCTAAGATAAGTCCTATGTCAGTATTGCCTCACGTGTTCAAACATATCCGCGGAATGTAAACTGATCTACCCCGAGGTTAACTTCTACCAGTTGTTCCATTTGCCTTTTTAATGAATTCGTGTTACTATTTTTCAGCCATGACTTATTAATCTGATATTTCATACACCTGTCTACACCAGCTTTCTTTGGGATTGGAATAATTACATTCTTCTTGAAGTATGAGGGAAGTGCACCTGTCTCATATATCTTGCTCACCAGACGTTAGAGTTTTGTCGTGGCTGGATCTCCAAACACTATCGTAGTTCTAATGGGATTTTGTCTACTCCTGGGGCCTTTTTTTACTTAGGTCTTTCAGTGCTCTATCAAATTCTTCATGGCCGGCCACGGTGGTCTAGCGGTTCTAGGCGCTCAGTCCGGAACCGCGCGACTGCTACAGTCGCAGGTTCGATTCCTGCTTCGGGCATGGATGTGTGTGATGTCCTTAGGTTAGTTAGGTTTAAGTAGTTCTTAGTTCTAGGGGACTGATGACCACAGATGTTAAGTCCCATAGTGCTCAGAGCCATTTGAACCATTTGAACCAAATTCTTCGTGCAGTATTATACCTCCCATTTCATCTTCATCTACGTCCGCTTCCATATCCAGAATGTTGCCCTGAAGAACCTCGCCCTTCTATAGACCCTCTACATACATCTCCACGTTCCTGCTTTCCCTTCTTTGCTTAGGACTGGTTTTCCATCTGAACTCTTGATATTCATACGGGTGGTTCTCTTTTCTCCATAGGTCTCCTTAATTTTTCTTTATCTGTCTTACTCCTAGTGATATATGCCTCTACATCCTTACATCTCTCATCTAGCCATCCTTGTTTAACCGTTTTCACTTCCTGTAGATCCCATTTTTTCGCCTACATCGTTTATTGCGTTTTTATATTCTTTTCCTTTCATAAATTAAATCCAATATTCTTTCTGTTGCCCAAGGATTTCTACTAGCCGCTGTTTTTATTACGTACTTGATTCTCTGCGGCCTTTACTATTTCATCTCTAAAAGCTACCCATTCTTCTTCTTCTTCTGTATTTCTTTTTCCCGCCCCATATCCTTAAATTCCTACCCTTTTTTGCAGTTTCTCAGTTTTTATCTACAATTCATAACCAATAAATTGCGATGAGAGTCCACATCTGCCTTTGAAAACGTCTTACAATTTAAAACCCGGTTCCTAAATCTCTGTCTTAGCATTATGTAACCAGTCTAAAATCTTCCAGTGTCTCTAGGCCTCTTTCAAGCATACAACCTTCTTCGTGATTTTTAAACCAAATGTTAACTATGATTAGGTTATACTCTGCACAAAATTCTACAAAACCGCTCCCTTTGTCCTTCCTTACCCCAGTCCATATTCACCCACTATTTTTCATTCTCTTGCTTTCCCTACTATCTAATTCCAACACCCATGACTATTGAATCTTCGTCTTTTAATTATCTCAATAATTTCTTTTATCGCGTCGTACATTTCTTCAAACTCTTCATCATCTGCGGAGCCGGTTGGCATATAAACTCTTCTATTGTGGTAGGCGTGGGCTTTGTGTCTATCTCGACTACAATAATCCGTTCACTACTCTGTTCGTAGTAGCATATCCACGCTCCTATTTTTTATTCATTATTAAACCCACTCCTGCATTACCCCTGTTTGATTTTGTATTTATAGCCCCATATTCACCTAAGCAGATTTCTTGTTCCTCCTGCTACCGAACTTCACTAATTACCACTATTAATGACTGTAACTCACCCATTTCCCTTTTTAAATTTTCTAACCTATCTGCCCGATTGAGGGATCTGACAGTCCACTCTCCGATCCGTAGAAACCGAGTTTTCTTTGTCCTGATAATGATGTCCTCTTGAGTATCCCCGCCTGGAGATCCAATTGGGGGACTATTTTACCTCCGTAATATTTTACCCAAGAGGATGCCATCATCATCTAACCATACAGTAAAGCTGCATGCTCTCGGGAAAAGTTACGGCTGTAGCTTTCCCTTGTTTTCAGCCGTTCGCAGTACCAGCACGGAAAGGCCGTTTTCGTTAATGTTACGAATTGGAGTTGCAAATATTGTTCATGTCACACAACGTACCCTGCAACGTGGTCATCTTTATGATTTTACTATTCATCCTACAGATTTAACGTTTAATGTTCTTTTTATGTTGTGGATTAGGTACTGCAGCTCATATCCTTTTCTGTTCTTATTAACAAAGGGCTTTCTAATAATAGCCGTTAAGAAGTCGCTGTTGTGTCCAAGTTTGGCAGTGAGCATTGCTGTGTAAGTCACTGTAAGCAGCTGGCCCAGTTGCATTTGTTTCTTCAGTCTGGCAAGAACTGTCCTTTGATACGTGTAGATATAGTGGTTTTACTGATTCTATTTGTAAGTCAACAAGACTTTAGTATTAGGTATGTTGATGCAGACTATCTCTTTTGTATGTTCTTACCTGTATAGTTGGTCAGACGAATTATGTAATAGTGCACTCTTATTATATTATTTTTATTTCATCTACAGCTGTGAAGGTGATCACGCAGAGACTGAAATCGATTTTGAACAGTAATAAAGATTTCTACTTCAAGGGCCAGTGCTGAAGCTCCTTTTTTTACAAGTGGATACAGGGCAAAGGTCAGATGTATGTCGGCAGCATGACCGGGTAGCGTAAACATTGAGTCATAAACAGACAGATCACAGCGGCGCTGCCCTAGGTGAATGGTGATAGTTTCCGTTTATGGACCGCGCGCTGCAGAGGGGCTTTCAAACCTCCTTTTTATGGCGCACACAAAATAACCGCGTTGTAACATTGCAAACAGGTCTGCCTCTGAGCTGTTCACACACGTGTAGCTACTTTGCGAGCGCGGTCCCTGGCGGTTACATGTTTGGAGCCACGAAACTACTCGACCGACAAGCACTAGGGCAATGTAGTTTATGTGACGCTGAAGAATAAAATACAAGATGAATTTCTCGTTTATGAACTATGGGAAACACAAAAAAAATTTACCACCACACGCGAACCAGCAATGTGTAATTTACATATGTATTTCAGCCACGTGTCATAGTTAACTTGATAACAGCGGACCAGCTCTCGTTCGTGGGCGCTTTCGTAGCGAGCTCTCGTATAGAGATGCTAACAGCATCTTCTCATTAAAAGTAGTACAGACTATACTAACTTGTAGATATGTTAGCTGTTTGCTATCCTAGGTTTCAGACATCTCTGTAGGAAGTTCAAGGAGACTGTAGGCTTGTTTGTAGCTGTCTCTATTATACTACAGTTTTGTTGTTACTAACATCTAGTAGAGGATAGACATTTTGGTATGAGCACTAGCGGTTAAGGGACGTCGTCATAAGAGTCCTCTTGTAGACATGTTGGTAGCAAGCTCTCATATAGTGTAGACGTCTTATTCGTGAGCTTTCACAGTTTGTAGATGTACTGGTAGTGGTCTCTAATGGTGTGTAGGTATATTTGTGTAGTGCTCTTTTTGAGTTTCGATATTTTAGCTGTGACTCGACATATAGAGTGGGAACGTTGGCTGCCTTCTGTCTTAGAAGTGAATCTGCCCCTGCCCTCTGTTCCTAAAATAAGACACAGTCTAGAATAATAGATACAGTTTATTTTCCCTTTATTGCCAGACAGTCGTATTACCATCAATAGATGTCTCTGTACCTCAACAGGGAGGTGACAGGATGGTAGGGGATGGTACACTGGTGATCACGAAATGTCTCCTTGGCTGCTGTTTCAGTCGTATCATTCCCGACAATACACGTATTCCCTGGGACCTAGGAGACAGACACCTTCTCCTCAGCCATTGTACTTATAGGATATTCTGGACTACTTTCACTGCAGTGTACAAGCGTTATAGACAGTGAAATGCACTCGAAAGCACGGAACACACAAGGAATTAACCACTTGGAGCAAATCTCGTCTGTTTAAGTGCCTGCAAGATCGCATATAATTCCTTGCTGACGACTGTAAAAGGCAAACAGGACAGTATAAAGGAAAACAACAAGCAACAAATGCAGACCCCCTGTTTCTACGTATCTACACTCCTGGAAATTGAAATAAGAACACCGTGAATTCATTATCCCAGGAAGGGGAAACTTTATTGACACATTTCTGGGGTCAGATACATCACATGATCACACTGACAGAACCACAGGCACATAGACACAGGCAACAGAGCATGCACAATGTCGGCACTAGTATAGTGTATATCCACCTTTCGCAGCAATGCAGGCTGCTATTCTCCCATGGAGACGATCGTAGAGATGCTGGATGTAGTCCTGTGGAACGGCTTGCCATGCTATTTCCACCTGGCGCCTCAGTTGGACCAGCGTTCGTGCTGGACGTGCAGACCGTGTGAGACGACGCTTCATCCAGTCCCAAACATGCTCAATGGGGGACACATCCGGAGATCTTGCTCGCCAGGGTAGTTGACTTACACCTTCTAGAGCACGTTGGGTGGCACGGGATACATGCGGACGTGCATTGTCCTGTTGGAACAGCAAGTTCCCTTGCCGGTCTAGGAATGGTAGAACGATGGGTTCGATGACGGTTTGGATGTACCGTGCACTATTCAGTGTCCCCTCGACGATCACCAGTGGTGTACGGCCAGTGTAGGAGATCTCTCCCCACACCATAATGCCGGGTGTTGGCCCTGTGTGCCTCGGTCGTATGCAGTCCTGATTGTGGCGCTCACCTGCACGGCGCCAAACACGCATACGACCATCATTGGCACCAAGGCAGAAGCGACTCTCATTGCTGAAGACGACACGTCTCCATTCGTCCCTCCATTCACGCCTGTCGCGGCACCACTGGAGGCGGGCTGCACGATGTTGGGGCGTGAGCGGAAGACGGCCTAACGGTGTGCGGGACCGTAGCCCAGCTTCATGGAGACGGTTGCGAATGGTCCTCGCCGATACCCCAGGAGCAACAGTGTCCCTAATTTGCTGGGAAGTGGCGGTGCGGTCCCCTACGGCACTGCGTAGGGTCCTACGGTCTTGGCGTGCATCCGTGCGTCGCTGCGGTCCGGTCCCAGGTCGACGGGCATGTGCACCTTCCGCCGACCACTGGCGACAACATCGACGTACTGTGGAGACCTCACGCCCCACGTGTTGAGCAATTCGGCGGTACGTCCACCCGGCCTCCCGCATGCCCACTATACGCCCTCGCTCAAAGTCCGTCAACTGCACATACGGTTCACGTCCACGCTGTCGCGGCATACTACCAGTGTTAAAGACTGCGATGGAGCTCCGTATGCCACGGCAAACTGGCTGACACTGACGGCGGCGGTGCACAAATGCTGCGCAGCTAGCGCCATTCGACGGCCAACACCGCGGTTCCTGGTGTGTCCGATGTGCCGTGCGTGTGATCATTGCTTGTACAGCCCTCTCGCAGTGTCCGGAGCAAGTATGGTGAGTCTGACACACCGGTGTCAATGTGTTCTTTTTTCCATTTCCAGGACTGTATAAAGACAGCATTGAGTGTGGTAATCAGTTGAAATTTCGTAAGACAGTGTATTAAAACATAAGTAGGAGTGCCATCTATCCGCTACTCAGCACTTACTCTGCAGTAACCTCGGTGGCATATGTATATAACCCTCAACTTAGGGTTGTATTTGCTCCACACCAAGTGGCTTCAGCACACATTTAATGTGGATGCCAACTGGCACTGTTGCTCCAGCACTGTTGGAGAAAAGACGTTTCAGAGATGGACGAGCGACAGTATGCTGTGCAGGTGATGTTGGAACTCTGAGGAATTTCCATTCTTGACACACCATGAGAAGCTGCCGCCATATGATGAATGGTGGTTCCCCAGCCTCAGAACAGAGACTGGATATGCTGCTAGTCCTGTAAGGTGTTCTCTTCATATTTTTAATTACTTCATAGTGGATAGCGATAACAAACTTAAAATAAGAAAGCCTCGCTGACCCATACACTGTGTCCACATTGTCTACCTGTCAAATCACAAAATCCCTATGGGAATGGAGCATATGTGCTCTGTCTGCTTCTCAGGACATGTAGCTAAAGCACTTTGTGGTATTCAGTGCCTTCTGGGTTCTGGTTTTCAGGTCTCTCAGGTGTGGAAACCACGACAGTATGGAGTTAAAAATGAGGCCCAGAAACGTCATTGAGTCTTTACAGCGTAGAAAGGTATCTCTCCTATGCAAGTAAGGTAATTTAAAAATACGACTAGAACAAATACAGTTATCACACACACAATTTTTTGCAGGAAACTGAAAACTTGTCTCTTCAGCCTACTCCTGTAATCTCTGCACTGTAAGCAGCAACTGACGAGTTGCTGTTATAACACTAGAGGAGGAACAGAAATCAGCAAAATCTTTCACAAATAAGGAGCATTGTACAGGACTACTTACTGCAGACAAGGTACGGTTCGTGGATATATCAAAGAAGGTGACACATAAAACCTTTCCCTGAGGGACATCATTCTCTTGCTCAAAACAACCAGATAGCATGTCACCAACAAGGAACCTAAAAAATTACTGGATGGGATACGAAGTAGTCGCTACAGAATGTTCGGCTGTCGTCTAGGCGCTGTCTACAGATGTTGTGTGAAGACACTCCTGAGCACTATGGGACTTAACTTCTGAGATCATCAGTCCCCTAGAGCTTAGAGCTACTTAATCCTAACTAATCTAATGACGCCACACGCATCCATGCCCGAGGCAGGATTCCTGCGACCGTAGCGGTCTCCCGGTTCCAGACTGTTGCGCCTATAAACGCTCGGCCACCCCGGCTGGTGACACTTCCGTTTTAGCACAGCTGCTAGTGGTACATGACTGGACATAACTTTAAATCCTCCTTATTGCTTGCCATACTTTTGCAGGACTAGTGGCGTTGTTGAGAGAACACAAGATTTGCGATGACCTTTCGTTGCTCGATTCACCGATGCATTGAGCCTTGGCTCTCGCAATTCGAAAGACTGTGAGGTTTTCTGCTGCTGAGTGGTATTAAGACCATCTAAGGGATGCAGGAAAATCCTGGATTGCTGACCGGCGCTCCATCGGTCCACCATGGTAGGGGCTGCCTCCGAAGACGGCCTGAAGACTTTGGGATGGCTAAGTGGCGTCATGGATCATTTGTGTGATGTGGTGCACCCATTCCTAGACACTGTCACAGTGTTCAGACACAGCCAGCTGGCTGAGCAGTGTTCATTTAACACTGCAGACCATCCCTTTCGGTGGTGTCTGTGCAAGTAATCCTTCATCTAGTAGGGGGATCCCCAGTGGGAAGGGCCCAGTGGACTGAAGGTGCTCAGTTCATACCCAGTGTGCTGAGACTGAAAGGGCTGTAGAGCAGAAAGAGAGGTCGATGGCTGATGACACAGTAGCAGCCAAGAAATGAGTTGAACTGCCTATGTGGAGGATGCAAATCATCTGAGACATTATAAGGCTCTCCAAGACTCTTGCCCCAAGTGTAGGTCGAGCTTCACAACACATTATGGGAATTGAAATCGCCCAGTACGAGAAATGGATGCGAGAGTTCTTCAATGAGGCCTACAAGAGCCTCAGAGTGTATTTTATCCTGTGGAGGTAACTACAGGAAGCAGATACTGATCTTCTGCCCAACATGAATTGCAATGGCTACTGCTTGTAGGTCAGAAAAAAATGAGAGAGAGAAAAGCATCGGCGTGGGTTATTGACAAACACAGAACTCCCTCCCTATGCTCTTTTCACAGTTAGGTCATCCTTTCTGTGTAGGGTATAGCCACACACGATTGGAGCGTCAGTGGTTTCAAAATGTTTTTCTGTAAACACAAGACTAGGGGTTGTGGCTTTGCCAGGTGTCTCTGGTCTTCCACATCAGTCCTGAAACTATTCATGGGCCCCTACACAGTGGGAGCCATCTGTTATGGGAGTTGCATGTTCACATTGGCTGGTGAGCCCACAAGGGATGGACGTTCAGCCTCGACGGAAGATGGTTAACCCAGGTTAACTTTGCATTCCACTGGCTCTGAAGGAAACCTAATAGAACTGTCACCTAGAGTGACACTGACATGGTCTTACGGTCTGCCACCTGTTTACACATGTTGTGGAAGTTACCCGTTGGCTTTTTCGGCGTGGGAAGGCGTTTCAAGAACTACTGCAAAATCATTAGATTCTTTAACAGACTAGGGCTCTAAAGATACTGAGAGCTATGTAATGGTGGCAGAAGTGTCTTTTTGATGTTATTTGGGTGACTATGGACTCTGAAACAACTGCAGTTTGACACATTTTACTAGTGCTGACACTAGAAACTTTTGTTTGCCTGGAGGCATTGAGGTCGAAATAGGATTTAAAGGGCTAAAACAAGAGATGTAGTGAATATGGGAAGCTTCATGGCTTTATAGATCTTCTTGGCCTCAACATAAGGAATGAGTTTCAGTGATTTAATCTCCTGTATCTGCCTTTCATAAAGGAAGACACTTGAGTCCCTACTCCAGACAGGGTGATCCCCAGAGGAATTTACACACTTCAGAGGAGTGGGGCAAACATCTCCATCATGGGCTCGTCTTGTAACATTTGCCACAAGTGGCTTCATCCTTACATCCTAAGGCGGTGTGCCCAAAGTGCTGGCACTTAAAGTAGCGCATTGCGTTGAGACATAGGGTCATATCCTTAGACCAAAGAAATGTTCCTTGGTATACTCCAGGAGTGTCATTCAATTGAAGTTAGGGACGGATTTTACAAGATCGCCAGCCATCCTTTTCAAAATGTTTTGAACGCCGACGATCTCTTCTAGAGCCCACTCACCTTCCAGTTTCTCCTCGGGAATATCGACCAGATCTCTTTATGACATAACACTTCTTCTGTAGTTCAAGGTGTTGTGAATTTCCATTTGTATGTCGTATCCCCAAAGGCATTTAGCCTTCTGGAGATATGTCGCTTATTGGGAACTGGTAGTTTCAGCCATAAGTGCTATGATATGCAATCGCTTGGCTGATTTCAGTGTACCTGCGATGCCTCTAAACCATTTGGAATATAAAAAGGCGAAACCTCCTCAGAGCTGTCCTCATTCCGTTTCACAACTGAAAATAGGTTCTGACCAGCAGCATGCATTCCATTGCCAGTAAATGCAGATTTCGGTTTTATCCCTGAGTAAGGAGAACTGCCTACACGATACCTCTTGTCAGACTGGTTGTTCCAACCTATCAGCGGCCCATCCCCTCTGCTGAAGGAAGAAGAGGAAATCTCTAGGGTTCAATTTTGGTCCCAAGAGCAACTACGAAAATAAGAGTTCATCTAAACACAGCCCTTTGTACATATGTAAGCTTTCTACAATTGCGATGCGGCAGGTTTCCCAGAGGTTACCCGCTAATTAATGTTCCACCTCAACAGCCATGCATCTCATCAGAGGGTAGCACACCTTGGGATTGAGGGGCTTCTATACAGGCTTTTACCATCCTCGCAGTGCGGACACTCAAGCCAAGATCACCATTGCATGTGACCCATAATACCCCACCACTGCACCCTACACTGGTGTCTGAAGCATGCCGAGAGCTTACGGTGACAGAGAACTGTTGGAGCTGACCAATCCCCAGCTCAGAATCCCCCAGGAGACGTCCTTTTTCTGTGTTTCAGACGCTCAGAAATCGGTTAGAAACGACAGAAAACACCAAATGGACTGCTCAACATCTTTAGCAAGCAATGGAAGACGTTAGTGGTGGCATATCCAACAGAAAAGCTTCAAAGCAATTTGGAATACCATTGAGTACCCTGCAAGAGAGACGTATAGGTGGGAACGCTGATGACTCTAATTTAGGAAAAGAGCGTGATTTACCCCCTGGACATGAAAAAAAGACTTAACTGAGAGTGCAAAAATGTTGTCGAGGATTTTTATGGCATGATAACCATACAGTCAAAGCTAATTGCCTACGACTACGCTACGAATAACAATATAAAACAAAGGTTTCATAATGATAGTAAAATAACTAGAATGGATTCCCAGTATTGCTTTTTACGAAGGTGTCACATCAATTCGAGGAAATCAGAAGCTACTGGCGTTGGTAGGGCTGCTGCGTTAGCAGACAGGAAGTAAACTTCTTTTTTTTTTTAATTCTGAAGGAATCATTGGAAACACAATTTTAATGTACACATGTATGGAATATGAAATAAACTGGTGTGTCAACCGTGCAAAATCCGGGATTAATTGTAGCTAAAAAAAGCAAAAAAGCTAATAGGATCAGTAAGTAGGTGGAGAAAGGGAAAAGTACTACAGTTGTTTGTGCCAAGAGTTCTAGAAGCAGAATGTATCCCAAATATTAACTTTTCCACGGAAACAGATGTCTCCTTTGTTGGGAAAAAAAAGTTTCACCTAGCTCTATTAACAAGTGCTCCAAATCGCTATGGATCACGTAATAGCTACCTGTGATTTGGCTTAAATATATTACAGATTATTCACATGCAAGTCCAGAAAAAAAAATGCTCTTGATCCTCGACGATCACGACAGTCACAGCATTTTAATGGCATACAATTACTGTAAGGAACATGGCTCTTCCCCACCGCACACTTCTTGTAGGCTACAGGCTTTATATTTGGCGTTTTTTTTTTCTCCATTGAAGGCTACTTATTACAGAGACTGTATCTTTTAATCTAGAAACCTTACGAAAACAGCGTAACTCCCTGTTACTCGACAGTGGCTAGTATTCGTAAGCGACTAGTTGTTTTGTAACAACTGGGCTCCATCCACTCAGTCCAGTGGGACTCACATATGACGATTTCTTGGTGAAGTCGTTTTTTCAATAGCCAGGTAACGTACCAGTTGCTGTGATTATCCAATAGTCCTAAACACAGTATCAGGTGATTCATAGTGAGTGTAAGTGAACCAAACTGAAATGACAAGAACATCGACTCGCCTACGGCTTTCGTCAAAAAATAAATAACAACAGAGTGACTCAGTAGGACTAGTGAAGAGGAGCATAGTGGTTACAATAAATCAAATATCTCCATTACCTGGTAGCAGCAGTCGGACTTCTGATCTGACTTCCAAAGGATCGAGACAGGAACAGAATTAAGAAATTATCACCTCGAATCCAATGGAGAAAAAGCTTAAAGAAATAAAGGAAAGAAAAGAAGAACAAAATTTTAGATGGAAAGCTAAGTTGAAGAAACCAAATAATGGAAAAAAAGTTCATCCTCTGTCAAAAACTGAAAGCAAAACAAGTAATAGGCCTAAGAAGGGCCCTTGAGGAGATCATTTGGGCTCTCATTCAGACAATCCCAGGGGTGGAAATACACTACTGGCCATTAAAATTGCTACACCACGAAGATGACGTGCTACAGACGCGAAATTTAACCAACAGGAAGAACACGCTGTAATATGCAAATTATTAACTTTTCACACCATTCACACACGGTTGGTGACCTTGGAGACACCTGCAACGTGCTGACATGAGGAAAGTTTCTAACCGATTTCTCATATACAAACAGCAGTTGACCAGCGTTGGCTGGTGAAGCGTCGTTGTGATGCCTCGTGTAAGGAGGAGAAATGCGTACCATCACGTTTCCGACTTTGATAAAGGTCGGATTGTAGGCTATCGCCATTGTGGTTTATCGTATCGTTACATTGCTGCTCGCGTTGGTCGAGATCCAATGAACGTTAGCAGAACATGAAATCGGTGGGTTCAGGAGGGTAAAACGGAACGCCGTGCTGGATCCCAACGGCCTCGTATCACTAGCGGTCGAGATGAGAGGTGTCTTATCCACATGGCTGTAGAGGATCGTTCAGCCACGTCTCGATCCCTGAGTCAACAGATGGGGACGTTTGCAAGATAACAACCATCAGCACGAACACTTCGACGACGTTTGCAGCAGCATGTACCATCAGCTCGGAGACCATGGTTACGGTTACCCTTGAATCTGCAACACAGACAGGAGCGCCTGCGATTGTATACTCTACGACGAACCTGGGTGCACGAATGACAAAACGTCATTTTTTCGGACGAATCCAGGTTCTGTTCACGGCATCATGATGGTCGCATCCGTGTTTGGCGACATCGCGGTGAACTCACACTGGAAGCGTGTATTCGTCATCGCCATACTGGGGTATCATCCGGCGTGATGGTATGGGGTGCCATTGGTTACACGTCTCGGTCACCTCTTATTCGCAGTGACGGCACTTTGAACAGTGGACGTTAGATTTCAGATGTGTTACGACCCGTGGCTCTACCCTTCATTTGATCCCACCGAAACCCTACATTTCAGCAGGATAATGCACGACCGCATGTTGCAGGTCCTGTACAGGCCTTTCTGAGTAGATAACATGTTCGACTGTTGCCCTGGCCAGCACATTCTTCAGATCTCTCACCAGTTGAAAACGTCTCTTCAACGGTGGCCGAGCAACTGGCTCGTCACAATACGCCAGTCACTACTGTTGATGAACTGTGGTATGGTGTTGAAGCTGCATTGATAACTGTACCTATACACGCCATCCAAGTTCTGTTTGACTCAAAGCCCAGGCGTATCAAGGCCGTTATTACGGCCAGAGGTGGTTGTTCTGGGTACTGATTTCTCAGGATCCACGTACCCAAATGGCGTGAAACTGTAATCACATGTCAGCTCTAGTATAATATATTTGTCCAATGAATACCCGTTTATCATCTGCGTTTCTTCTTGGTGTATCAATTTTAATGGCCAATAGTGTAGCTTATGTCAAAATCAATCTGAAAATGAAGATTCAAATAACAATAAAGTGGTTTGTTTATGCTGCAGACAATTTTGAATGGACGATAATGTTTTGTTCGATGCACAATTGGGGGTATATGGGCTCACGAAGAATGTTCATAATGAGATGCTGCTGAGGGCTGCATGTGCGACTTCTGAAACAAATAAAGACAATGTAGGCTACCTTTATTAAACACCTTATTATACACTCATGCCCGTAAATTGAAGATAATGCTGATACACGGTGAAACAACGCTCTGCTGCGTGGTTTGCGGGTTTAAATCACGGCGGGGTATGACCATGCTGTGCAATTTTACCTGCGGTCGTCGCATGGTGGCGCTGGCACCAGTCCACATACGCAGAGGTATGTTGGTACTTGTCAGAGTACGTTGCAGCGAGTAACTATGGAGACGTTTTTAGACGTGCTAATGGTGACTGTGTGTCGAAAATGGGCTCAAAGAAAACGTAATTTTGACGGTATGCGGGGTAGAATACTAGGACGACTGGAGGCTGGTCAAACACAGCAGGTCTTATCACGGGCCCTCCGTGTGCCACAAAGTGTGATCTCAAGATCATGGCAACGATTCCAGCAGACAGGAAACCTGTCCAGGCGATACCATTAGTGCCATTAGTACCCGCAGACGGCCACGGAGTACTGCAGGTAGCCTTGCTCGGGAACTGACCGCAAGCACTTGCACTTGAACAGTTGCCTCCAGACACACAGTCTACAGACGACTGAACAGACATGGTTTATTCGCCCGGAGACCTGCAAGGTGAGAGTCCGTAAGGCATGGTGTCAAGAACATAGTACATGGTCATTGGAACAGGGTCCCAGGTTATGTTCATGGTCGAGTCCAGGTATAGTCTGAACAGTGATTCTCGCCGGATATTGATCTGGCATGAACCAGGAACCAGATACCAACCCCTTAATGTCCTTGAAAGGGACCTGTATGGAGGCTGTGGTTTGATGGTGTGGGGTGGGATTATGATTGGTGCACGTACACCCCTGCATGTCTTTGACTGAGGAACTGTAAATGGTCAGTTGTATCCGGACGTCATTTTGCACCCGTATGTCCGGCTTTTCAGGGATGCAGTGGGTCCCACCTTCCTCCTGACGGATGATAACGCACAGCCCCACCTAGCTGCCATCGTGGAGGAGTACCTTAAAACAGAAGATATCAGGTGAATGGAGTGGCCTGCCTCTTCTCCAGACCTAAACCCCATCGAGCACGTCTGGATGATCTTTGTAGACATATCGCTGCATCTCTTCAAACCCCTAGGAGACTTTAGGAGCTCTGACAGGCACTGGTGCAAGAATGGGGGCTATACCCCGGCAGATGCTCGACCACCTGATTCGCAGTATGCCAACCCGTTGTGCGGCCTGTGTACGTGAGCATCGTTATCACATCCCATATTGATGTCTGGGTACACGCACAGGAAACAGTGGCGTTTTGTAGCACATGTGTTTTGGGTCGGTTTTATCAACTTAATGACCAATACCGTGGACTTACAGATCTGTGTCGTGTGTGTTCCCTATGTGCCTATGTTTTGAGCGCCAGTTTTGTGTACTGCCACGTTTTGTGGCACCACATTCTACAATGATCCTTAATTTATGAGCACGAGTGTATATCTATTCAGCTTGATTTGATCTAATGTAGTAGCCCTTATGTTAGACCATTGTGAATTAAATATTGTTAAATGAGTGAAAACTATGTCTTTAGTACTAATTTTACTCTTGATAATTTCCTGTGATTTTCAGCAGTTTTAAATACTATCATTTCCACACGCTTTGGGTAATGTGTACTGGCGAAGCTGTTGCCTGCACTCCACTAGGCAAAGAGGCTGCGAAAAGATTGATAGTAAGCACTGGAGAAGGTGAGCCTATCAGAAGAGAAGCCAACGACAGGCTTACAAACGACACGCTGCCAACGCGTTCTCGGCCGCCAGTATTTAGATCGCTACGGAGGACCAGAGGGCCCAGTCAGTCATCCATAGAGTCAACGAGTCGAGTCGTTAGTCGCAGACTAATGGGAGTCGCAGTCGGAGTTAGCTCAGCCCCTAGCTCAGAGACAGTCAGTACCTAGCAACCAGAGCAGTATACATGGCGGACTTGTTCTTAACCAGCAGTGAAGCTAACGTGGACTGTTACGGAATAGCATGTACAACAAAAAATCGTTAAAATGGCTCTGAGCACTATGGGACTTAACTTCGGAGGTCATCAGTACCCTAGAACGTAGAACTACTTAAACCTAACTAACCTAAGGACATCACACTCATCCATACCCGAGGCCGGATTCGAACCTGCGACCGTAGCGGTCGCGCGGTTCAGACTGTAGCGCCTAGAACCGCTCGGCCACCCCGGCCGGCTTTTTGTACCACAGCATATGGAAGCTTAAGTTAAGTATCTCTCTGTTTATGTTAATAAAGAACCCAGTTAATACATACATGTGGTTGTGTTATAGAAAGAGGATACTGGCAATCAAACAATATCCTCCACTTGCTTCAGATGGTACAAACCTACTATGATAACTAGACGACCTAAAATAGTGCACGTCAAACGTTAAATTTTGTTAAAAAAACACTTAAGTAATAAATAAAAAATCAGAAATATTTTAACGATGTTACTAAAAAGTGTATGATATTCTACTCTACTTAAACGTGTCCTTAAATATTACTTCAAAATTAGGACTGTACGATAATAATTTCCTGGTTGATCGCCAATACACCAGTCTCCTCCATTGCCACAATGTTGATGGGATATTACACAGTGGAGAAATGTTAGTTGTGAGCTATTGGAGGTTCTACACACGTTGGTAGCACGCTTTCAAAGATTGCACATTTGTTTGCAACCATTTCTTCTACGGTGTGGACGTATTCATGGAGAGCTTCCGTCGGATGTCGTCACGCAGGGACAAGTTCTTCACAGAGCTTACATAATGGGATCTCGTAGAGAGTACACTTGTTGTTAGCAAGCTCTCGCGATGAGCAAATGTTTTGTGAATGGGTTCTCATAGTGAGTAGACGTCAAGTACTAAGCTTTAGTGGCAAATATTCGTTACGCACATGTTTAGTTGCAGACCGCCTATTTTAAACCGCCCACTGTAATGCTAAACCAGTTAGGCATCACTACCGAGCTGACAAGAGGACGCTGGCAGCTCCTTGAGCAATGGACAGCGGTGTACCGTATAGAGAAGTGTTTTTCTGGCAAGGGCAACACGGATTTTGCAGTGAACGGCGGTCTAGGTCTGGGACGAGTAAGCAGCAACGACGTAGTGAAAGACTGGAGCGCATTGTATGCTGCATATGGCAGGGCGATTCCAGTGCATGCGAACGGTTTCCGGCCCAGTGGTAGTACACATGGTGAAAATTACTTAAACCGACACACTCTGGGATATGGCAACTGACACGAAAACAAACACCATATTCTAATGTGACCATTAATTAATTCCGTAGACGGCGTAACCACTGTCAGCTATCATGCAATTGGGTATAAAATGGGGACGAATCAGACGAATTGAAGATATGTCTTTTGATGTGTTGGCAGATGTGCCAACACCTTGTAGTTAGAGGAGGCCGAAATGCACGCTATAATCAAACGCAAACTGGCGTGAGGTCTGGAACAGGATACGTAATGAATGCTATAAAGAAAAGTACGTAGCTGCTGGAATACTTTACATTAATCCATCATTTGTGTACAGCATTCTTGATGATACAAGTGAGACTCTCTCTAGATATGGTTAATGGCGCCTTGCTAGGTCGTAGCCATGGACTTAGCTGAAGGCTATTCTAACTATCTCTCGGCAAATGAGAGAAAGGCTTCGTCAGTGTAGTCGCTAGCAAAGTCGTCCGTACAACTGGGGCGAGTGCTAGTACGTCTCTCTAGACCTGCCGTGTGGTGGCGCTCGGTCTGCAATTACTGACAGTGGCGACACGCGGGTCCGACATGTGCTAATGGACCGCGGCCGATTTAAAGCTACCACCTAGCAAGTGTGGTGTCTGGCGGTGACACCACATCTTTCATAAGCAATTGTTAACTGTTTCACTTATAGCGGATGCCCAACCTGGAAACAGATGATTGTCCAGTCACTATCTAGTTTTCGCAATGCTGCCTGGAAGAGTGTCAAATGCCTTATAAATTTCCGTCCCGTGCGCTGTTTACAGATTAAGCAACGTTCGACGTGTTGGGACCATCAACATCCACAACTAGCATGTTTTGAGTGAGGTTAATCGACATGCCACATTTAACTCGCGCCTGTCACTTGTGGTCCGACGTGAACATGTTGGTAGATGTTATTAGTGACTGTTTAATAGACCATACTTCCTGCGTATGCCAGTAAATGACAGAAGTTATTACAGTTACTATCCACAAAGTTCCGAAATTTGCTGGATGACGTGCCACTCCCTACGATACAGCGAATGAGACTGAAGAATGACGGGGCGCAGACATATTCCAGTCGTCCTGTGCGTCAAATCTTGAACCGAAAGTTTCCAGAAAAATGGATTAGTAACGGTGGTTCTGTAATATGACCTGCTCGATTCCTTAATTTGAGCCCTCCGGACTTTTTGTGTGATGAGAGACATGCAACCTTGTTTACAAAACCACTGTTGAATCAGAAGAGGCTCTGGTTGCCCGGATAGTAGCACTGCACTAGGAATTAAGGACCCTCTTGCAGCCTTTGACCGTGTTAAACGGAATATGTCCCGTTAGTGTAACCTCAAGTCAATTAAGGCATTTTTGAATCTGCACTGTAACTGCAGTAACTGTGTTATGTTAATGTTGTTGTCTGTTCGTAATAGATAATTGTATCTTGTCTGTATGACTTTTTGCTCTCACAGGAGAAAGCATTAGAGAAAGTGTAACATTATGCCATGCAACTTCCCGGAGTGTGCTGGTTGTACTCTTTTCCATCCAGAGAAGACTCCCTCTTCCAGTTCAAATCATCTTCAGTGGAAAATATGACATCAGAGAAAAATATTTGTTTAACTGCTCCGTGCCCCTCCAAGATTTTTCGGTTTAAATAATTTTCCCCCTACAGAGTGCCTATTGTTAGTCGTAATTCGCACTGAGGCGCTGTAATTGATTTTCAACTTTTTTTATATAAATTCCATCGTGGTGTTTTTTCAGGGTTATATCTAGGACCAGTTAATTTTATTGCCATGACGTATCATCTTAGACTTAAAATTGGCCAGACACTACTGAGGCCCGTCTATTGCAAGACAGTTCCAATACATTTATTAGATTTCATGAATTCAGTTTTGAATTCTTTGCGTTCTAAATTGTTAAAAGGTATTTCGCAGTTTGTGCTGTGAATAAAGTTGCCTGAACTCATTGTGTCACTTCCACTCACTTCGTACCTAGTTGGCCAGTCAAATAATGGATTTTTATTCTTTTCTTTCCAACCTCAGAGAACTGTTATAGCAGAGAGAAGACGCGTTGGTACCTTTATTTTATAGAATTTAAAATTGTTGTTTGCATGCTCTCGAGGACTGCAGTCGATCAAGTGCATATTGTGGAGCATCATCATTGAATATCGTATCTATTTCTTATACGAAACTAGAGATAACACAGCACACCTGCACCACGTTTACCATTAATCTTATAGTATCTGTGCGAAAGAATTTAACGAAAGCTGCAGCTCCTGGCCTTCCTTAAAGCAAAATACAAGATCGTTAACCGTAATCAAAAGTAATACCTTGCTACCATCATAATACGCTTCATCGATCCTGAATATGTTCTTATAACGGTATATGAACTAATGTTAACTATTGGGCACTAAGTAAAATTTCTGACCAGTAGTTCGAGGAAGCTGTGGAGACGGAGACGAGAGAAGGAATAACGTGACGTGATCATTCCTGGAAAGCTGTTACTTACTGTTAAAGTAATTAGAGTATGTTATCGTGAAACCTTTTGTTTCTCCTTTCTCTATACACCATCTCACTAATTATCTTCAAAGTGTGGCCACATTTTGAGAGAAATCTTGTAATGCTATATGTCAGAAATGTATCATCAATGCTTCCCGTACTAGACACAGGATCGAACTGTCTACACAAAGTACCAGACGTGCTAATCGAGGCCTAACTGACCCGCTACAGTTTATAAAGAACACGAATTGTATGTGTTTACCGTTATATACAGAATATTTAGGATCTCTTCCTTAGACAGACATTCCCGAATTTGTCAGTCTGAATAACATGGTTACATAAAATTATGAGATATCCTTATCAATCAATGGTTAAATTTTAATGTATACAGTGAAGAATGCGAGTGAATTAAATCCTAAAGATAAAACACTCACGTAAAGCTTTTGTATCTGTCGCTCTAATTTCCGGAAAGATGGTGTTATTTTCTTTAATTCCATCGCCATCGAATTCAGCATAAACGAAATGTGTGTGTAAATCCCAATAATTATCGCTTTTATGTCGTCTGTTGAGTCCAGTTGCAAAATCATAATTACTTTCCTTCTGAGTTATTTTCTGCAATAGTATGGGTTTTATAGTACTTCGTCTCATTGCTGTTCGATACGACCGAGAGAAATTATTGTTAAGAGATAAAAGTGACTTAACTGGCTGTATTTTAGAGCAAGCTTGTTTCGGGTCTCATAACTGCCGTTTTAGAAAAGGCTTGCAAATGTAAAAACGTGAAATATGGCAGCGCAGGCTTAGTCAAAAGATCGCAGCACAAGGGGTAGAATTTATTGCTACTCTTTGAGAAAATAGCGACAGTTAAGACATTAAGTGGACCTGCAAAGTTCTTTGACATTACAGAACAATCAAGAACGAAAAACATTTTTCCGACTTCCTTTGTAGACAAAACTGCAAAGGCTGCTTTCACCTTGCGTAAGTAGGTAAGACCTGAAGGAGACGCAGTACAATTGAAATGAAGGTTATTCAGTCACTGAAATGCGCAAACAAGTCTCCCATGAGCACACTGTCAACTACAGTTGTGATTCCAACATTAAGTGAGGCTGTCAGACACATAACCTTAAGAACATGCTAAGAAAACCAAAGTCATAAGGCTTTAATGGCTGGGAGACTCCGAAGGGCAGTTTCAGCCATCTGACTGGAAAAGTTTTTCTTATAGTTCGTACCAACAGTCAACTTTCCTCGGCGAAGAATTGGAACTGTCGGTGAAACTGTAATTTTTAAATGCAGAGGGCTGTAATGGTGTGTGTGTGTGTGTGTGTGTGTGTGTGTGTGTGTGTGGTGTAGCGTAGTCTTGGATAATGATGACAGAAGGGGAACGGTGAAACTTGGTTCCAGAAAATAGCAAGCTGCTCTCGAACAACACCAGGGAGCCTGTCAGACAATGTCCCATTCAACTAACGAATCACCATAAGAACACCATCAGCAGTGTCGCACGGCCTCACTTCGTGAAACATGCGGCGGTGATTGGAATTTCATCCCCGACAGTTGTGTAAAGTCTGGTGATCAGGGGCTTTATGACACCACCCCTCCGGCCCTCTCAATTGTAAAGGCAAAAGGAAAATTGTCAACAGCACGCCGCATACCAAGGCGGTCACACATCCAATTACTGTCCTAGCTCAACGGTGATTAATTTCGGTGATATTACGGGAACCGTTGTCTTCACCTCGCCACGGCCGTTGACAACAGTGGGCTAACTGGGAGTCTGAAACATTCGAAAAGTACCAAACCATCGCAAATGAACGCAGTTGTTTACATGACTCTGCAAGTTACCTCATTAAATTTTTTTATATACTAATTGGTATGGACTAGATAAACTGAAATTCCATATAGAATGTAGAGGACTACCGATTCACTTCAGCACGAAGACAGTTGTTCCTAACTTAGACTGACCACAACAGACTCGTATTGGGGGGGGGGGGGGGGGGTGGCGACGGTTAAAACTCTCGCGTCCGGCCATCCTGATTTACGTTTTCCGTGATTTCCCTAAATCGCTTCACACAAATGCAGGGATCCTTTCTTTAAAATGGCACGGCCGACTTCTTTCCCTGTCCTTCCTAATCTGATGGGACTGATGACCTCGCTGTTTGGTCTCTCCCCCCAAATCAACCAAACAAACGACCTGAAGTAGACATCACGAGTATATCAAGCGTTACCGTAACTGTGACAGAACCAATCTCAGTGAATTTCGCGATACATTTCACCATTGCAGCGTGGATAATGGATGGTCTGCTTAGTGGCGTTGGTAGAAATCCTCTGCTTTAACGCTTGTCCTCCTCTTTATGTGTCTGGTATCGGAACGATCTCAGTGCGTTAGAGTAGAACGCCAAAGGCAACCTGAAGTTTTAAATTCCCCATTTAGAAATCATTCACGAAGGAGGATCGTTCATATATACCGTTGCTTGACCATCGCGCAGACTCACATTTCGGGCAATAATAGGCATCCACGGTGTAGGGAAGCAACTGAAAGAGTTGAAAAGAAATAAGTCGCCACGTCCAGATGGAAACCCAGTTCGCTTTTACAGAGAATTCTCTGCGCCGTTTTCCCCTTACTTAGCTTGCATTTATCGTGAATCTCTCGCAAAACAAAGCGACCTAATCGTCTGGAAAAAAAATGAACACTACAAGTAAGAAAGTCATAGGAACTGACCCCCAAAATTAAACACCAATATCCTCAACATCGGTTCGCTGCAGAATTCTTGAACACATCAGCATATATTTAGCCATTTCGCAGGTGGAGGCGTAGATACATGTCCTGCAGTGCCACTGCCAAGGTGCGGTGGAGGTGTACAAGCGCGGCATTTGGATTTTCCTGCAGTTCTATAAAAGTCTGAATGTGCCACCGATCTCTCACTGCTGCGCACAATTTATTTCCATATATCGATGAATAAAAATGTTTCGAGTATTTAAATGGAATGAGATGAAAAAAGTTGTACGGCGCCTTCTAACATCGTGTCGGACCTCCTTCTGCCAGTTATAGTGCAGCATCTCAACAAGTTGTTGGAACACTCCTGAAGAAATACTGAGGCGTCTATAATTGCGAAAGTTTTGACGGTGCAGGATTTTCTGCACGAACTGATCTCGCCATTATGTCCTATAAATGTGTGATAGAATTCATGTCGGGTATTCTGAATGGCCAAATCATTTGCTCGGATTGTCCAGAATGTTCTGCAAACCTAACACGAACAACTGCTGCCCACTGACATGGCGAACTCTCGTCCTTACGAATGTCATCGTTGTCTGGGAACATGAAGTATACGAACGGCTGTAAATGGTCTCCAAGTGGCCAGACGTTACCATTTTCCGTCAATGATCTGTTCATTTCGACCAGAGGACATAGTTCACCCCTAGAGAAGACAGTCCACTCCGGTTAAACACAACCCGCAGCTTTGCAGAGCAACTACCTGTTCACATGGTGCCCTGCTGGAAGCTTCGGTGCATCGCTTCGTGAGGGCTACGCCACCTTCGAACCCGGACCTGGCCAAAGTTTTCCAGTCGTCTAGGGTCCAATTGGCATGGTCACGAGACCAGACGAGCGCTGCAGAGGACTCGTGCTGTTAACAAAGACACTCGTGTTGATCGTCTACTGCCCTACTCCATTAGCCCCAAACTTCGCCACCGCAGTGTCCTAACGGACTCGTGCGTCGTACGTCCCACATTGATGTCGGCGGTTGTTTCACGCTTTGCTGCATGTCTGTAGCAATCAAAACTCTACACAAACGCCACTGCTTTCGGTCGTTAAGTGAAGGTCACCGGCCACTGCGTTGTCCATGGTGAGAGGTAATTCCTGAAAACTGGTATTCTCGACACGCTCTTGACACTGTCCATCTCCTAATTTTCCCAAACCATTTCCTAAATGGACTGTCCCACGTTTCTATCTCCAACTAAAACTCTATGTTCAAAGTCTGTTGATTCCCATCCTGTGGCCATAATTACGTCGGGTTTCTACATCAGTCACCTTGTAAGGTGCAAAATTTGTGGTTTATTTATTCTAGGATTGAAGACATTTGTGTAAATTGAAATGTTATGTTTAATGTCGCAATATTAGCACAAAAAATGCACGCTTTTACACAGTTTTCAATGTGACAGGATAATGCATCTTGTCAATATGAAAAAGTGAAATAATCCTAAACACAACGAGATTAAATATAAACTCTCAGAAGATTAAATTATGCTAAACATGACAATATTAACGTTTAACTAGAAGCTTCTTTACAAAATTGTTCCTACACTTATGTTATGATGTTGCTCAGTACTACAAAATTGTCCGATACCGGTTCAAAGTTCGGTACTACTTTTAGGACGACGCTCAAGTCTATGATGGATGGTTATTAATGTGACAAATTGAGCAAAAGATTACCCAAGGCCGCTCGAGTTTACAGTGGACGCAAGCTGTTGAACCAACAAGTTTAACGGTGGTCTAGCGGTTCTAGGCGCTCAGTCCAGAACCGCGGGACTGCTACGGTCGCAGTTTCGACTCCTGCCTCGGGCATGGATGTGTGTGATGTCCTTAGGTTAGTTAGGTTTAAGTAGTTCTAAGTTCTAGGGGACTGATGACCACAGATGTTAAGTCCCATAGTGCTCAGAGCCAACAAGTTGACACTTCTGCACGCAGTATTTACCATAAGCTGCAACGAGCTGTCCTCTGCTAGGTCACTCTCTTCTGCTGAAATTCCTATAAAACTAATTACACCTTTGCTGAATTTTCCATCAGAAACATTTTCTATGTCTCTCGTTATGCGAGAGAACATGTACTCATCCCCAGTCTTAGAATGTGGCTATATACACGTGCCTGGTTGGGGCAGCATGCATTTTATAATACCCTCTCAGTTCTCTCAAGAAAAACTGATTAATTGGCTGGTTCATTTCTCCACAGTTTGAGCTAAACGATGCTATAGAGAATTTCTAGCTGTATATCAGCCGCAGTAAACGCAGTGTTCACACAAATTACTCCTGTGCGTCGTACAGGGTATTATGCGCTCTATTCTGCACTTGACGCCATTTCAGAGAAGAGTCTTGGAAAATTTCCGACTTGTCTTACTCATAGCCGAACTGTCTCCCCACCTGGGTTCTTTCGTTCTTATTGTCACGGCTTTTTTCGACCAATAAGAGCATTCCTCTTATTTTGTGGAATCTCTGTCTACCAATCGCAAAGTCCCTACCATTAAATTGCGTCAAAAGTTCGGCTCTTTTCTCCTTCCTAGCGCGTTTCCGCCAACCGGACGTTTTGTGCCCGTTCCAGACGCCTAAATGCTTACATTGACTCTCTCACATGTGTAACACTCGCTGGACACATGATCGAAAATGCGTCACTGGTCTTGTTTCGTATCCATTTGGAATTCCGAAATGCACTACCCAAAAAGCTTTTTTTCTCTGCTCCCTCAGATTGGCCGTTATACTAGCTCTCCCCATCTGAGTCACCGGGTCGGTTATTGACTATTGGCCTGGGACACTCCTTTCAATGGATTCCATGGTACCCCCAGTAGCGCGGCCTTGCCTCTGCCCTCATCCCTCTGAATTCCAAATTAAAACGCCTCTTGTTTCACTTTCTGCTCAACCATGCATTACAAGAAAAGTGTGTTAATTACTGTCAACTGTCATCTCTTCTTGCGTTACTCACGGCTAGGCAAATTGGCTCATTACTGCTGTATTAAGTTGGATGTCATACCTTCTACCTACCCTACAACCTTAGCGGAGATGACAGCTCTGCCAATGCACTGCCGTTATATACCTTCTGTACCCTATACAACCGCCATTTGTATAGAAGCATATCACTATTCCATGACTTTTGTCGCATCAATGTGTGCGCCTCATGGCGTGCTATTGTGGTGTCGCCGCCAGACACCACACTTGCTAGGTGGTAGCTTTTAAATCGGCCGCGGTCCGCTAGTATACGACGGACCCGCGTGTCGCCACTGTCAGTGATGGCAGACCGAGCGCCGCCACACGGCAGGTATAGTGAGACGTACTAGCACTCGCCCCAGTTGTACAGCCGACTTGCTAGCGAAGCTACATTGACAAATACGCTCTCATTTGCCGAGACGATAGTTAGCATAGCCTTCAGCTACGTCATTTGCTACGACCTAGCAAGGCGCCATAGCATTTGATAATTAATATTGTGAAGCCTGTACAGTAACGAGAGATATTATACAATTCTGGATTAAAGTTAAGTATTCTACCAGTTACTCTTGTTTTGCTAGTCTTATTTCTCTGACCTGTTCCAGACCTCACGCCAGCCTGCGTGAGCTTAATCGCGTGCCTTTCGGCTTCCTCGAAACTCCGTGAATAGGCTCCAGCCAATTCACAACAGCTATCATTTGTAGAAAATCTTCAGTAATTTATGAGATATGACGATTGTTATGAAAAAGTGATCCGCTAATCACAAGGACTTCTATGGGCGAGTTGCGCCCGACTGTCCTTCGGATATAAAACACAATAACTCGAGAAGGAGACGAGATATTCTCCTGGTCTCAATTTTAAATAAAATTTCAATACACTATCAACATTTCATTCACTGCAATGTATGTCCACACCCGGTAGCTGAGTGGTCAGCGAGACACAATGTCGATCCTACGGGCCATGGTTCGATTCCCGGCTGGATCGGAGATTTTCTCCGTACAGGATCTGGGTGTTGTGTTGTCCTAATGATCATAATTTCATCCCCATCGACGCGCAAGTCGCCGAAGTGGCGTCAAAGCGAAAAACTTGCACCTGGCTAACGGTCTACCCGACAGAAGGCCCTAGTCACACGACATTTGTAATATTAGTAATTTTCGCCTCACAGACATTAATATGCGCTCAATAGTAAACGCCTGATGGCCTAAAGTTATCCAACAATTGTAAAGTAAAAGAAATGAACCATCACGTAGAAGCAATAGGATCTATTACTTTTTATCTTGCCATTCTTGCGCGGTGCCTGTAAATCTCAATGTACATGTATCGATTAATGATATAAAAAAGAATTCTGTTGTTTCAAGACAAATGAGGCATTGGGCGCCTCACCTTTTATTGTTTGTATTCCATGAAAGGCGGACGCGGACTAGCTGTGTTCCGCATCGGTATTTTATATATTATGTGAAAAAATTCAGTAAATATGCTAATCGTTATTTTTCCAATCAGAAAACATGTAGTTCCTTGTAATTGATTACGAACAGACAGCATCAAGAAAACATTTTGACTGTTACGTGTAAAATATTTAACCACAATGGTCATCTATTGTAATTTAATATGAAAAGGTACGTAGCGTTAAAAAACCAGTGTTAAAGACAAGTGTGCTTATTTTAGTAAATTAACCTTGTACTTGAATGTTAATTACTTTGTGTTAGTTCATCACCAGAAAGTACGATCACGCTCATGGGCCGAACGCAGCATGAGGCAGAAGGAACATTATCGTTTTCCTATTATTTCTGAATCAGCTCTTCTTTTTTAATTGTGTAGTATTGCATTTCCTTTCAAGTCTATAAATCTTCTGGTCCCTTAGCGTTGTTCTCGGTATGACTACATCGCGACTATAAAAATGCACACAAATGATAATGTTTCTTCGAACGATCTCAAACAAATCAATCTGCTGTTCTTCTTCAAAATAATCCAACCAGGTATTTAATGCTCAACGTATGTTATTATAATAGTGTAGTCAATCCCTGATTCTGCTGCCAAAAATATACTCATCTTTTCGACTTTCTCAAAAAATATAAAATAACAATTCTTTTTCTTTTGCCCCCCCCCCCTCCTCGCCCCAGAGCAACGCTACACATCATACTTCAACGTATGAGCTAAAATCATTATACGCAAAATTTACACACTGCGTTTTTACCTCTACGAACTCTTTGAAATTCCGTGCAGCGTTTTATTTAGTAGTAAGATGATGGATGAAGAGAAGAATTCAGATCATTATCGAGTGAAGGTATCAGAGTGTAAGAAGTGTAAAAATCAATTTTTTTAACCTAATAGTTTTAGAAATATCGGATGATAAGTGTTTCATATCAGCCGAAACGGCGTCCTCAGTACAGGCACCACCATCTGGCGTGAAATTCAGCCATATACAGCCAAGTGTGACAGGACCATATTCATTCTATATGAGTATACACATAATGAAATAAAGTGTGGGTGGATAAGCTTCCGTTTTGCAGAGTTGTTTTTTATCATCCGAAGAAAGAGAAGATTGTTTCACCAGTTGATTTCTCAAAATTTTGGTTGTAGGTTCCTTCTGAAGCTTTTTGTACGTAGTGGGATCCAAAAGGTCACTAATTTTCTTGTGCTGATCTTCGGTGTTCAGCAAAACCGTAGCATTTCCTTTATCAGCTGCAAGTAAATTATACGATTCATCCTGATTATGGTTTTCCGTGTTTTCCCTAAACCGCTCCAGGCAAATTCCGGGACGGTTCCCTTGAAAGGGCATGGCTGACTTCCCGTCCCTCCCTAATCTAATGAGACCGATGACCTCGCTGTCTGGTCTCCTCCCCCAAACAACCCAACCCAACCCTACCACTAGTTTCTAAATGGTTGGACGTCTATAACTCTTCACAGAACGTCGGTTTCGAAAGCTCGTCTGCTCTGTAAAGAAGGATAGATGCTGATCCGTGGCATCTCTGATGAAAGAGCACAACGCTGGTAGAAGGTTTTTCGGGTGGATCACATTTTTGCTGCATTAGGTCTACCGTCGTCTCCACAAACGTCATCATCGAGGTGAACGGCGGCGAAATTTGTAGTGTGCCTCAGACGCAGGTTGGTGGGAGCAGTATTATGCTATGGCAGACATTACCCTGTGCTTGTATAGGACCTGTGATAGTTATCGAAGATACGCTACAGGTACGAACCACCAGCATCCCTTCATGGTTGATGTCTTACCCGACGACGATGTCATCTTTCAGCAGTTTAACTGTCCGTGTCTCGGAACCCGATCAGTGGTTTGAGGAGCATTGTAGTGAACTCACGCTGATGTCTCGGCGACCAAATTCGCCTTCTGTAAATCCTATGGAAACCATCTGGGTCCCTATCGGGCGCCATCAACGCGTACGGAGATCAGTGGCCCGTTATCTACGCGAATTACATGACCTGTTTGTAGACATCTAATGCCACATACCTCCGCAAACATACCAACAACCTGTCGGATCCCTGAAATGCAGAATAAGTTATGCACTTCGTCCCAAAGACGGACAAAAAAGCATAAAACCGACTGTCTTGATGTTTTGGTTCTTCACTGTATATGCGTGTGTGTGTGTATGTAAAAGTAAGTTTGCATTGAGCACCCAGTGTGCGAGTCCTGCTTGTGTTTAGCCAGTTTTTTTATCTTGCAACAACCAACAGATAAGATGAAAGAATTAAGTCAGATTTTAAGAATACTGCATGGCTGTTCACTTTCTTTGTGGTAAAAAGTTGTTCATAAGAGGTTAAGACGTGCTAACGTTAAGTTGCTAAGGAGTTGAAATCTCATGACGCCTTATTGAAATCTGATAACACTAGACTCTTCATAGATACCACTGAGGTGACGAATTTATGCAATCAAAATGTAAGCGACAAATTAGATAACGTTAGGAAATTACGTGATATGGTGGACGACTTTGGCAAACGGTTAACAAGAAGAATTAAGAGTGTGTATTGACAGTAAATTCTGCAAAAATAAGGAAGTATCAAGACTTGAGTATAGTCACATGAATAAGTTTATAAATGCAGAAAGTAGTCAATTCATAATATAAGTATTCACGATGCTGGACAAGAAGTAGTTAAAGAATTTTAAGTTGTCCTTGCAGAGAAAGTACCTACGGAAACTAGTGCACAAGTAGGTTGTATCTGCATTCCTAATACTGATAATGGAGAAATATTCTGCAACTGCTAATCAATAGCATAAATTTGTGCAGCTACCAACCTATGTTCCTTCAGACAGTGTTAGAAATAAGGATTATTTATATATTACGGATTATCAGTCGGATGGGGCTAGAGCTTAAATGAAGAAACCGTTAGAAGTAAAAGAGGGAGGAAAGTACTAGGTATACTATAGTTGTGGTATGAAGTTATTAGTGACAAGGAATACAGTCGTGTAAGTAATAAGCTATGGGTAATGGTATTATTTGGTAACAAGAGGAGATACGTCTATAGTACATGAAGGCGTCATGAAGCAGTATGAAAAAATACGTACACTGAGATGGCAAAAGTCATGGAATCGGGATGTGCACATAAACAGATAGCGATAGTATCACGTCCGCAGGGTATAAAAGAGCATTCACTTCTACTCACCGTCAACAGTGCGCCGAGAATATCAAATTTGACCATGAACAGTGTAGTGCACAGCGGCCTTCACTTAACGACCGAGACCAGTGGCATTTGGGTAGAGTTGTCGGTGCTAACAAAGAAGCAAGACCGAATCAAATAACCTCAGTAATCAATGTGGACCATACGAC
This sequence comes from Schistocerca cancellata, assembly GCF_023864275.1. Taxonomy (NCBI): domain Eukaryota; kingdom Metazoa; phylum Arthropoda; class Insecta; order Orthoptera; family Acrididae; genus Schistocerca; species Schistocerca cancellata. The sequence goes on from NC_064626.1 coordinate 55,124,942, forward strand.
GAACGTATGCCTTAGAACAATGTTAGAAAATCTGGAGTTAATGGTCAGACGACCGACGCAAATGCCTTGGTAACAGCACGACATCGCCTGGGTAAGTGGCAAATCAGTTTGACCGTAGACGACTGAAAACCGTGGCCTAGACAGATCAGTCCCGAGTCCCGATATCAGTTGGTACGAACAGATGGTAGGGTTCGAGTTTGTGGCGGAGATCCCACGAAGTCATGGGCCCAACTTTTCCACAAATTTATATTCGCAAACAACGATCGCCATGTCATCGGCCCACAACTGTTCGTGACTGGTTTGAAGAATATTCTGAACAATTTGGGCTAATGATTTGGCCACTTAGATTGCCTACATGAATCCCGTCGAACATTTATGTAACAAAATCCTGCACAGGGAACATTTTCGTAGTTGCTGATGATTATAGAGGCTGCATGGTTCAGTGTTTCTTCAGGGACTGCCAACTACTTGTTAAGTGCATGTCACGTCGAGTTACCACACTAAGCTGGGCAAAAAAAGTTTAGGAGGTATCGTATGATTTTTATCACCTCGGTGTAGTGGTATCTAACTTTTGAATGAATAAGAAAAGGAAAGGGCAATCAATATTCCAGAACAATTAATGTTTACTTCTGTGTGTTATATATGAAGAAGGTATTACTTAATTTTACTTAGAGTGATTATAGTTGATGAAACTGAGAGGAGGATGGATATTTTGTGTGGATATTGATCTGAAACTTCCTCGCAGTTTAAAACTGTGTGCCAGACCGAGACTCGAACTCGGGACCTTTGCCTTTCGCGGACAACTCCTCTACCATCTGCGCTACCCAAACACGACTCAAGTCCCGTCCTCACAGCTTTACTTCTGCCCGCGGCAGAAAGGCAAAGGTCCTGAGTTCGACTCTCGGTCTGGCACACAGTTTTAATATGCCAGGAAGTTTCAGGAAATCTCATGCTGGATATTAATCTGACTTACAGAAGTGACATCTGAAGAGTAGGGAGGAGTATTGTTTGTTGGGAAGTATACACGTAAGGAGGGAGTTAGACTTTGTTACCTGCAAAAAGAAAAGGAGAATAGGATAACGAGTACAATTTTTTCAATTAAATGAGTTAGATAACACAATTACGTGTAAGGGTCGTTTTGGAGAAGTATCCTGCATGCAAAGACATTATTAATGCATTTGAAGGAAAGAATGGATATTATGTTACTATGGAAAAATAAGTAGAGGGTACCAGTGTAACTTAATCCGAAAAAGGTCCTAATTCTTGACCCAGTTAGACCTGAATTGTATCAGTTTAGCAGTCACCTTGGTTTGGTTTCTTCTAGGCACATTGATACATGATGGTTTACTTACCAAGGCCCATTTGATTTATTTTCTAACATACAGAGGAAATATGGACATTAGTTGCGAGAGGGCGTTGATTTAAATCAATGCGGAACTAAAAAAATTGTGTCACACCAGGTATCGATCCCAGGTCTGCTACTTAATAGCCAGATGCTGTGACCACTAAGCCACCTGGACACGGTGCTGAGTGCAGCTACTCGGAATGTCGTAACCTGTGTTGGTCAAACCTAAATTCTCAACTTATCCACACACTACTAACGTAGTAGCCTCTATCCATTAGCCTCATTATTCGCGGCATTTCACCAATTCCCGTAAGAGATAGTGTCTGTTGCGCATCCGCAGTGAAGACATCGTTGGCCGTCTTCGCCTTAATTATGTACGCTGACTTTTTCGAGAAAACAGATTCCATTATGATTCAAAAGGCACTACGAATTAATACACAAAGGAATTGCAGAGGGCATTAGATTAGTAGTGTGCGGATGCTCAGCACATCTGCCTAGCAAACAGAACTTTCACTTGTGGTATGGCACTAATTTTTTACATCCTTCTTTGATGTAAATCAACGCCCAATGTCTGTAACTCCTTTGTTTATTAATTCATAGCGGGTGCTGGATGAAAATAGTGTGTGTTCTTTCGCACATTAATTTTACCAGCCAATCTCGCTGTTCCCCGGTGATGTTGACTAAAATGAATAAAAACCGTCCGGCGTCGGGTATTTTATACGTATGAACGCTGTTAAAAGGAAAGGTGCTGAATGAGGAATATTACTAATTGGTCATAACTGCCACCAACTAGACGGGCGGGCTGAGCAGTTGGTCGCTGGTTGTGAGCAACTGACGGTGCGGCGATTATGTGGAGGGAGTCTGGGGACACCAGTCTGTGCCGGCTGAAAATTGAGATTGAGAGACTTTACGGTACTGTAGTGCCTGTGCTATTGCGATTACGATGCAAAGTACCTTTGGACATGTATGCGTGTAAAGAGGAACAGGCACTGCGATGACAACAGCCGTGACTAAACACATCAAAGGAATTTGCAAATGCGAATAAGGACTACCATCAGATGCAGAATGGAACAACAACAGTGAAAATTCATGCCTAACGAGGACTCGACCCGTAGTTCCCGCTTATCGGGAGTCGTCACCTTAGTATTTAGCTATCCGTGCACGAGTCACGGCCAGTCAGTAACTTCCATATGTCATGAATCATGCGTCCATGTCCTGTAGTTGTACATTATACAAGGTGTTTCAAAAATGACCGGTATATTTGAAACGGCATTAAAAACTATACGAGCAGCGATAGAAATACACCGTTTGTTGCAATATGCTTGGACCAACAGTACATTTCCAGGCGGACAAACTTTCGAAATTACAGTAGTTACAATTTTCAACAACAGATGGCGCTGCAAGTGATGTGAAAGATATAGAAGACAACGCAGTCTGTGGGTGCGCCATTCTGTACGTCGTATTTCTGCTGTAAGCGTGTGCTGTTCACAACGTGCAAGTGTGCTGTGGACAACATGGTTTATTCCTTAGAAGAGAGGATTTTTCTGGTGTTGGAATTCCACCGCCTAGAACACAGTGTTGTTGCAACAAGACGAAGTTTTCAACGGAGGTTTAATGTAACCAAAGGACCGAAAAGCGACACAATAAAGGATCTGTTTGAAAAATTTCAACGGACTGGGAATGTGATGGATGAACGTGCTGGAAAGGTAGGGCGACCGTGTACGGCAACCACAGAGGGCAACGCGCAGCTAGTGCAGCAGGTGATCCGACAGCGGCCTCGGGTTTCCGTTCGCCGTGTTGCAGCTGCGGTCCAAATGACGCCAACGTCCACGTATCGTCTCATGCGCCAGAGTTTACACCTCTATCCATACAAAATTCAAACGCGGCAACCCCTCAGCGCCGCTACCATTGCAGCACGAGAGACATTCGTTAACGATATAGTGCACAGGATTGATGACGGCGATATGCATGTCGGCAGCATCTGGTTTACTGACGAAGCTTATTTTTACCTGGACAGCTTCGTCAATAAACAGAACTGGCTCATATGGGGAACCGAAAATCCCTGCATCCTCAAAAAGTACTGGTCTGGGCCGCCATTTCTTCCAAAGGAATCATAGGCCCATTTTTCAGATCCGAAACGATTACTGCATCCCGCTATCTGGACATTCTTCGTGAATTTGTGGCGGTACAAACTGCCTTAGACGACACTGCGAACACCTCGTGGTTTATGCAAGATGGTGCCCGGCCACATCGCACGGCCGACGTCTTTAATTTCCTGAATGATTATTTCGATGATCGTGTGATTGCTTTGGGCTATCCGAAACATACAGGAGGCGGCGTGGACTGGCCTCCCTATTCGCCAGACATGAACCCCTGTGACTTCTTTCTGTGGGGACACTTGAAAGACCAGGTGTACCGCCAGAATCCAGAAACAATTGAACAGCTGAAGCTGTACATCTCATCTGCATGTGAAGCCATTCCGCCAGACACGTTGTCAAAGGTTTCGGGTAATTTCATTCAGAGACTACGCCATATTATTGCTACGCATGGTGGATATGTGGAAAATATCGTACTATAGAGTTTCCCAGACCGCAGCGCCATCTGTTGTTGAAAATTGTAACTACTGTAATTTCGAAAGTTTGTCTGCCTGAAAATGTACTGTTGTCCCAAGCATATTGCAACAAACGGTGTATTTCTATCGCTGCTCGTTTAGTTTTTATTGCCGTTTCAAATATATCGGTCATTTTTGAAACACCCTGTATATTCTTGTGCAGCAGACACTTTATAGTTTAAAGTCGCTTTCCCTGTATCTACAGATAAATACGATACTGCAGATATTCAGATTACGATGCAAAGTTCCTTTGGACATGCATGCATGGCACATAGTTGAAAAAATTTCATATGTTTCGTTTTATTTTACATTTTATCAAGAACAATTTTATGTTTCAGTGACAAAATCGTACTAGACACCACTGCAAAATACAAATGTTCATTCATTTCTTTTCAGTCCCAATGCACTCACAAGAAACAAAAAACGAGAAAAGATGGAACTGGAAGGAATTATTAGACTGAGACGGAGATCGGTGGATGTGACGTACACGTAAAAACAAACAATAACAAAAAAACAACAAAAAAAGAACACCGTCTTCAGGCCACGAGTGGCCAACCGGGACCATCTGACCGCCGTGTCATCCTCCGTGCAGGATGCTGATAGGAGGGGCGTGGGGCAAGCACACCGCTTTCCCGGTCGTTATGATGGTATTCTTGACCGAAGCCGCTACTATTCGGCCGAGTAGCTCCTCAACTGGCATCACGAGGCTGAGTGCACCCCGAAAAATGGCAACAGCGGATGGCGGCCTGGATGGTCTCCCATCCAAGTGCCGACCACGCCAGGCAACGCTTAACTTCGGTGATCTCAAGTGAACCGCTTTATCCACTGAGGCAAGGCCATTGCCTCGAAGACAAAAAAATAATTACGATTTTAGAAAACTTGGATTGTTTCTTCAACAGAAAGAGTTTCACGCATAGAGCAACTCAGTGACGTGTTGATCCTACCCTGCCCCTTACTCAAGTGGTTGTTTAGCTTGGCTTTGATTGACAGAGTTGCTGGAGTCCTCTTGAGGGGTATCGTGTCAAATAGTGCCCAAATCGCGCGTCACACCGTCAAAATCCCGAGCTAGTCTGCTCATAATACTCGAAACGTTCCCAATAGGACAGAGATCAACGGCCTTTCTGTGCAAGGTATGGTTTGGTAAGCACAAGGTGAAAGGTAAAAGGATATCAATGATACGATTCGCTGATGACATTGCTATCCTAAGTGAAAGTGAAGAAGAATTAAATGATCTGCTGAACGGAATGAACAGTCTAATGAGTACACAGGATGGTTTGAGAGTAAATCGGAGAGAGACGAAGGTAATGAGAAGTAGTATAAATGAGAACAGCGAGAAACTTAACATCACGATTGGTGGTCACGAAGTCAATGAAGTTAAGGAATTCTGCTACCTAGGCAGTAAAATAACCAATGATGGACGGAGCAAGGAGGACATCAAAAGCAGACTCGCTATGGCAAAAAAGGCATTTCTGGCCAAGAGAAGTCTACTAATATCAAATACCGGCCTTAATTTGAGGAAGAAATTTCTGAGGATGTACGTCTGGAGTACAGCATTGCATGGTAGTGAAACATGGACTGTGGGAAAACCGGAACAGAAGAGAATCGAAGCATTTGATATGTGGTGCTATAGACGAATGTTGAAAATTAGGTGGACTGATAAGGTAAGGAATGAGGAGGTTCTACGCAGAATCGGAGAGGAAAAGAATATTTGGAAAACACTGATAAGGAGAAGGGACAGGATGATAGGACATCTGCTAAGACATGAGGGAATGACTTCATGGTACTAGAGGGAGCTGTAGAGGGCAAAAACTGTAGAGGAAGACAGAGATTGGTATACGTCAAGCAAATAATTGAGGACGTAGGTTGCAAGTGCTACTCTGAGAAGAAGAGGTTAGCACAGGAAAGGAATTCGTGGTGGGCCGCATCAAACCAGTCAGTAGACTGATGACCAAAAATAAAAAATAGCACAAAGATAAACGACAGAAACTCTCGCTGTTTGTGGACGGGCATTATCTTGCTGAAATGTAAGCCGCGGATGGCTTGCCTTGAAGGGCAACAAAACAGGGAGTAGAATGTCGTCGCTCTATCGCTTTGCTGTAACGGAGCTGCAGATGGCAATCAAAGGTGCCCTGGTACGAAAAGAAATGGCACATATCATCAGTGAAATGGAAGATGAAGACAAAGAGGACAACTAACAATTCTATCAGTGACTGCCAGGACGACTTACTACTTGCATAAGGGCCGAAGGTGGAAAAGTGCGTAATTGACTTGTGAAGCTCTTTCTCTTGAATAAATCATCCATTATTTGGAATGGTAATCATTTGTTCTTCTTCACACGTACATCCGTACATGACATCACCCGATCTCCGTTCCATTTGTATAATACCTTCATGGTATTTTTTTCTTAGAGTGTGTATTAGTTCAAATGGCTCTGAGCACTATGGGACTTAAATTCTAATGTCATCAGTCCCCCAGAACTTAGAACTACTTTAACCTAACTAACCTAAGGACATCACACACAACCATGCCAGAGGTAGGATTCGAACCTGCGACCGTAGCGGTCACACAATTCCAAACTGTAGCGCCTAGAACCGCTAGGCCACCTCGGCCGGTTGTGTATTAGTTATTTGACTTTGTTCAAAGGTTGAAGTAATACAGTACCTTTCTGATGATTTTTTTCTAACATTACTGTTTAAGTTTTAAACGAATGGCGAGTTACCTCATTTGGAAAGAACTCCATCATATTGTAGACTAAAACAAGTGATGAGTAACGTTCTTTTAGAAATTTGAAGTTTTCGCTAACCAGCAGTGCTCCGAGTAGGTGAGCCAGCCCTGACAAGCCTAGTTTCATGGCGATCACTAGACTATTGATAGCTGCATAAAATCAGTTTTCACACTGATGACCGCCGGCCGCGGTGGTCTAGCGGTTCTGGCGCTGCAGTCCGGAACCGCGGGACTGCTACAGTCGCAGGTTCGAATCCTGCCTCGGGCATGGGTGTGTGTGATGTCCTTAGGTTAGTTAGGTTTAAGTAGTTCTAAGCTCTAGGGGACTTATGACCTAAGATGTTGAGTCCCATAGTGCTCAGAGCCATTTGAACCACACTGATGACCACAACAGCAAGAGGTACGTTGTTTTTTGTCTTACTACATGACAAATGTCTCATTACAGGACAACAGATAATGAGCGTCATGACGGGAGTTACTGAACGTGCAATGAAATTGATGTGGTTGCGTCTCCTACCTTATGACTAGTTCAACGATGTTCTCCGTTGCAGTCGTAATACATGCATTCCGCATCATCGGTGATTTGCTTTATATACTTATAACTCGATCTCTCCCTGCGATTACCTCATTCCACCAGCTCTTCTACCACAGATTTTAGGAACGACTAATCTCGTTGGAAGTCGTGAACAGTTTTACCTCTCACTTCATTGTATCCTACATTAGACATTCATTACCGTTCATTTGGAGCAAGGTTTCATTTTGACGTTAGTAAATCGATCTGTTAGTCAAGAATCTCAAATAACATAACATTGTAAGGGGTCAAATTTTTTCATGTTTGTCTCTGCCCTGCCTGTGTTTTACAGCTGCGGTCGGAAATTCGCTCTTAAGGAAGCTCTGGTCTCACTATTTGGATATTAGTGCTCTTACTCATTATAGGAAGCGACCCTCACTTGTGCATTCCCAGCTAGTCAGTCACTATGCCATCCTGTTGGATCTATTCCACTGCCAAGAGCTCAGAATTCGTTTACCTCCTCGACAGTTACTCATCCAAATTGTCCACTTAGCCAAGAAGGTTGTGCATGTGTAAGAAATTCAACCTCAAATTCCTACAATAGACACGACTGCAGAAACTGTTCGATGAGCCGAGTAATGAATCAGGAGAATCACACACAGTCACATCAAACATATCCTTTTTCTAAAAATTCGTTGTGAGAAAGATAGAAAGGATCGATCTGTTCCCTTGGACATGCCTGAAAAAAAGGAGGGGGGGGGGTCATTTTGACACCACAGGCACCAAGAATTAATGCGCAATCGAAATACCGACATTGGCTAAGAATGGATATTATTTTAAAGCAATGGAGACAATTGAAAATTTGTGCCAGACTGGGATTCGAGGCCGGGTCTATTGCATACTAGGCAGATGTACAGACCACTAAGCCATCTTATCCACACGTCACTAATATAGTGCACCTTGCCCAGTATCCTCATTACTCACGACATGTCGCCAATTTCCGTAAGAGTTCGAGCCCGCTGCGTACCTGGACTGAAGAGACCATTGGCTTTCCTCACCTTACCTGTATGTGTGTGGTGTCTGATCTTGTATCACTGCATTACTAGTGTGTGGGTAAGTTAAGAATTTGTGTATTAATGGATGCATGCTATGATAATCCACGCAGCTGCCATGACGACTGTGTCCAGATGGCACAGTAGTCGGCACATCTGTCTAGTAAGCAGTGGAGCGGGGTTCGAATCATTGTCCGGCAAAAATTTTCTACTTTCCCCATTGCTTTATATCAGTTCCCACTCGCAGCCAATATCTCTAATTCCTTGGCATCTTAATTCATACTGTCTGCTGGGTCAAAACAGTGTATGTTTTTTCACAGATGTTCAGAACAACAGACACGACAATATATAATTAAGGTGAGGACGCCCAATGGTCTCATCAGTACGGATTCAAACCCAGCTCGAACTATTAAGGGAATCGATGCAATGCCGCGAGTAATGAGGATGATGGGCAAGGGACACTACATTAGTAGTGCGAGGATAAGTTGGGAATTTCAGCTTGACGGAAGGCGTGCTAAGGTAGCCCGTGCATTTCTCATGGAAAGTGTGTCCAGCTGGATCAGTGGTCAGTGCATCTGCTTAGTAAGCATGAGACCCAGTACTGAACCCTGGTCTGGCGAAAATTTCCAGATTTCCCCACTGATTTAAATCACTACCCAGGCAATGTCAGCAATTTCTTTGTGTCTTGACAAATGGAAGAAATGATCCTCTTAATCTAAAAGTTCTCCCGCCACAGACTGCTTTAACTCTACTGCAGATCTCACTGACATACTGTGTCGAAGTTGAGGTCTTTGTGTCGAATGAAGTTAGAATAATCAGCACATCTCTGATGCAGGCAACTCTGTTGAACAGAACAATGAACACCGTCTTCTCCTCCTCCAGTGAGCTCACATTTCTAACATACGTACATTAATATTTCAATACAGAGAGTGGAAAAAACAAAACAGACCAGGAAATCACGTTATACACTATAAGATGCGCAACGCAATGTACGTCAACCCTACTGGATTCAAGTGATGTACCGAATCGTTATGGCTCAGGTACAGCTACTGACAGAGGTCTATTGTGGGGACTAATTGTGATATGGCAGCGAAACTTGGTAGATATGATAATGCCAATGCAGAACCGACATACATACGAAAAAAGTAGTTCCAATTTCGCCCACCAGATGCAAATCTGGCGCTGTACATCATCATGTCGACGCCTCCGTTGGTCATACTAACAAAGTGTGTCAGTGACGGTTTCTACTCAAATCGAAATTAGCCCCTCTCACCTGATTGGTTCAAATGGCTCTGAGCACTATGGGACTTAACTGCTGTGGTCATCAGCCCCCTAGAACGTAGACCTAACTAACCTAGGGACATCACACACATCCATGCCCGAGGCAGGATTCGAACCTGCGACCGTGGTGGTCACGCGGTTCCAGACTGTAGCGCCTAGAACCGCACCGGCCACTCCAGCCCGCCCTCTCACTTGTTTGGCCTTTTCTGCTCACTTCGCGTTCCTGAACTATTACTTATGAGTACATTTACAGCGCCAGATTTGCACCTGGTGGCCATAATGGGGACTACTAGTTCCAGGGTATTTTAGTAATATTTAATTTTAACCACCCAGCATGTTAGGTTGCCTACCTTAAGGTGCATAAAATATTTTTGGGCCATTCTGTACTCAACTGAAAGCTTTTATTTTATTTTACTATTTTCTTTAACGACTGTAATTTTGGATTTGGTAGATTACGATCACACACAATTACACGTTGATTCTTTAGATAGACATAAGAAACAAAGACGAATAACTACGTTTAGTTTGTCCTCTTCACATATCTTCAACTGTTAATGTTCGCGCGGAGAATGCCAAGCTGTAGTAGTCCCACTCTACCTAAGAAATGTGTTCTGTCATGACGCAATACGGCCCCTGAAGGCTGCTCACTTCTGGATGGTTAGAAACGATCCCCATTCGGCATCTTCTAGACAGGTATCTGTTTTTATAAGAAAATGTACAGTACTCCACATCTTCACATGGCGTATTTCTTAACCAAAATGCGCTGTTTTTCATGCGCATAAATTTACCTAAACTGCAAAACATATAAAGGTAACAAAAATATGCAAACGTCGCAAGGAATGTGCACCTGGACATATATCCGGACGCTAGCCATGCCTGCAGGTCGCACTGGTCTATTTGGCAACGAAAAGCAATCGTGCAATGTCCCCAAAACGGTGATAGTCATGGGCAGAGAAGTATTCTGCTAAGTTGTGAGTTCATTATGTTGCAACTTAGTGCATTCGAACATGACGGAATTGTTGGTGCTTGCATGGTGGGTTCTTTCATAAACAAGGTTGGCGGAGTCTTAAGTGTTTCGAGGGGCAACGTATTAACCATTTATACTGCATACAAGGAAAGTTAAGAAACATCGATTGCTAAGTCACAACGCGCATGAAAGACCGTGTTGTGTGATGGGTATCGATGATCACTGAAGAGGACTCTAAGGAAAATAAGAGGACGAAAGCTGTAAATGTCACTACAGAATTTGATGCCACACTCAAGAACATGAAATGTTTCTTTTTATGTGTAAATAAATTTAAGCCCCAAAACTAAAGTAATTCATGTAAACCGGCGTAAGAAACGCTGTATTTATGTATTAATTCAATGTATTGTCCTTAAACTGTTTTATAATGGCAAAGTTGTAATTAATTCTTAAATGTGAGCGAGCAATACACATGTTAAAAATAGAGAAAGAGAGCATTTGCATCTTTTAATTAGCAAATAATGCAGCAGACGCAGCGCAAGCTGCGTCAACAGTCAAATTTTGTGGGATTAGCCTCACCGGAAAGGAGCGCAACGAAGTCTCTCGAACACATTTTTACGCAAGAGGCTTCCAGATCAGGAAGAGACCGAGGAAAAATTACAGTAAAGTTGCCTTCAGTTGTCTACTTGTATATAAACACGAGGCATGTCTGGCTCGCTCTCGTCTGAGGCCCGCTCTCTACTGATGTCTCCACTGTTGTCTTTCGCTCTCTCTTAGCGATCGCTCTCTCGAACGATTTTGTAAAACGCAGTTGTACGTGAAAGATATTTTCAAGCTGTGTAAAGTATTTACCTATGTAAAAGGATCGTCAACATATGAATAATTGTTATTGTATACCAATTTTTCATTTCAAAAATGGTTCAAATGGTTCTGAGCACTATGGGACTTAACTGCTTTGGTCATCAGTCCCCTAGAACTTAGAACTACTTAAACCTAACTAACCACCCATGCCCGAGGCAGGATTCGAAACTGCGACCGTAGCGATCACGCGGTTCTAGACAGTAGCGCCGCCAGCCGCGGTGGTCTCGCGGTTCTAGGCGCTCAGTCCGGAGCCGCGCGACTGCTACGGTCGCAGGTTCGAATCCTGCCTCGAGCATCGATGCGTGTGATGTCCTTAGGTTAGTTAGGTATAAGTAGTTCTAAGTTCTAGGGAACTGATGATCACAGGTGTTAAGTCCCATAGTGCTCAGAGCCATTTGAAGCATTTGAACTGTAGCGCCCAGAACCGCACGGCCACTCCGGCCGGCAATGTTTCATTTCAACAACATTAACATTGCCTGCCAACTTTTATATGTTTCAGCCAGGAAAACCGCAAGACTGCCGACTTATCGTTTGCTGGTCGCTGATGAAGATATTTGATATTCGGATCTGTAGCAGCCAGTCGTGTGTCCCTGAGATCTGTTAAGCCCATCTGTAAACGCAGTTTCCGGGCAGCACTCCCTTGCACAACGCGTAATATTAATGATCGGCATACGGCCAATAAGCGATGTCCGCGGTCAGTCCACTCCACGGTATCAAAGTACGTTAGACAACATCTTGAATTATTAGTTTTTTCTCTCTTAGCGGTAAATTTATCTGTTCCGTGTGATAATCCAAACATTTTTTGGCTGGTTCTATTAATTAACGGCACTTCAGCTAATTTCCTCTTATCAAAATTTAATTCTCAGTTACTACTACATGGCCCCACATAAAACAGAGAGAACTTTCTTTTTCAAAGTAATAATTTTTCAGCACCAAAGCCTCAAACAACAGGATGGGGGCTCCATAAGCAGGAAGTTGCAGGTGGAGCTGCAATCCCAAAATCACTCATCGGAGATGCAAATGACCTTAACAGGAAACATGACACAGATGCCATAAAAACTGGACTATGGAACAATGGAAGATTCCCCACTGGTCGAACGAGTCTTAATTCACACTGCTTTCAACTTCTGGCCGAATTTACGTCCCAAGAGTGAATCATGGTATGGGTTCAGTGATGATATAGGCAGTCACATTGCAGCACTCCATGGTTACTCTGCACGGTCGCATTACTTCCAACCTTTGTGTGTCCATTTTGGCTGGTCAGGTTGATCCCATGGTACAATGTTTGTTCCCCATGGGTTATGCTGTGTCCCAAGAGAACAGGGTACGTAGTTTCCTGGGCACGAGGGTGAACTGTCCCTTTCTTCCTGGCAACCACTGTCATCATAACTCATCATTATTTAACCTTCGTGGCTCACTTTGGAAGGAATAGTGCATGATAGCTATCACCATCCATCATCATATGAACTTATAACTATTTGGCGGAACGATGATATACCATTCCATTGGAACACATACAGAACCAATGTTTATCTACACCGATTCCACTAGATTTGGTTGCAATACCAAGGGTTTTTCTGCACTGTATTAGGCACGGTAATGCGTTGTGATTTCTGTATGTTCATAATTTTGTTCATCCCTCTTACGTACTAACTAACCGATATGTAATGCGAAGTAAAGTATGTGCTCTTTGTCGTTCTGTGGAAGATATCTCTCAAATAACTTTATAATACGGCACAAGACTAGGAAAGATCTTTTTATTCATTGTACTGCAGAGGCTGAATAATTCTCTCTGAATATAAAATATTTTACTGTGGCAAGACTTGTCACAAATACTTTGATAACGTTTGGAATCTGTTCATTAGCATCTGTTTGAATACTGAGAATGAATGGATAAAGGAAGTAATGGTGTTGTTTTCGTAGTAAGAGCCAGTCATCTACGTGAGCTACATTTCTTACTTACGAGTTATGTCGATATGTTTTATTTACTGATCGCTGCATTTTCAGTCACTTATCTTGTTGACAAACTGGTGGTACTCTGCACAATGTGGTGAAAGTAAACTTCTTATTTTTTTCTTTATTTCAATCAGTTTATCCACACTATGTCATAGAAATATTCATTATTAGTTTCCTCACTAACTGGTAACGATATTCATATTGTCGATGTATTAAGCGAAATTTGAATTTTCCTCTTTTCGTACTTCGCTTTAGTAATTTTATTTTAATATTAGTTTTATTAGCCCTTTTTTGTTAATCTTTGCACTCTTACCGCCTTAAGTGCGGAAACAAACTGTGAAAATATCGAGAACGAATCATGTTAGTAAACCAACATGAATGGAAAGTCGTAAGGTGAAGACGCTGCTATTTTTGAGATAAGTTGGCGAATTTATTTTCAAAAATAGTATATCGACGTCTTTGTGGTCATATATTGTGGTTTTCTACGTAGATAACCACTGAACAATGATTAAAAAGCAGGAACAGTTTGTGCAAAGAAGGAAAGGTTTACACGAATAACAGTCCGAGTGGGAGAAAAGTTCTCACACCTCATGGGTTCAGCTCTTTCTAACATATTAGGATTCTTACGTGAGTTCAACTCACTCCAGGTGTCATTTTAGTCCTTCTAGTAATTACATGTGTTGATTGCTGCACTCATTGATTCCTATAACTGCGTAAATAGTATTAACTCTTCAGTGAAAACTGCTGTCAGTTATAGTTTAGTGAATTCCTGTACAATGTAATTTACTGTTAATTTTTAGTGTGTTTTATTGGTGTAGAGTCCTCTGAAAACTTTTCTCAGTTTTCCAACTCACTGGGAGCCCTTGTAAGCAGGAGTGATATAAAACTTCCTGGAAGAATAAAACTGTGTGCCCGACCGAGACTCGAAATCGGGATCTTTGCCTTTTGCGGGCAAGTGCTCTATCAACTGAGCTACCGAAGCACGACTCACGCCCGGTACTCACAGCTTTACTTCTGCCAGTATCTCGTCTCCTACTTTCCAAACTTTACAGAAGCTCTCCTGCGGAACTTGCAGAACTTGCACTCCTGAAAGTTTTAATCTTCCAGGAAGTTTCATATCAGCGCACACTCCGCTGCACAGTGAAAATCTCATTCAGTATTGATAGAAATTACTCTCTAACGTCGAGTCTGAATTAGATTTCACTTAAATCACCGACATTTTTCAATTTTCCGACTGAAAAAGTGAAATTTTGTGAGTCACTCCCACACGTTAAATACACACCAAAGGGGGAGAGAGGAGGAGGGACGAATTTTACACTTGTTCCAGAAATAGGCCCTAACTTGGGAATGATATATCTGAGATGCGCGATGCACAACATTTGGTATATGTGAAATAACGGACAATGGGAAAAGTCTTAAAGAAGATAAGCGAAGTATTTGAAATTTGGTATTAAAGAATGATTCTGATGCATAAGGAGATTATAACTTCAACTGATGAATAATGGAATGTGTGTAAAACACCAACTGAGAGAAGGGTGATATTATTTTTGTTCAGTTTAGTGGGAAATAACCTCCAGGATGATAGATGGAAACGTAAAGAGGAAAAGAGATAAGAAAAAAATGGAAATTGGAATTCCTACAACAAATAACTGAGGATTTTAAATCGAAGAGATTTTCTTTGATCAGGTGATTGGCACAAGAGAGGAAAATTTAGTAAGTCATATCAAACCATGCAGCAAAAGGAAGAACCTTCTTTCGTCAGTGTTTCGAATAGGGAATGAATATCGAATTGAGTTTATCATGCCGATGTCTTGTGGTCAAACGTTAAATATCCAGTTAAAGGTTAGGGAAAATATTTTAAGTTCTAGAAGAAAGCTGCTAATGGAGAATTTCGTATTCTTTTGAATACCAATCCTGAAAAAGCAGGGACTAACAATTTGTGTGAACAGATGGCAAAAATGGTTTCTTCCCTCGAGACTGCAGAAAAAGTAAAGAATATCCTACATTATCTGTTTAGTCACATTGCGGCGAATAAATTACCAATAGAGAGCGTCATCACGGATACAAGGATTACGGGGATTAGAGAACACAAGGTCATTGTAGAGAGGCTCAAAACCATATCAACCAAAACCACTATAAATAAACGCAAAATATATCTATTCAAAACAACAGATAAAAATTCGCTTGATGCCTTTCTGAGAGAGAGTCTCCATTCCTTCCAAGCTAATTATGTAAGAGTAGACCAGATGTGGCTCAAATTCAAAGATACAGTATCGACAGCATACACAGATTCATACCGCATAAGTTAATAAGAGACGGGAGTGATCCACCATGGTACACAAAACACGTCAGAACATTGTTGCAGAGGCAACGGAAAAAAGAATGCCAGGTTAAGAAAAACACAAATCCCCAAGAATGGCTAAGTTTCACGGAAGTTCGAAATTTATTGCGGACGCCTATGAAAGATGCTTTTAATAGGTCTCACAATGAAACGTTGTCTCCAAATATGGTAGAAAATCTGGTCGTGTGTAAATTACACCAGTGACAAAAAACAGTCAATAGCATCACTGCGTGATAGCCATGGAAAAGTTACAGATGATGGCGCCACTAAAGCGAAGTTACTAAATACAGTTTTCCGTAATTCCTTCACGAAAGAAGACAAAGTACATATTCCAGAATACGAAACCAGAACAGCTGTTAGCATGAGTGACATAAAAGAAGATATCTTAGGTGTTGCGAAACAACTCAAATCACTTAAGAACGTCAATCTTCCGGTCCAGATGGTATACCAATAAGGTTCTCTTCAGAGTTTGCAGACACAACAGCGCCTTTCGTAGCAATCATAAACAACCGCTCACTTGACGAGCAGTCTGCTTCTAAAGACTGGGAAGTAGCACAGATCACTGCAATATTCAAGAAAGGAGATAGGAGTAACCAACTGAATTACAGACCCATATCACTGACCGTAATTTGCAGTATGATTTTGCGCATATACTGTACTCTAACATTATGAATCACCTTGAAGAAAATGACTTATTGATACATTACCAACTCGGATTCAGAAAATGTCGTTCTTGTGCAACACAGCCAGCTCTTTATTCCCATGAAGTAATGAGTGCTGTCGACAAGGTATCTCAGATCGATTCCATACTCTTAGATTTCCAGTAGGCTTTTGATACTGTTCCTCACAAGCGACTATTAATGAAATTTCGTGCATATGGAGTATCGTCTGAGTTGTATGTCTAGATTCGTGATTTCCTCTCAGAGAGGTCACAGTTCGTAGTGACAGACGATAAATAATCGAGCAGAACAGAAGTGATACCTGACATTCCGCAAGGTAGTGTCATAGGCCCTCTGTTATTCCTGATTTACATAAATGATCTTCGTGATAATCTAAGGAGTCCCCTTAGACTGTTTGCAGATGACGCTGTAATTTACCGTCTAGTAAAATCATCAGACGATCAATTCCAGTTACAAAATGATCTAGAGAGAATTTCTGTATGGTGCGAAAAGTGGCAATTGACACTAAAAAAAAGAAAAGTGCGAGGTTATCCACATGGGTACTAGAAGAAATCCGACAAATTTGGGGTATAGGATAAATCGCATAAATCTAAGGACTGTCAATTTGACTAAATACGTAGGAACTACAATTACGAGTAACTTAAATTGGAAAGACCACATAGATCATATTGTGGGGAAGGCGAAACAAAGATTGAGCTTTGTAGGCAAACCCACTAAAGAGACAGCCTACATTACACTTGTCCGTCCTCTGCTGGAATATTGCTGCGCGGTATAGGATTCTTACCAGGTAGGATACAAGGAGGACATCGAACAAGTGCAAAGAAGGGCAGCTCGTTTCGTTTTATCACGCAATAGGAGTGAGAGTGTCATTGATATTATATGCGAGTTGTGCAGTCACTGAAACAAAGGCGGTTCTATTCGCGGCGAGATCTATTTACGAAATTTCAATCGGAAACTTACTCTTGTGAATGCGAAAATATTTTTTTGGCGCTCCCCTACGTAGTGAGAAATAATCTCATAAAAAATAAGGGAAACTAGCGCTCGTAAGGAAAGATTTAGGTGTTCCATTTTCACACGAACAGTTCGAGAGTGGAATGGTGGAGAAGTAGTATGAAAATGTTTCGATGAACCCTCTGCCAGGCACATAAGTATGAATTGCAGAGTAACCATGTAGTTGTGGATGTAGGACCTATGAGAAAGCTAATGTCTTAGAGCATTCATGCACCCGTGTAAGATGGTAACTGTACCAGTCGCTGACATTGTGGGAGTAAGACATGTCGGATTAATGTTACAACTTCCTCGAGAAGATCGTCTAACTGAATTCTTAAGTCACTAACTTCCAGTACAAATCGTTGGCAAAGCTCAGCTATAGTAAAATCATTAAAACAGGATAGTATAATGTTCTGACTTAAGAATAATACATTCACCTAATTGGTATAGGTCTCGATTCAGCTTAAATTGTATTTAATTCTTTATCAAGGAGAAATAGATTTCTTGAAAACTTTTCTGAAATTTGGCCTTACTTTGAAATTTGAGGTAAGTTTTAAAAAGAGGATGTATGGTGATTTAACAAGCTTTCTTTTTTATTAGTGGAAAAGAGATTCGTTTGATTTATAACACTGTACTTTAGTGAGAATGGTCTGGGAATTCTTTTTTTGAGGTGGCTTTTTGGTAAATGGAGAATAGCATCCCTATAAAAATTCAATTCAACGAGAGTTTAAGTACCACAGCGCATAGCCAGAACCGTGGCGTACAGTGAGCTAATTAACACTGGACTGTGTTTTAATTTCCAATTCCTAAGCAGCTATGTGGAAATTAAGAGACTGCCGCAGTGTGTTCTTAATGGGCACCAAATGAAACTATGTAACTGCAGTCAGACTATCTAACTTCTTACATATAGATTTGTGGCACAAGTGACGAACTACGTGGGAGCGTAAGTAAATGTTTTCCTAGCATGGTATGAGAAACCATACTACAGACAACTGTTCCACTTTTTTTTTTAAAAACAGCTCCGTCTAGATACACGAGATATACAAATAAAGTATGTTGTGCTGCAGCAATGGATGGTTGTAACCGTATATCAACCTTCTAGGTTTAAGCTGCTATTCAAATGCACATATTAACATTCTCAACACTATCTGATCTATTTCACACATCAGGTATTCCTTGAACCAGCATTTCCCGCTGACATTGAAACGTTAAAGACAATGACTTTCAGTAGAATCAGAAAAGCGTTACCATTTGTTACTGCAGTGAATTTTCAATCGATTTCTCAATAAAGATTTTCATTGCAGCAGACACATTCGCGAATCTGCATGAGAATTATTTATCAATGCTCGAGATTATACACACAGTTTACCTTAATGTCATAACCTCTTACAACGTTAAGGCGCAAATGAATTCCACTTTAGGTCTCCTCAGTCTTATAGCTCGTTACTTTACATTTTTCTGAGCCACTTTAGACTGACTGAAACGATGTGGACTGGTTGGGGCAGCCTGACAATTCATGTGTTCGTTACTCTTGGTCATGCACACTTGAGGAACATGTCGCAAAATTTCTGTACACTCACCTTGCGTCTTGTATAGTTGTGTCCCTCTTGCGAAAAATCTCCCAATATCGCAAGTCTGTTCATCACGTCTGACTTACCTGTAACGAGGATCGTGGAATCCCTGAACCTGAGGAATGTTTCCATATTTTTCAGGGATGCTAAAATATTTTTACTGCCATGGTGTGACATGTTTCACTACACATTGCAATTGACACAGTGCTGTTCATACACACGGTCCACTGCTACAATATTTGTATTTCCATGGTATTTTGTGTGCCTCTACAGGCTGTAACATTTGTAATGGGACTCTTACACTTAATAGATTTTGAGTAAAAACGTACTGTCGCAATACGTATATGTCTACTTCAGTGCACTCACCTTCTCAGGCGACCTCTTTGGCCAATGACAAAGAGGAAAACCCGGATTATGGAAGGATCGAGAAGAAAGGCGGACGTTCTCTTTAGAATGAGCCCTCCCAGCATTTGCCTTCAGCGAGTTAGGGAAAACACGTAAAACCTAAATCAGGATGGCCGGACGCGGGTTTGAACCATCGTACTCCGGAATGCTTACAGCTGGAGTACCCTGATCGGCTTTTGTCCGAAAGCACTCCACCAACGTTCTGCCAAGCATTCTGTGGTCCATTTTCTCAACTTTTAACCAATTGGAACCGAGGAAAGGCAATTCTTTCCAATAACATTGTGCTGGAGACGGCCATGGCAGACGAGAATCGGTCGTTCATGTGATCACTCATCCACTTAAAGCACGGCGCAACAGGCGATACAGTAGTTATATTTTAGCAATATTGCGCCACATATATTTACCGCTAGACCTAGTTAGCCACAAATGTTACAATAACCGTCACAATCCTCCTTCTTTAAGTTGAAACAATTACATGAATTTGTAATTTGGACTTCACTCATATTGTGTTAAGTTCGTGCTCTACAAATATTGAGAATATTGTGTTATTCGTCGTTTATACCAGCATGTGACAATCAGGCAGCAGAGGCGTCAGTTTATTATTCCAATATATGTTGCTGACGTTGGACACAATCCCATGTTTGTCATGTGAATATGGAAACGAACCTAATAGAGTATCTCAACTACCGCCTATGACTAGCACCTTAGAGGACAGACATATCATTTGTTTAGATGTGCCGTATCATACAGTCATTACTCATGCCTCGAGAAGAACAAACGTTGCCAGGCTGCATTCGTCATTGTCATATGGACACAGAGCCTAATTGATGGTACGGACTGTTACTGAGTTCACAACATGATTACCTCAGGTTCGCACATACAGAAATTTCATCAGCAGGTGTTATATCTGTGACGTGTTTTGGGCAATGGGTGTAACCTACCTTGGAGATCCCAGTGAAGTTTTCTTTTTATAAGGTAAAGTAACGCCACCTGTTCACTGTGCTGCCCTGATGGACTTCTTAGGAAGGACAAGGCTTTCGAAATGAACTGTGTGCTATCTTAGTTTATCTCTTAAGTACCTGACAGTGAGATTACAACTCTACTGGAATGTGTAAAATATTTCTTTAGTTTCTCGAGAGTATGCGGATAGGTTAGTCGGATTTTAATCCTTTCACTTACCGTACTATTAGCCTATCAATTTACATTTATTATTAGTTCATCAGTTAATCAGAATTATAGTGCAAGTGACATCTTCCACGTACAGTCGTCAATCACCCATTGCAATTGTTAACTGCCTCTCACGTTTCATTCTTCACCCTTTCCACATAAACGAGGCTTCAGATAAGTAAATAACATAAAAGTAATTAAAAATAAAATAATAAACATAAGATATACACATCATCAGAAAATTACTTGAGATATCTTTAAGTATATATAGGAGACAAATTATATTGGACTGTAGCTGCTCACTTGTCGACTATGCCTAGGCTGCTAATATTCACACACGTTGCCTGCAGAGTATTACAGTTACGTTATAGACCCAACTAAGTTACGAAGTTCACATTTCTCAAGAGTCCTATAATTCTGCCGCTGCAACATAAATTAACCACTTTGTATGTGTTTCTGATGGACTAATGGTGCGGGTTTATGAACTGTTCTCAAATCATAAACATTTGTGGACTGAACGTTTTCAGAAAACCATTGATTTGTTTGTCTTTTACCTGTTTATATTTTCATTCAGTCTACTTCAGATAATTGACGTACAGTCCTTTTGAATTTTCATATTGTACACACATTTTTAGCAATGACGTTATAAAAACAAATTTTTGTGATTTTTTTAATGAATTAATCAGTTCTTTCTTGGGAACCTGGTGATTAGTTCCTACACGACAGAGGGATAGAGAAACAATTAAAATCGCTCAAAAGAGGAAAGGCCGCTGGACCTGATGAGATACCAGTTCGATTTTATCTACAGTACGCGAAGGAACTTCTTGCAGCGGTGTACCGTAGGTCTCTAGAAGAGCGTAGCGTTACAAAGGATTGGAAAAGAGCACAGGTCATCCCAGTTTTCAAGAAGGGACGTCGAACAGATGTGCAGAACTATAGACCTATATCTCTAACGTCGATCAGTTGTATAATTTTGGAACACGTATTATATTCGAGTATACTGACTTTTCTGGAGACTAGAAATCCACTCTGTAGGAATCAGCATGGGTAACGAAAAAGACGGTCGTGTGAAACCCAGCTCGCGCTATTCGTCCAAGAGACTGAGAGACCATAGACACGGGTTCACAGGTAGTTGCCGAGTTTCGTGACTTCCGCAGGGCGTTCGATACAGTTCCCCACAGTCGTTTAATGAACAAAGTAAGAGCATATGGACTATCAGACCAATTGTGTGATTGGATTGAAGAGTTCCTAGATAACAGAACACAGCATGTTATACTCAATGGAGAGAAGTCAGGTGTGCCGCAGGGGAGTGTCATAGGACCGTTGCTATTCACAATATACATAAATGACCTTGTGGATGACATCGGAAGTTCACTGAGGCTTTTTGCAGATGATGCTGTGGTGTATCGAGAAATTGTAACAATGGAAAATTGTACGGAAATGCAGGAGGATCTGCAACGAATTGACGCATTGTGCAGGGAATGGCAATTGAATCTCAATGTAGACAAGTTTAATGTGCTGCGAATACATAGAAAGAAAGATCCCTTATCATTTAGCTACAAAATAGCAGGTCAGCAACTGGAAGCAGTTAATTCCATAAATTATCTGGGAGTACGCATTAGGAGTGATTTAAAATGGAATGATCATATAAAGTTGATCGTCGGTAATGCAGATGCCAGACAGATTCATTGGAAGAATCCTAATGAAATGCAATACGAAAACGAAGGAAGTAGGTTGCAGTACGCTTGTTCACCCACTGATTGAATACTGCTCAGCAGTGTGGGATCCGTACCAGATAGGGTTGATGGAAGAGATAGAGAAGATCCAACGTAGAGCAGCGCGCTTCGTTACAGGATCATTTAGTAATCGCGAAAGCGTTACGGAGATGATAGATAAATTCCAGTGGAAGACTCTGCAGGAGAGACGCTCAGTAGCTCGGTACGGGCTTTTGTTGAAGTTTCGAGAACATACCTTCACCGAGGAGTCAAGCTCCCTCCTACTTATATATCGCGAAGTGACCATGAGGATAAAATCAGAGAGATTAGAGGCCACACAGAAGCATGCCAACAATCCTTTCCACGAACAATACGAAACTGGAATAGAAGGGAGAACCGATAGAGGTACTCAGGGTATCCTCCGCCACACACCGTCAGGTGCCTTGCGGAATATGGATGTAGATGTAGATCTAGATGTACAGCTGTTTCTTGATTCCCTCTGTAATTTTGCACTGTAGCTTTGTTTGGGTAAAATACATCACAAAAACAGAGCAATCAACATATAGCTGTGATGTTCATCAAATATAATCGTAACTGTGCAATTATTTTCTTGTGGTATTTATAGTACATATTTTACAGTTGTGTTTCCTATTACATTGAAGTAATTACAGCGGCATTTGGAGATCGCCTTTTGTTGTATCTCTAAGTACACAGTCATCAGAAGCAAATAATGGCAATACATCAGTTACCATTAAAATTCGTTCCTGCAAGATACTTATGTCTCATTCTGTTTCTTTTTGTGGCTAAACCTGATGTGTTGATGATGAATTTCAGCCATGTGTGGGCAAAAAATGTCAGCTTTCATAACAGCGCCAACAGCGATTCTCATTACATGATTTATTTACTTGTTGTGTTCTCAACAGAATCACTTCAGTATGAAGTTATTAAAATTATTATATTTCTTTCATTAACTTTGCAACAAGACTATGATGGCATAAAAATTCCATTATGACATTCGCAGATATTTTTTTGTTTCAGGCAAGCGAAAATAGAACAGTAGCATTATACTCGTACATGGAGGTATTGTTCACCCTACACCTGCTGAGTTATTGTACCAGAGTTATCTCAACTAGTTCAGTGAGTTGTACAGCATTTATGCTACAAGTAATATAAATAGAATTCCACAGGTAGTCTACATCTATATAAGCATAGCTGTCACTAGCTATTGGTTTTTCATTTCATCCTGAATCAAAAAATTCATATTTCATTTTCATATTTTCAAGAGACTGATTTGAAATCTATGGAAAAATATCTGCAGAATTTTTTGTACTGTAGATTTACCTTAACTAAAAATTGGAAGATTTCGTGAAACAATATGATGTGTTTCAATCTTTGAATTATCAGACTTAATGCTGAATGTATTTCTGGCTTAAATGCGTGTCTGGTGTGCCCATTTGTATCACATTGCACATAGATTAAAGATGTTCTCTCTGCTACTACTTGACTCCATTGAAATAAGATATGTTAGGTTCCTATGGGCAAACTACCAAATAAAAAAATCACAGTATATTACAATATTCAATTCTTTACATAAAATTAAATTCATTCTGTATTTAACTGAAATCTTTAGGAGAACCTTAGAGGGCGCCTGTACTGAAGTGAGAAGCTACAAAATTTAAAGGAGACAGCCTCATTGGAGTTTATCTTGTAAATACGTTCGTTGGGAAATGAAAGATATCAATCCACAACCTTGCAAGATATGTCCTACTGTAGAAGCAGTATACTGTACAAGCAAAATGAGAAGGTATTTGGCTTTCCAAAAGGGCTACAAGGTGGGAAGTATGAACTTAATGAACGCTGATAGCAGCCAAAGTGTTACTGTGACTAATCACTTCCCACCTGCTGGCTATTTCCCTAAGGGGCTCCGTCTACCTTCCACCGCTGGAGCTCTCATTGAGGAGCAAACCCCGTCACTATCTGAGTCTTGAGAAATGTCGGTCCCTGTCCAGTGCCAAAGTGTCCCATTCCCGTTCACTGCTCATTGACCATGGAGCAAATCTCAGCTTCTTTAATGAACTAATTGCAGCAAAGTTTCTTCCGGTGGGTCTTTGCCATATACAGTAAGGGTTAATCCCAAAGCTTAATCTGTGGATTCGTCCAGCTGTGTAACCTCCTTCCTATCCTATACGCTTTATCAAATGGTTCAAATGGCTCTAAGCACTATGGGACTCAACTGCTGTGGTCATAAGTCCCCTAGAACTTAGAACTACTTAAACCTAACTAACCTAAGGACAGCACACAACACCCAGCCATCACGAGGCAGAGAAAATCCCCGATCCCGCCGGGAATCGAACCCGGGAACCCGGGCGTGGGAAGCGAGAACGCTACCACACGACCACGAGATGCGGGCTACGCTTTATCCTTAAGTGATGGAGGCCAGCTGGAAACGACTCACCTGAGGGTTCTCGGGCTGTAGCACTGGACCCTGCGTCTTGTGAAGGAACTGCTAGGGATTTTTCTTTTGCTTCTCGATCTAGTCCGGAGCACTGAACTGATAGAAGACAATGCAACAAAATTGAAACATAGGGACAGAGGTGCAGTCAGTATGGTGACGAAAAACTAGGAAGTAAGAAGACATATTCAAAAGTCTGTCATCAATTCGGAAAATCAAGCATGCCTTTTTTGTCAGGTACGACATGACATGGAAAAAAGCTGACTGGACAAGAAAAGCAGGTGAAGGGAAATCAGCATTGCTTCACAGGGTCGACTGACTTTGCTAACTTCTTTTAGTTTCCAGGCTTAAAAACTGATGAGAATAAATCTCTAGCCAGTCTGCTTCCTTTAAATAGTACCTGAATCAGACCCACTGTCTCATTGTGTTGTGATGGTGTCAGACAGCATCCTGTCGTGTATGTGAATTCGAGCTACGCCACCAGCGACGGAGTCTGTCTTAAGATAAAGAATTTCCACAAAACACAATACTGCAGCCATTCAGTACTCCAGAAGCTACAGGCATCCACCTGATCAGCAGGTTGTATGTAGACTACCTGGCCTCTTTCACAGCTGAGTCAACTACTGACTGACTACTTCCTGAAGACGTTTATCTACAGATAGCATTTTGAGTACCTTCTTGTCCCATGCTTTATTCCATGGCGCAAGGTGGGCAAGCATCCTGCATCTAGCACTCACTCATCATCTGTAGTGCTCGGTCCCTCCGGCTGCTGTCGCCCTGCTGGCACCTACAGGTGACATTGCCTACGTGCGCTGTTGCCAATTTGGTCCTTCTGACAGCAGCTGACTGAGGTTCTGCAACTCACTGTCATCTAGGAGCCAATGGCTTGCACTGCAGCAGCGACTACACTAGTGTATCTAACAGGAATAAAAGTCCAATTCATCAAGAATCTCTTACAGCTGGTCAACCACTCGAATCCAGTCACCACCACTACTCTCAAGCCATGTCCAAAGCGGTGCTTCATCCTGACCTTCATACAGTCTTTACCTCAATCACTATGGGAGCCAGCTGTCAGTCCTAGCAATTCCGATGTAAAACAGACCCGATCATCAGAGCCTCTCAAGATCATTCCTAGTTGCCAGGGCTCGCTGTTAATTAGGAGAATGAGGAAACCGTACAGGGGATACAACTCGGATTGAAAATCTGTATGTTAAACGGTGGGATACTTTATTCGTCAGTATTTACGACTATATAACCAAGAACAGCCATCACTCTCAATATAAACTACCGACATACAGCGATAATAATCAGCAAACAAAAGCTCAAACACCTGGAGTTAACGTGCAAGAGAGTGCTCAGTTCTCATGAGACTCCTAGGATACTACAGAGAGAGTGGAAACCATGATGTATGAATCACGAGACGGGGGTGCTTGCGATGAGGCCTTACGACGTGACAGTGTGTGTTGGCTTGCTGCAAGAGCGCGACAGACACAGTCGCCAATGGTAAATGGTGGCACCACCGTGTGATTAATATTCCCACCCTCTGCGCAACCTAATGAGCAGGCAAATGTTATTCTGCCTCAAGGAGGCAAATGCTGAGAGTGTATTGCATGCACGTTACAATCGTCTCTCCGCAGCTGTTGATCCCAAGAGAAACAGGCAAACTGAGACAGGGTTGGCTTCACAGTTAAGTTTTATGGCTTCTAAATGCCCTTTCCCAGCTGTACATAAGTTTAAAAAAAAGGTCTAGTACCAACTGCTGGGAGAGGAAGCGGTCATAGCCTGTCTGCTGTGACAGACAACTGTCTAACAAAAAGGTTTTCCCTTCTGCATTGACTCTAACTATTGATATACAGCAGTTTTCGTAGCATTATGCCACTGTTATGTGACAATTTTTTCCAAAAGTTTCCTCTAACCATTTTTACAATGTAGTGTATGGATCGTAATAGTCAGTTAAATCAAATCACTAACCTTGCATGAAAACTGCAAGCAATTTTTACTACCGACAATTCTAAATAGATGTATATCTCCTTCCCTCGCAGTACCGTACGAGATTTCTGATATGTTGGCCACCGTGGGGCTGTTATATGGCTTGCAAATGGGAAGTTTACACTTGGACGAACGGAGTGGACCTTAAAGTTTTCTGTCCAATGCTGTTCTCCAAGCAGGTAGAAAGTAGTGCTGGACAGTCCGTCATCTGAACCCATCAGGAGTGTTGAGGAGGCCAGGGAGCATGCCAGAAAACTGCATTGTGCGGGAATTGCAAGGAATCCTTTTTTCGAGCGTGGCGAGCTTCTGCAAAGTTCGGAAGGTGGGAGATGAGGTACTGGCAGAAGTAAAGCTGCGAGGATGGGGCGTGAGTCGTGCTTGGGTAGCTCAGACGGTGAAGCACTTGCCGCGAAAGGCAAAGTTTCCGAGTTAGAGTCTCGGTCCGGCACACAGTTTTAATCTGCCAGGAAGTTTTAGATGACACTTGGATGAGGGATTGTGTGAACAGTGCACTTCCCCTTACTCAGCAGCTGAAGATACTGGCTCCAGGTTGCTGCAGATGGCTACACTGAGAGATATCTCCAACCTAGAGCAGAGTACAAAAGCTGAAATGAATTTGAAATTTTCAGCCCCTACTGCAACCATTTTCTAAACTTGCACAGCTTAAGGGAGATAAATACGCCCAGTTATTGCAGCCACAACAAGAGGCAAGCTCAGTGTAGGTTAATTTGCATGAGAGTTTCGTTTCGGATTTCAGATTTCCCCAGCCAGATAGTTACATCAATTACAACTTTGGGTGGAGTATCATTGTTCCTCTCGGTTCCCCAGGATCTTTTCTTTAAATGACTACCTTTTTTGCAGTCAGTGGCCATTTTCATGACATAATTTTATATCTTCCTTTTATGTATACACCCACTACCACCAATGCTGTACTTCACAAATGCTGTCCCCCATCCACCTGTTAAATATTTGTATACTTAAATCAGTGGCTAATTTTTTTCTGTCTTCCTTTTAACAGTAAACCAGGTTGTTACGGTAACCTATAGCTTACTTTCACACTTTAATGGATCCTTTCATTACTATGTCTGTTTGAGAAATGGTACCCATATTTTAATGCTTAATTGGGTCATACTCCTCATTTTCACTAAATAAGACATTATTTATTTCATGGCGTTGGTCCTTTCAAATTTGCATAATGCTATGGGAGATCATTGAGGGAAGTGGCAAGAAAAGGACTATTCACGTTGGTGTGTAGAATATATGAGTCTGGATACCATCTGACTTTCGGAAAAGCATCATCCACACAATTCCGAAGACGGCAAGAGCTGACAAGTGCGAGAATTACCGCACAATGAGCTTAACAGCTCATGCATCGAAGCTGCTTACAGGAATATACAGAAGAATGGAAAAGAAAATTGAGAATGCGCTAGGTGACGATCAGTTTGGCTTTAGGAAAAGTAAAGGGACGAGAGAGGCAATTCTGACGCTACGGCTAATAATGGAAGCAACGCTAAAGAAAAATCAAGCACTTTCGTAGGATTTGTCGACCTGGAAAAAGCGTTCGACAATATAAAATGGTGCAAGCTTGGTGCAAGTTGTTCGAGATTCTGAAAAAAGTAGGGGTACGCTGTAGGGAGAGACGGGTCATATACAATATGCACAACAACCAAGAGGGAATAATAAGAGTGGACGATCAAGAACGAAGCGCTCGTATTAAGAAGGGTGTGAGACAAGGCTGTAGCATTTCGCCCCTGCTCTTCAATCTGTACATCTAGGAAGCAATGATGGAAATACAAGAAAGGTTCAGGAGTGGAATTAAAATACAAGGTGAAAGGATATCAATGATACGATTCGCTGATGACATTGTTATCCTGAGTGAAAGTGAAGAAGAATGAAATGATCTGCTGAACGGAATGAACAGTCTAATGAGTACACAGTATGGCTTGAGAGTAAATCGGAGAAAGACGAAGGTAATGAGAAGTAGTAGAAATGAGGACAGCGAGAAACTTAACATCAGGATTGATGGTCACGAAGTCAATGAAGTTAAGGAATTCTGCTACCTAGGCAGTAAACTAACCAATGACGGACGGAGTAAGGAGGACATCAAAAGCAGACTCGCTATGGCAAAAAAGGGATTTCTGGCCAAGAGAAGTCTACTAACATCAAATACCGGCTTTTATTTGAGGAAGAAATTTCTGAGGATGTACGTCTGGAGTACAGCATTGTGTGGTAGTGAAACATGGACTGTGGGAAAACCGGAACAGAAGAGAATCGAAGCATTTGAGATGTGGTGCTATAGACGAATGTTGAAAATTAGGTGGACTGACAGGGTAAAGAATGAGGAGGTTCTACGCAGAATCGGAGAGGAAAGGAATATGTGGAAAACACTGATAAGGAGAAGGGACAGGATGATAGGATATCTGCTAAGACATGAGGGAATGACTTCCATGGTACTAGAGGGAGCTGTAGAGGGCAAAAACTGTAGAGGAAGACAGAGATTGGAATACGCCAAGCAAATAATTGAGGACGTAAGTTGCAAGTGCTACTCTGAGATGAAGAGGTTAGCACATGAGAGGAATTCGTGGCGGGTCGCATCAAACCAGTCAGTAGACTGATGACAAAAAAAAAAAAAGGAGATATCTGACCCTGTAGGTCACAGAGGAAAGGATGCTTCACATTTAAGGGAATGCGTAACACCTCAACTGCCCCGTAACAGCCTCCTCAAGAGAGAATAAGAGATGTTAGAATTTTTGACAGAATTTAAGGGGAGAATACCCAACAATTTCAATTTTTTTTAAAATTGAATTGCTGTTTCACATCTTTAAGTATTTACTCCTAGTTCCCAAAACAATTTGGTCACAATGGAATTAAAGGTACATCAATGAAAGATTTGAAATATGGATTGCCAGAGGGGCCGTTGCTCACTGAGGGCTGCCAGAGTGATCTAAATAGTTTCTGTATATCAGAGTCTTGCATTTGATCCACCAGTGGCATGGCGCACTGATAGCAAGACACAAAAAGCAAAAGAAAATATTCACAGTGTCACATGATATGAGCGTCCCAAACAAAAAACAGAAAAAAGCAAAAAAAGAATTGTCTGGGTCTTAGAGAAGCAGATTCTCAGTTCAGTATGGCACATTTGAAAACCGAAAAAAGTAGGATTCTGAGCAGTGCCGCAGCACCCTCACAGAAGAAAATCTTATCTAGAGACCAAGGACAGATGAAGCAGTTCACAAGATGCTGCATGGAAAAGGAACTACTTAAGTAAAAGGCTGCCCAGGTCATGAAATTACAAGCAGGTTTCGTACCTTACAAGAGCACGATAGCAATGGTGAATTTTAACCCGTATTTGTTCTACACTGGCATTAATTTTTTCATTACATTTTAAAATCCATTTTCAGTAAATGTGTTTTTCTACGTTCAAAGCCAACTTCTTTGTCCTAAATGTTAACGAAATATCTGCAGGAGGTAGTCATAAGGTATGAAAGTTTATGTTTGAAAGTTGAAAAAGTACTTAAACCAAAATTAATAACATCTCATAGAATGAATGCGTATAACTGTTGAACAATGTCTGGATAATGTACCTGATAATTCTAGAATGTCAGATCTGAGGTCTGACAGCCGATAGTTGGTTTTCAAGACTGACATGAAAATCATATTAAAAATTCAGAACTCAGATATCAATGTAATTCTTGACTTCGAAGCTTTCGTATTGCTTCACTTTAAAAATATGGGCACGATTATAAAATACGGTTTACAAAGCAGGAGAAAACCAACTTTCGGAAGCAGTCTTCCCTTAGCGGTTGCCACCATCTTGAGCAAATAATCAAACCCTCTCCAAAACTACATCTATCTACATCCACATCCACACTCCGCAAGCCACTTGACGATGTGTGTCGGAGGGTACCCTGTGTACCTCTATCGGTTCTCCCTTCTATTCCGGTCTCGTATTGTTCGTGGAAAGAAGGATTGTTATGCTTCTGTGTGGGCTCTAATCTCTCTGATTTTATCCTCATGGTCTCTTCGCGAGATATACGTAGGAGGGAGCAATATACTGCTTGACTCTTTGGTGAAGGTATGTTCTCGAAACTTTAACAAAAGCCCATACCGAGCTACTGAGCGTCTCTCCTGCAGTCTTGCACTGGAGTTTTTCTATCATCTCCGTAACGCTTTCGCGTTTACTAAATGATCCTGTAACGAAGCGCGCTGCTCTCCGTTGGATCTTCTCTATCTCTTCTATTAACCCTATCTGGAACGAATCCCACACCGCTGAGCAATATTCAAGCAGTGGGCGAACAAGCGTACTGTAACCTACTTCCTTCGTTTTCGGAATGCATTTCCTTAGGATCCATCCAATGAATCTCAGTCTGGCATCTGCATTACCGACGATCAACTTTATACGATCATTCCATTTTAAAATCACTCCTAATGCGTACTCGGAGATAATTGATGGAATTAACTTCTTCCAGTTGCTGACATCCTATTTTGTAGCTAAATAATAAGGGACCTTTCTTTCTATGTATTCGCAGCACATTACATTTGTCTACATTGAGATTCAACTGCCATTCCCTGCACCATGCGTCAATTCGTTGCAGATCCTCCTGCATTTCAATACAATTGTCCGTTGTTACAACCTCTCGATACACCACAGCATCATCTGCAAAAAGGCTCAGTGAACTTCCGATGTCATCCACAAGGTCATTTGTGTATATTGTGAATAGCAACGTTCCTATGACACTCCCCTGCGGCATACCTGAAATCATTCTTACATCAGAAGACTTCTCTCCATTGAGAATAACATGCTGCGTTCTGTAATCTAGGGACTCTTCATTCCAATCACACAATTCGTCTGATAGTCCATATGCTCTTACTTCGTTCATTAAACGACTGTGGGGAACTGTATCGAACGCCCTGCGGAAGTCAAGAAACACGGCATCTACCTGTGAACCCGTGTCTATGGCCCTCTGAGTCTCTTGGACGAATAGCGCAAGCTGGGTTTCATTCGACCGTCTTTTTCGAAACTCAAGCTGATTCCTACAGAGTAGATTTCTAGTCTCCAGAAAAGTCATTGTACTCGAACATAATACGTGTTCCAAAATTCTACAACTGATCGACGTTAGAGATATAGGTCTATAGTTCTGCACATCTGTTCGATGTCCCTTCTTGAAAACGGGGATGACCAATGCCCTTTTCCAATCCTATGTAACGCTGCGTTCTTCTAGAGACCTAGGGTACATCGCTGCAAGAAGGGGGGCAAGTTCCTTCGCGTACTCTGTTTAAAATCGAACTGGTATCCCATTAGGTCCAGCGGCCTTTCCCAATTTGAGCGATTTTCATTGTTTCTCTATCCCTCTGTCGTCTATTTGGATATCTACCATTTTGTCATCTGTACGACAATCTAGAGAAGGAACTACAGTGCAGTCTTCCTCTGTGAAACAGTTTTGGAAAAAGACATTTACTATTTCGGCCTTTAGTCTGTCATCCTCTGTTTCAGTACCATTTTGGTCACAGAGTGTCTAGAAATTTTCTTTTGATCCACCTACCGCTTTGACATAAGACCAAAATTTCTTACGAATTTCTGCCAAGTCAGTACATAGAACTTTACGTTCGAATTCATTGAACGCCTCTCGCATAGCCCTCCTCACACTACATTTCGCTTCGCATAATTTTTGTTTGTCTGCAAGGCTTTGGCTATGTTTATGTTTGCTGTGAAGTTCCCTTTGCTTCCGCAGCAGCTTTCTAACTCGGTTGTTGTACCACGGTGGCTCTTTTCCATCTCTTACGATCTTGCTTAGCACATACCCATCTAACGCATATTGTACGATGGTTTAGAACTTTGTCCACTGGTCCTCAACACTATCTGTACTTGAGATAAAACTTTTGTGTTGAGCCGTCAGGTACACTGCAATCTGCTTTTTCTCACTTTTTCTAAACAAAAAAATCTTCCTACCTTTTTTAATATTTCTATTTACGGCTGAAATCATCGATGCCGTAACCGCTTTATGATCGCTGATTCCCTGTTCTGCGTTAACTGTTTCAAATAGTTCGTGTCTCTTTGTCACCAGAAGGTTTAATATGTTATCGCCATGAGTCTGTCCTCTGTTTAACTGCTCAAGGTAGTTTTCAGATAAAGCACTTAAAAACATTTCACTGGATTCTTGGTCCCTGCCACCCGTTATGAACGTTTGAGTCTCCCAGTCTATATCCGGCAAATTAAAATCTCTACCCAGAACTATAACATGGTGGGGAAATCTACTCGAAATATTTTCCAAATTATCCTTCAGGTGCTCAGCCACAACAGCTGCTGAGCCAGGGGGCCTATAGAGACATCCAATTACCTTATCTGAGACTGCTTAAACCGTGACCGTCACCGAAATCATTTCACATTTCGGATCTCCGTCAATTTCCTTCGATATTATTGCACTTCTTATCGCTATAAACATGCCTCCCCCTTCACTGTCCTGCCTGTCTCTGTGGTATACGTTCCAATCTGAGTTTAGGATTTCATTACCGTTTACGTCTGGTTTCAGCCAACTTACCGTCCCTAGTACTATATGGGCGTTGTGGCCGTTTATTAGTGAGAACAGTTCTGGGACCTTTCTATAGACGCTCCTGCAGTTTACTATAAGCACATTGATATTGTTATTCCCTGTTGCATTTTGCCTACTCCTACCTTGCCGCGTCTCAGGAGGCGTCTTGTCGGGCCTAGGGAGGGAATTCTCTAACCTATAAAACCCCCATGTGCACTCCACACGTACTCCGCTACGCTTGTAGCCGCTTCCGGCGTGTAGTGCACGCCTGACCGATTCAGGGGGACCCTACATTTATCCACCCGATAGCGGAGGTCGAGAACTTGCACGGTAGATCTCCGCAGAATCGTCTGAGCCTCTGGTTTAAGCTTTCCACTCGGCTCCAAACCAGAGGACGGCGATCGTCTGGGAACGATATTACAAATAGTTAGCTCTGATTCCACCCCCCGCTAGCGAGGCTTTCCGCCTTCACCAATTCCGCCAACCGCCTGTACGAACTGAGTATGACCTCTGAACCCAGACGGCAGGAGTCATTGGTGCCGACATGAGCAACAATTTGCAGTCGGGTGCACCCAGTGCTCTCTATCGCCGCCGGCTGGTCCTCTTCCAAATCTCGGATGAGACCCCCGGCAGGCAGACAGAGTGAACACTGGCCTTCTTCCCCGACCTTTCCGCTGCTTCCCTAAGGGGCTCTATCACCCGCCTAACGTTGGAGCTCCCAATAACTAATAAACCCCTCCCTCCATGTGCCTGCTCGGACCTCGCTGAAGGAGCAGCCACATTTCCACTCACAGGCAAAGCGGGCGATGCCACACGGTCAGCCTCCACATACACCCTCCGTCTCGTGTGCCGCGAACGCCGCTGAACCCTCCACTCCCCTTGGGGAGAGGGTGGCCCAACCGCGCCCGGTACCCGCGAAGATGTCTCGACATCAGGGACGGTGGGTGAAGCATGTAGCACCTGGGGTGTATCATGCGACGAACCAGACTCCGCACTGCCGCTGCACTCCGAGGCAGCAGCCTGAAGACGGCTGACCGCGGCCATCAACAAGCTCAGCTGTTCGCGAACAGTGGCCAGCTCCACCTGCGTCCGTACACAGCCGTCACACATCCTATCCATCCTAAGGAATCAATTTACTGTAGAGGGTTAATCTAGTTTTAACTAGCCTGCTAATTCACTATAGGCGGCTGATTGTTGACTAAACTGTAATTGCTAGACACTTCTTGTAGAAAACAATGAAAATAGCACTACCTGTCTCTGGACTGTATTGAAAACAAACACTAGCACTACTGGCACTATGGTTGACTAAAGGGACTCTCTCTGACTAGCCGGCCGTAGTGGCCGAGCGGTTCTATGCGCTGCAGTCTGGAACCGCGCGACCGCTACGGTCGCAGGTTCGAATCCTGCCTCGGGCATGGATGTGTGTGATGTCATTAGGTTAGTTAGGTTTAACTAGTTCTAAGTTCTAGGGGACTGATGACCTCAGATGTTAAGTCCCATAGTGCTCAGAGCCAAATCTCTCTGACTGTATTCAAAACAAACACGAAATCTATGGACACACTACTACTAGCACTCGACAATTAAAGCTTCGTAAAAGCAAAAACACACAGAAGAAGAAGTGACAAGAAAAATACAGTTAATTCTTAAATTAAGGTAGCTCGCTGAACAGCAGACGTCAAGCAGACGGCAGTTACGACGAAACTGACACTAATGGTCGCATAGTTCCACGGAACTTAAATCTATTTGTTATGGTCTGTCTTCTCTGTGAATTTTTAACCACAGGTAAACTTGCATTTAATATTTGGAGAACTTTGAAATAAAAGTGATAACGTATTAAGACGTCAACCAGGTAGCCAGTCGTTTAAAATGGATCCGACATCTGCAATTGAATGTATTGCTTTTTAAATGTCTGTGACTTCGTTCTTTCTTAATGGCGTGTCGACGCATGACGTGCGATACCAGGATTGTTGTGTTTTATCTGTTTTTAAGACAAGAATCAGGCCTGTAAGCTCATACTTTGTTCACTGCTCGACAGTGTAGAACTGTGTAGAACTTCTTTTGAGACACAAGGCAAACTGCATCGGACACAGCTATCTGTGTACAGCGTTCTGGAGGCTTGGAATACAGGATGCACTCGGAACTCCGCCATCAATGAGCACCCGCCGCCCCAGGTGGCTCTTTGCTGACTAATAACGTACGTATGATTTCTTCGGTTTGTTACCACAACCACCCTTGTTTATGTGAAAATTCTTCACAGTAGTGAAGAAGCCTGTAATACGCAGTAACCATAACGTGCAACGCACGAAACACATTCATACAACAATCCTCAGACGTAAGACGTACACTTTTCTTACAGTGCGTTCAACCTGTTGTGTCTGCGTACGGTTCAGCACGTGAAAAATGAAAAACCATTCCCTTACAAAAATTGTTCAAAACCTTGCCAACAAGTTCACGGCAGAATGTACAGCGACGCACCGTCGAGTGTGTCACACACTCCTGAGTGCGTAGGAATTCCAGGATGCCGACAAACTGTTTCCGCAGCTGCGGTAATTGTAGCATCCAGTTCCGTGCGAATATTTATCGCGAGTATCGTAGAGTAGGCTCTTCACATACCCCACAGGAGAATATGTCCACTGCTGTCATATCTGGTGACGGAGCTGGCCATGGAATAGGATAACTGCTTCCAATCCATTGTGATACGAGAGAAAAGCAATTACTCTCCAGTGAACGACGGGAGACTATGGGAACTTTGCAGCAAAATAATCAGAGTTTAATCATGAACAATCTCTGAAATATTGTCGGTGGAGCTCTAGTTCACCCTGTATAAGACACTTAAAATAACCGCTGTCCTCAAGAATCACATAACGATACCAATTCCGAAAAATCCATATGCTGACTGCGATTTATGTTAATAAGCCATGGTGGCAAAATACTAATGTAAATAATATACATAGCTCGGTCATGATAAGTTGGGTTCCATAAACATGCAAAAACAAAGTATGCAATATCACCTGGAAAGATTTAAAAAGGCATATTGACATTAGAGTGTTTGCACATTTAATGAAAACTTCACAGTGTTGTCTGTAATACACACGTTGTAATTCAGAAGGTAGATGTTTAGCATTTTACGGGAATGTTAAACCGCTAAACTGCCCCTAACAGCCTCCGCGAGGAAAAATAACAGTTCTTCAAATATTTGGCAGAATTTAAGTGGAGGCTCCACCCGAAAACTTAAAGTCTCTTAAAAAAATTTCAATAGCTATTTGACATCTTTGGAGTATTTACTCGTACATCCCAAAAAGATCTCTCTAACGCAAACGGAGACAAACATCATCTACAATTTGCCCAGCAACGAGAGTGCAGAATAGAAACACATGAAAGACAGGTTGTAGTTGAGAACTGTACATGAAATAAGTAAAACATGACACGAAAGTGAAAATTCTAAACGGAATTAAGATTCACGGGCAAGAGATAAAAATTTCGAGTTTTGCCGGTAGCAAGGTGAATTCAGCACAGATGGTGACCGCCATGCTTCCATGTTGAACGGATTGGATACTACCTTGAGAGAGATTGCGATATGAACAATGAGAAAAATATTTCTAGGGTAGCGACGTGTAGTCGAATTAGATCAGGTGATGCTCAAGGAATTATATTAAATAGTGGGACAGTAGAAGTAGTAGATGAGTTTTGCTAATTGGAGTTAAAGTTAACGGACGACTTCCGAAGGCAGATGGCTATAAAGCGCAGAATCGCAACAGCAAGAAAAAATTTCTGAAATAGATAAATATTTTGTTACCTAATATAAAGTTAAGTGCTAGGAAGTCTTTTCCGAAAGTAATTGTCTGCAGAGCAAGTGTGTATTTTAATGAAACATGGACGATGAAAACTACAAACAGGAATAGAACGGTAGTTTTTGAAATGTGGTGCTACAGAGATTATATGAACAGAACAGAGGAGTAATGAAGAAGTGCCGAATGAGATCGGAGGAAATAAGAAAATTATGGCACAACTTGACTAAAAGACGGGAATAGTCTGTTTGGTAGCGGAGGGAAGTAAGCAAGTTCAAGAGGCCGTAGGTGGCAACAGTTACTCGGAGATGAAGGGGCTGGCAGAGGACGGAGAGTGTGCAGAACTGCAACCAACAAGTCTTCGAATTGTATTCCACAAGAGAAACAGTGGCTGATGCTCCATCAATATAATTTTCCTAATACTATTTTCCCTTAGCCGTGAAGTTCATACACTTGTCCCGCACTTTGTGGGGCAAACGAACACGTTACAAAGGCGTAATAGATTTAAACCCTACTCCTGTCTTCAAGTTATAACTTCGAATATTTTCAGTAATCTTGCATTCTTTCAGACTCTGCCAACTGAAGTATCCTTGCTCTTTATTTTTTATTTTATTCATATTTATTTTTGATTTGTGTGGACGGAGAAAGTATTCATGCCTACGATAATACTTATTTAGTCCTTATCGTGAGTTACCTTGACGAAATCTCCATTGTTATCTTGAGAAGATCTCTGTTGGTATTCTACATATGATCTAATTAAATCGTCACAGCTAGGAACATCAAAGTATACTTGAAC
Source organism: Schistocerca cancellata (assembly GCF_023864275.1). Taxonomy (NCBI): domain Eukaryota; kingdom Metazoa; phylum Arthropoda; class Insecta; order Orthoptera; family Acrididae; genus Schistocerca; species Schistocerca cancellata. The sequence continues at coordinate 55,162,671 of NC_064626.1, forward strand.
TGTTTAAGCTGTAAACGAGTCTGGTGCCTTACTGCTGATCTTAAGGATCAGTTATCTGTCAGTCATGTCATACACGTTCATCAATTAACTGGTTAGTTTGTCATTTCTGATTAATCCGAAGCCACTCCTCACTACTCCTTCCTTCCAGTGTGGATTACTATTTATTCTTCCGAGCAGAAATCACAGTAGGCGAATTTATCTATTTTCGTACAGGGTGGGCATATTAAAAGTGGCCCAGAAAATACACAGTGTGTTTGGCGCATAAGTGCAAGAGAAGTGATCACTGCTGTATTAACATTTAGCCACCTCTGTGTGTTAGTCGTTTTCCCTCTGCGTGTAATAGTCTTCCCGTAGGTACGTTCCATAATTTACTGATTGATGTTTCCTGCGTGGTCGTAACTACACCACCAAGTAGGCTATGCTTGTCAACATAGTCTAACCACCTTGTGTCCACGCGAACATTCTTCAACATCTGACCTTCTGGTCAGGAGAATATAAACATTAAAGTCTTCCTCTTGCCACATGTAACTGGAGATACTAACCAACCTGAAAACGTAGTACTTCCAATCGCTGTAATTATTGGTATGCAGATGAAGTAAATATTGATGTAATGTTTGGTACCCTGTCCCTAGTCACCTAAACAAATATCCGCACTTATACCCCTTACACCTTATATACAAAGAGACTGAAGTGATACTGACCTTCATTAATGAACATCACAGAAGATATTGTAAGTGACCACTGTTATTGTGAATGAAGTGCCGCACTCGCTTTATCAAAATGCGAGAAACATGTACCAGCTCTGCCTGAGGGATAGTGGCAAAGAGTTTTCAGTGTTTTGTTGTAGCTCTTCCAGTGCATGGCTTCAGTTTGTCTCACACGTAAAAGTCACAGGTGTGGCTATCAGGTGATCGAGGTGGCCACGAGATTGCACTGGTACTGTCGATTATTTTCTCCTCAACAAACACTTCACACACTCGTGACAAGGTTGTCAAAGGAAAGAGGAAGGAAGACTAGGGTTTTATGTCTAGTCAAGATCGAGATCATTAGTGAAAGAGCAAAAGTTAGGAAGGTTCTCAACGATGGGTAGGGAAATCGGCGGTTCCGTTTCAAAGGAACCATCCCGTAAATTGCTGAGAGCGATTTCTCAAAACCAAGGAAAACATAAATCTGGTTGGCCGTACGTGGATCTAAACCGGCGTCCTCCCAAACGCGCGTCCAGCGTGTTAACCACTGCACCAACTAGATCGGTATCGATATCAAGGTGGTGGGCGCTGTTGCTCCGTCTTTCCGGAAGTATCCATACAGTCGTTCATGTTACCTGAGTTGATCCACATATGGATTAAACTGTTTCTGGACATATCGGTTATCATAAACTGATGGGTGAAACGATCGTGTTAAGGTTGGACACGCGACATCACGCACCAACATCAATCTTGAAATTTGTAAAGCCTCTGCAAACAAATGACGGGGATTTTATGATTATTACTGAAACATGATTTGTGAGTTTATATACCGTGATAGGTTGAACCATGCCTCATCTGGAGAAACGAAAAACCGAGAATCCAAAAGCCCAGATTCCACTTGAGTTGCAAACCACTAACACAACTCAACACATGATAGTTTGTCTGGACGGCTAACTCGTGTAGAACAGTAAACTTTAAGAACAGAGGTACAGGTTCTTTCTGACAATGTTTCGCCGACACGAAAAGCTCTTTATTTTTTCTGGCACAGATAAACGGCGTCTAGATTTCTTTGGAATTTTCTCTAGGCTTCCATCGAACAGCCGGACGGTGTGACCGAGCGGTTCTAGGCGCTTCAGTCTGGACCGCGTGACCGCTACGGTCGCAGGTTCGAATCCTGCCTCGGGCATGGATGTGTGTGATATCCTTAGGTTACTTAGGTTTAAGTAGTTCTAAGTTCTAGGGACTGATGACCTCAGAAGTTAAGTCCCATAGTGGTCAGAGCCATCTGAACCATCTTCTTCCGTCGAACAATGTTTTCTGGTGTTCCTACTCTTTGCGGATAGTTAGTGTTTTAATTCGCTATTGAGCCCCGTTTCGCGTCATTTTATAACCAACGCCTGCATTGCACACTTTGCTAGCAGTTTCGACGAAACACTTACGGTCTTAAAATACAATTCCTTCGAGAGCAGTTCCGCCCTAGTTTTTCACAAAATGTAATTTGCGTAACACTTAACAACAATGAATACGCGCTCTTTTATCATAACCGCCCTATTCTGGTTCGTTAAATTGGATCATAAACACAACTGCTCCTCTCATTCATTCAAACGTAATGATACAGCAAACTGCTCTGGACAATGTATGCTGGTGATGTGCATGCACAGACATGTGACAACAAACGCCTGTGGCATCGAAATCAAGGTTTCCAGCATTTTCAGTGATGGGCGGGTATCTTTTTCATCAACGAAACGCAAGTACGTGTCAATCTTATATATACTTCCCGGAGCAGTTTTATTCTACCCACCCTACACAATCCTAGCACACTGACACTACATAATTAATTTTTTATTCCTTCAGTAACTTCCCAGTCCATAATAAGATCCAGGCAAATCAAGTTCTCAGTTCGCTGATATGCTTCGGACACCTGAGTGTGTGAATACTCTGATGCTATCCTGGATGCCTTGGTGCCCATTTTCTTATCTCTAACGCCGAAAGTTGGATCTGCGAACCTCATGAACGGTAAACATGCGTTTCCAGCCTGCCGTTACCTTGGCAACAAACTCTGTTGGCAGACACAAATGAATTTGAGAAGAGATGCTAGTTATTTCATACTTTTGATCTGCACCAGAGAATTTATATTTCTCTATGAGGAATTTCCGAATATGCTATCCTAAGAGGTAACAGTAATAGTATATGAGGCGATAGAGCGATTAGTGCTAATGAAATTTAAAAAAATTTAAGAAAAATGATACTAATCCTCCATCGCCAACAAAACAGGTCAGAACACTGTTGGAGAAGCAAGGAGAAAAGAATGTCAGCTTTAAAAGAACACATAATCTCGAGCATTGGCTAGGTTTTAGCAGAAAATTATCACGGACTTCAGTTTGAGATACATGAAACATAGTCGTAGTTGCGAATATGGACAACCATCAGCTGTACAGCGAAATGAGGACCATGAAAATTCGCGCCGGACCTAGGCTCGAACCCGGATTTCCCGCTTATCGCGACCGGTCACCTTACCATTTGGCCATCCGAACACGATTCACGGCCAGATCTACATATCAATCTAAACGTCAACCAGGGTGTCTAAAATCTGTACTCCCACATCCATTATTTATATTCCAGCATAGTACTTGAAAGTCTCTTGCCCGGTGTCGGCGGATAAATACGATACTTCAATGCCAGTGTTATTCCGAATTACGATGAAATGTTACTTTGGACATGCACAGACGGGAATAGCTGCCAACATGAGCAACTTAGAAGTATACATCGTAAGGTGTAGAGAAGCAGCTTAAAAGACTTAAGAAAGGAAAGTTTTCCGGTCAAGACAGCATTGATATAGGTTTCCTTTCAGAGTACACTTATACAATAGCCCCATACTTAGCCGTCATATACAACCGCTCGCTTGATGAAAGAACGGTAGCGAAAACCGGGGGAAAGTAGCATGGCTCACACCAATACTCAAGACAGGAAATAAGTGGGATCCGCTGAATTACAGACCTATATCGCTAACGTCGATTTGCAGTAGGGTTTTGGAACATGTACTGTGTTCGAACATTATGAATTACCTCGACTGTAGCGGTCTATTGACACACATTTAGAACGGATTCGGAAAATATAGTTATTGTGAAATTTAAGTAATGCTTTATTCGCTATCGACAGGTAATCTCAAGTTGATTCCATATTTCTAGATGTCCAGAAGGCTTTCGACACGGTTCTAATCAAATTACGTGCCTTGGGAGTATCACTTCAGTTGTGTAACTGGATCCTGGAGTTTCGCTTCAAAAGGACACAGTACGTAGTAATCGACGGAAAGTCATCGAGTAAAACAGAAGTGATATCCGGCGTTCCCCACCGAACTGTTATAGTCCTTCTGCTGTTCCTAATCTACGTAAACGAGCTGGGATATAATCTAAGCCGCTCTCCTAGATTTTCTGCATGTAATACTGTCATTTACCGCCTAGTAAAGTCATCATAAGATAAAATCTAATTGCTAAATGGCTTAGAGACGACGTCAGAACGGTGCGAAAAGTGGCAGTCGTCTCTCAATAAGAAAAAGTATGAGGTCATCCACATGAGTACAAAAAGAAATTCTTTAAATTTCGATTACGAGATAAATCACACAAATTTAAACGATGCCAGTCCAACCAAATACTTGTTGTTTCTGTTGTTGTTGTGGTCTTCAGTCCAGAGACGGGTTTGATGCAACTGTCCATGCTCCACTACCCTGTGCAAGCCTCTTCCTCTCCGAGTAACCACTGCAACCTACATCCCTCTGAATATGCCTGGTGTACTCATCTCTTAGTCTCCCTCTACAATTTTTATCCTCGACACTTCCCACCAATACTAAATTGGTGACATCTTGATACCTCAGAGCGTGACTTACCAATCGGTCCCGTCTTTTAATCAGGTTGTGCCACAAATTCCTCTTCTCCCCTGTTCTATTCAGTACCTCCTCATTAGTTACGTGGTCTACCCATAAAATCTTCAGCGTTCTTCTGTAGCACCACATTTCGAAAGCGTAATTCTCTTCTTGTCTACACTATTTATCGTCCATGTTTCACTTCCATACATGGCTACACTACACACCAATACTTTCAAAAAAGGCTTCCTGACACTGAAATCCATACTCTATGTTAAGAAATTTCTCTTCTTCAGAAAAACTTTCCTTGCCATAGACATTTTACATTTCATATCTTCTCTACCTCGTCCATCATCAGTTATTTTGCTCCCCAAATAGCAAAACTCATCTACTACCTTAAGTGTCTCATTTCCTAATCTAATTCCCTCAGCATCACCTGATTTAGTTCGAATCCATTCCATTATCCTCGTTTTGCTTTTGTTGACGTTCGTCTTATATCCTCCTTTCAAGACACTGTCCATTCGGTTCAACTGCTCTTCCTAGTCCTTTGCTGCCTTTGACAGTGTTGTGGACTGGCAAGGCAGCCAATCCACAATGAAGGAAGCCGAAAGGCACGCGTTTAAGCTCACGCAGGCTGGCGTGAGGTCTGGAACAGTTAAAGGTATAGAGACTAGCAAAAAAGGTACGTAGCTTCTGGAATAGTTAACTTTAATTCATAATTGGTGAACATCGCTCCAGACGGTACATGTTTTACAGTTTTACAGCATCAATAGTAACAGGTAATGGCGCCTTGCTAGGTCGTAGCAAATGACGTAGCTGAAGGCTATGCTAGCTATCGTCTCGGCAAATAAGAGCGTAATTTGTCAGTGAACCATCGCTAGCAAAATCGGCTGTACAACTGGGGCGAGTGCTAGGAAGTCTCTCTAGACCTGCCGTGTGGCGGCGCTCGGTCTGCAATCACTGATAGTGGCGACACGCGTGTCCGACGTATACTAACGGACCGCGGCCGATTAAAAGGCTACCACCTAGCAAGTATGGTGTCTGGCGGTGACACCACAGACAGAATTACAATGTCATTGGCAAATCTCAAATTTTTTAATTATTCCTCATGGATTTTAATTCCTACTCCAAATTTTTCTTTTGTTTCCTTTACTGCTTACTCAATATACAGATTAAATAACATCGGAGATAGGGTACAAACTTGTCTTAGTCCCTTCTCAACCAACAATACTCATTCATGCCGCTCGACTCTTATAACTACAGTCTGGTTCCTATACAATTTGTAAATAGCCTTTCGCTCCCTGTATTTTACCCATGTCACCTTCAGAAATTGAAAGGGGCTGTTCTAGTTAACATTGTCAAAAGCTTTCTCTAAGTCTACAAACGCTAGAAACGTAGGCTGCCTTTCCTTAATCTGTCTTCTAAGATAAGTCTTATGTCAGTATTGCCTCACGTGTTCAAACATATCCACGGAATGTAAACTGATCTACCCCGAGGTTAGCTTCTACCAGTTGTTTCATTTGCCTTTAATGAATTCGTGTTACTATTTTTCAGCCATGACTTATTAAACTGATATTCTGTAATTTTTGATACACCTGTCTACACCAGCTTTCTTTGGGATTGGAATTATTACATTCTTCTTGACGTATGAGGGAAGTGCACCTGTCTCATATATCTTGCTCACCAGACGTTAGAGTTTTGTCGTGGCTGGATCTCCCAACACTATCGTAGTTCTAATGGGATTTTGTCTACTCCTGGGGCATTTTTTTTACTTAGGTCTTTCAGTGCTCTATCAAATTCTTCATGGCCGGCCACGGTGGTCTAGCGGTTCTAGGCGCTCAGTCCGGAACCGCGTGACTGCTACAGTCGCAGGTTCGATTCCTGCCTCGGGCATGGATGTGTGTGATGTCCTTAGGTTAGTTAGGTTTAAGTAGTTCTAAGTTCTAGGGGACTGATGACCACAGATGGTAAGACCCATAGTGCTCAGAGCCATTTGAACCATTTGAACCAAATTCTTCGTGCAGTATTATACCTCCCATTTCATCTACATCTACGTCCGCTTCCATATCCAGAATGTTGCCCTGAAGTACCTCGCCCTTCTATAGACCCTCTATACATCTCCACGTTTCTGCTTTCCCTTCTTTGCTTAGGACTGGTTTTCCATCTGAACTCTTGATATTCATACGGGTGGTTCTCTTTTCTCCATAGGTATCCTTAATTTTCCTGTATCTATCTTACTCCTAGTGATATATGCCTCTACATCCTTACATCTCTCACCTAGCCATCCTTGTTTAACCGTTTTCACTTCCTGTAGATCCCATTTTTTCGCCTACATCGTTTATAGCGTTTTTATATTCTTTTCCTTTCATAAATTAAATCCAATATTCTTTCTGTTGCCCAAGGATTTCTACTAGCCGCTGTATTTTTACCTACTTGATTCTCTGCGGCCTTTACTATTTCATCTCTAAAAGCTACCCATTCTTCTTCTTCTTCTGTATTTCTTTCTCCCGCCCAATTTCCTTAAATTCCTACCCTTTTTTGCAGTTTCTCAGTTTTTATCTACAACTCATAACCAATAAATTGCGATGAGAGTCCACATCTGCCTCTGAAAACGTCTTACAATTTAAAACCCGGTTCCTATATCTCTGTCTTAGCATTATGTAACCAGTCTAAAATCTTCCAGTGTCTCTAGGCCTCTTTCAAGCATACAACCATCTTCGTGATTTTTAAACCAAATGTTAACTATGATTAGGTTATACTCTGCACAAAATTCTACAAAGCTGCTCCCTTTGTCCTTCCTTACCCCAGTCCATATTCACCCACTATTTTTCATTCTATTGCTTTCCCTACTATCTAATTCCAACACCCATGACTATTGAATTTTCGTCTTTTATCTATCTTTATAATTTCTTTTATCGCGTCGTACATTTCTTCAAACTCTTCATCATCTGCGGAGCCGGTTGGCATATAAACTCTACTATTGTGGTAGGCGTGGGCTTTGTGTCTATCTCGACTACAATAATCCGTTCACTACTCTGTTCGTAGTAGCTTATCCACGATCCTATTTTTTTATTCATTATTAAACCCACTCCTGCATTACCCCTGTTTGATTTTGTATTTATAGCCCCATATTCACCTAAGCAGATTTCTTGTTCCTCCTGCTACCGAACTTCACTAATTCCCACTATTAATGACTGTAACTCATCCATTTCCCTTTCTAAATTTTCTAACCTATCTGCCCGATTGAGGGATCTGACAGTCCACTCTCCGATCCGTAGAAACCGAGTTTTCTTTGTCCTGATAATGACGTCCTCTTGAGTAGCCCCGCCTGGAGATCCAATTGGGGGACTATTCTACCTCCGTAATATTTTACCCAAGAGGAAGCCATCATCATCTAACCATACAGTAAAGCTGCATGCTCTCGGCAAAAGTTACGGCTGTAGCTTTCCCTTGTTTTCAGCCGTTCGCAGTACCAGCACGGAAAGTCCGTTTTCGTTAATGTTATAGATTGGAATTGAAAATACTGTTCATGTCACACAACGTACGCTGCAACGTGGTCAGCTTTATGATTTTACTATTCATCCTACAGATTTAACGTTTAATGTTCTTTTTATGTTGTGGATTAGGTACTGCAGCTCATTTCGTTTTCTGTTCTTATTAACAGAGGGCTTTTTAATAATAGCCGTTAAGAAGTCGCTGTTTTGTCCAAGTTTGGCAGTGAGCATGGCTGTGTAAGTCACTGTAAGCAGCTGGCCCAGTTGCATTTGTTTCTTCAGTCTGGCAAGAACTGTCCTTTGATACGTGTAGATATAGTGGTTTTACTGATTCTATTTGTAAGTCAACAAGACTTTAGTGTTAGGTATGTTGATGCAGACTATCTCTTTTGTATGTTCTTACCTGTATAGTTGGTCGGTATTATGTAATAGTGCACTCTTATTATTTTATTCTTATTTCATCTACAGCAGTGAAGGTGATCACGCAGAGACTGAAATCGATTTTGAACAGTAATAAAGATTTCTACTTCAAGGGCCAGTGCTGAAGCTCCTTTCTTTACAAGTGGATACAGGGCAAAGGTCAGATGTATGTCGGCAGCATGGCCGCGAAGCGTAAACATTGAGTCATAAACAGACAGATCACAGTGGCGCTGCCCTAGGTGAATGGTGATTGTTTCCGTGTATGGACCGCGCGCTGCAGAGGGGCTTTCAAACCTCCTTTTTATGGCGCACACAAAGTAACCGCGTTGTAACATTGCAAACAGGTCTGCCTCTGAGCTGTTCACACACGTGTAGCTACTTTGCGAGCGCGGTCCCTGGCGGTTACATGTTTGGAGCCACGAAACTACTCGACCGACAAGCACTAGGGCAATGTAGTTTATGTGACGCCGAAGAATAAAATACAAGATGAATTTCTCGTTTATGAACTATGGGAAACACAAAAAAAATTTACCACCACACGTAGACCAGCAATGTGTAATTTACATACGTGTTTCAGCCACGTGTCGTAGTTAACTTGATAACAGCGGACCAGCTCTCGTTTGTGGGCGCTTTGGTAGCGAGCTCTCGTATAGAGATGCTAACAGCATATTCTCATTAAAAGTAGTACAGACTATACTGACTTGTAGATATGTTAGCAGTTTGCTATCCTAGGTTTCAGACATCTCTGTAGGAAGTTCAAGGAGACTGTAGGCTTGTTTGTAGCTGTCTCTATTATACTACAGTTTTGTTGTTACTAACATCTAGTAGAGGACAGACATTTTGGTATGAGCACTAGCGGTTAAGGGACGTCGTCATAAGAGTCCTCTTGTAGACATGTTGGTAGCAAGCTCTCATATAGTGTAGACGTCTTATTCGTGAGCTTTCCCAGTTTGTAGATGTAATGGTAGTGGTCTCTAATGGTGTGTAGGTATATTTGTGTAGTGCTCTTTTTGAGTTTCGATAATTTAGCTGCGACTCGACATATAGAGTGGGAACGTTGGCTGCATTCTGTCTTAGAAGAGAATCTGCCGCTGCCCTTTGTTCCTAAAATAAACCACAGTCTAGAATAATAGATACAGTTTATTTTCCCTTAATTCCAGACAGTCGTATTACCATCAATAGATGTCTCTGTACCTCAACAGGGAGGTGAAAGGATGGCAGGGGATGGTACACTGGTGATCACGAAATGTCTCCTTGGCTGCTGTTTCAGTCGTATCATTCCCGACAATACACGTATTCCCTGGGACCTAGGAGACAGACACCTTCTCCTCAGCCATTGTACTTATAGGATATTCTGGACTACTTTCAGTGCAGTGTACAAGCGTTATAGATAGTGAAATGCACTCAAAAGCCCGGAACACACAAGGAATTAACCACTTGGAGCAAATGTCATCTGTTTAAGTGCCTGCAAGATCGCATATAATTCCTTGCTGACGACTGTAAAATGCAAACAGGACAGTATAAAGGAAAACTACAAGCAACCAATGCAGACCCCCTGTTTCTACGTATCTATGTATAAAGACAGCATTGAGTGTGGTAATCAGTTGAAATTTCGTAAGACAGTGTATTAAAACATAAGTAGGAGTGCCATCTATCCGCTACTCAGCACTTACTCTGCAGTAACCATGGTGGCATATGTTTATAACCCTGAACTTAGGGTTGTATTTGCTCCACACCAAGTGGCTTCAGCACACATTGAATGTGGATGCCAAATGGCACTGTTGCTCCAGCACTGTTGGAGAAAAGACGTTTCAGAGATGGACGAGCGACAGTACGCTGTGCGGGTGATGTTGGAACTCTGAGGAATTTTAATTCTTGACACACCATGAGAAGCTGCCGCCATATGGTGAATGGTGGTTCCCCAGCCTCAGAACAGAGACTGGATATGCTGTTAGTCCTGTAAGGTGTTCTCATCTTATTTTTTATTACTTCATAGTGGATAGCGATAACAACCTTCAAATAAGAAAACCTCGCTGACCCATACACTGTGTCCACATTGTCTAACTGTCAAATCACAAAATCCCTATAAGAATGGAGCATATGTGCTCTGTATGCTTCTCAGGACATGTAGCTAAGGTACTTTGTGGTATTCAGTGCCTTCTGGGTTCTGGTTTTCAGGTCTCTCAGGCGTGGAAACCACGTCAGTATGGGGTTAAAAATAAGGCCCAGAAACGTCACTGATTCTTTACAGCGTAGAAAGGTATCCCTCCTATGCAAGTAAGGTAATTTAAAAATACAACTAGAACAATTACCGTTAGCACACACACAATTTTCTGCAGGAAACTGAAAACTTGTCTCTGCATCCTACTCCTGTAATCTCTGCACTGTAAGCTGCAACTGACGAGTTGCTGTTATAACACTAGAGGAGGAACAGAAATCAGCAAAATCTTTCACAAATCAGGAGCATTGTACAGGACTACTTACTGCAGACAAGGTACGGTTCGTGGACATATAGAAGAAGGTGACACATAAAACCTATCCCTGAGGGACATCATTCTCTTGCTCAAAACAACCAGATAGCATGTCACCAACAAGGAACCTAAAAAATTACTGGATGGGATACGAAGTAGTCGCTACAGAATGTTCGGCTGTCGTCTAGGCGCTGTCTACAGATGTGTGAAGACACTCCTGGATCTGAGCACTATGGGACCTAACTTCTGAGATCACCAGTCCCCTAGAACTTAGAACTACTTAATCCTAACTAATCTAATGACGCCACACGCATCCATGCCCGTGGCAGGATTCCTGCGACCGTAGCGGTCTCGCGGTTCCAGACTGTAGCGCCTAGAAACGCTCGGCCACCCTGGCTGGGGACACTTCCGTTTTAGCACTGCTGCTAGTAGTACGTGACTGGACGTAACTGGAAATCCTCATTATTGCTTGCCATACTTTTGTAAGACAAGTGGCGTTGTTTACAGAACACAAGATTTGCGATGACCTTTCGTTGCTCGATTCACCGATGCATTGAGCCTTGGCTCTCGCAAATCGAAAGACTGTGAGGTTGTCTGCTGCTGAGTGGTATTAAAACCATCTAAGGGAGGCAGGCCAATCCTGGATTGCTGACCGGCGCTCCATCGGTCCATCATGGTAGGGGCTGCCTCCTAAGACGACCTGAAGACTTTGGGATGGCTAAGTGGCGTCATGGATCATTTGTGTGATGTGGTGCACCCATCCCTAGACACTGTCACGGTGTTCAGACACAGCCAGCTGGCTGAGCAGTGTTCAATTAACACTGCGGACCATCCCTTTCGGTGGTGTCTGTGCCAGTAATCCTTCATCTAGTAGGGGGATCCCCAGTGGGAAGGGCCCAGTGGACTGAAGGTGCTCAGTTCATACCCAGTGTGCTGAGACTGAAAGGGCTGTAGAGCAGAAAGAGACGTCGATGCCTGATGACGACACAGTAGCAGCCAAGAAATGAGTTTAACTGCCTATGTGGAGGATGCAAATCATCTGAGACATTATAAGGCTCTCCAAGACTCTTGCCCCAAGTGTAGGTCGAGCTTCACAACACATTATGGGCATTGAAATCGTCCAGTACGAGAAATGGATGCGAGAGTTCTTCAATAAGGCCTACAAGAGCCTCAGAGTGTATCTTATCCTGTGGAGGTAACTACTGGAAGCAGATACTGATCTTCTGCCCAACATGAATTGCAATGGCTACTGCTTGTAGGTCAGTAAAAAAGGAGAGAGAGAAAAGCAGCGGCGTGGGTTATTGACAAACACAGAAATCCCCCCCTAGGCTCTTTTCACAGTTAGGTCATCCTTTCAGTGTAGGGTATAGCCACACACGATAGGAGCGTCAGTGGCTTCAAAATGTTTTTCTGTAAACACAAGACTAGGGGTTGTGGCTTCGCCTATTCATGGTCCCCTACACAGTGGGAGCCATCTGTTATGGGAGTTGCATGTTCACCCTGGCTGGAGAGCCCACAAGGGATGGACGTTCAACCTCGAGGGAAGATGGTTAACCCAGGTTAACTTTGCATTTCACTGGCTCTGAAGGAAACCTAAATGAACTGTCACCTAGAGTGACACTGACATGGTCTTACGGTCTGCCACCTGTTTACACGTGTTAGGGAAGTTACCCGTTGGCTTTTTCGGCGTGGGAAGGCGTTTCAAGAACTACTGCAAAATCATTAGATTCTTTAACAGACTAGGGCTCTAAAGATAATGAGAGCTATGTGATGGTGGCAGAAATGTTTTTTTTTAATGTTATTTGTGTGACTATGGGCTCTGAAACAACTGCAGTTTGACACGTTTTACTAGTGCTGACACTAGAAACTTTTGTTTGCATGGAAGCATTGAGGTCGAAATAGGATTTAAAGGGCTAAAACAAGAGATGTAATGAATATGGGAGGCTTCATAGCTTTATAGATCTTCTTGGCCTCAACATAAGGAATGAGTTTCAGTGATTTAATCTCCTGTATCTGCCTTTCATAAAGGAAGACACTTGAGTCCCTACTCCAGACAGGGTGATCCCCAGAGAATATTACACACTTCAGAGGAGTGGGGCAAACATCTCCATCATGGGCTCGTCTTGTAACATTTGCCACAAGTGGCTTCATCCTTATATCCTAAGGCGGTGTGCCCCAAAGTGCTGGCACTTAAAGTAGCGCATTGCGTTGAGACATAGGGTCACATCCTTAGACAAAAGAAATGTTCCTTTATATACTCCGGGAGTTTCATTCAATTGAAGTTAGGGACGGATTTTACAAGATCGCCAGCCAACCTTTTCAAAATGTTTTGAACGCCGACGATCTCTTCTAGAGCCCATTCATCTTCCAGTTTCTCCTCGGGAATATCGACCAGATCTCTTTATGACATAACACTTCTTCTGTAGTTCAAGGTGTTGTGAATTTCCATTTGTATGTCGTATCCCCAAAGGCATTTAGCCTTCTGGAGATATGTCGATAATTGGGAACTGGTAGTTTCTGCCGTAAGTGCTATGATATGCAATCGCTTGGCTGATTTCAGTGTACCTGCGATGCCTCTAAACCATTTGGAATATAAAAAGGCGAAAGCTTCTCAAAGCTGTCCTCATTCCGTTTCACAACTGAAAATACGTTCTGACCAGCAGCATGCATTCCATTGCCAGTTAATGGAGATTTCGGTTTTCACCCTGAGTAAGGAGAACTGCCTACACGATACCTCTTTTCAGACTGGTTGTTCCTACCTATCAGCGGCCCATCCCCTCTGCTGGAGGAAGAAGAGGAAATCTCTAGGGTTCAATCTCGGTCCCAAGAGCAACTACGAAAATAAGAGTTCATCTAAACACAGCCCTTTGTACCTAGGTAAGCTTTCTACAATTGCGATGTGGCAGGTTTCCCAGAGGTTCCCCGCTAATTAATGTTCCACCTCAACAGCCATGCATCTCATCAGCGTGTAACACACCTTGGGATTGAGGGGCTTTTATACAGGCTTTTACCATCCTCGCAGTGCGGACACTCAAGCCAAGATCACCATTGCATGTGACCCATAATATCCCACCACTGCGCCTTACACTGGTCTCTGAAGCATGCCGAGAGCTTACGTTGACAGAGAACTGGTGGAGCGGACCAATCCCCAGCTCAGGATCCCCCAGGTGACGTCCTTTTTCTGTGTTTCAGACGCTCAGAAATCGGTTAGAAACGACAGAAAACACCAAATGGAATGCTGAACATCTTTAGCAAGCAATAGAAGACGTTAGTGGTGGCATATCCAACAAAAGAGCTTCAAAGCAATTTGGAATACCATTGAGTACCCTGCACGAGAGACGTATAGGTGGGAACGCTGATGACTCTAATTTAGGGAAAGAACGTGATTTACCCCCTGTACATGAAAAAAAGACATAACTGAGAGTGCAAAAATGTTGTCGAGGATTTTTATGGCATGATAACCATACAGTAAAGGCTAATTGCCTACGACTACGCTACGAATAACAATATAAAACAAAGGTTTCATAATGATAGTAAAATAACTAGAATGAATTCCCGGTATTGCTTTTTACGAAGGTGTCACACCAGAAATCAGAAGCTACTGGCTGCTGCGTTAGCAGACAGGAAGTAAACGTTTTTTTTTAATTCTGAAGGAATCATTGGAAACACAATTTTAATGTTCACATCTATGGAATATAAATTAAACTGGTGTGTCAACTGTGCAAAATCCGGGATTAATTGTAGCTAAAAAGGGCCAAAAGCTAATAGGATCAGTAAGTAGGTGGAGAAAGGGAAAAAGTACTACAGTTGTTTGTGCCAAGATTTCTAGAGGTAGAATGTATCCCAAATGTTAACTTTTCCACGGAAACACATGTCTCCTTCGTTGGCAAAAAAAATGTTTCACCTAGCTCTACTAACAAGTGCTCCAAATCAGTATGGATCACGTAATAACTATCGGTGATTTGGCTTAAATATTTTAGAGATTATTCACATGCAAGTCCGGAAAAAAAATGCTCTTGATCCTCGACGATCACGACAGTCACAGGATTTTAATGGCATACAATTACTGTAAGGAACATGACTCTTCCCCACCGCACACTTCTTGTGGGCAACAGGCTTTGTATTTGACGTTTTTTTCTCCATTGAAGGATACTTATTACAGAGACTGTATCTTTTAATCTAGAAACCTTACAAAAATAGCGTAACTCCCTGTGATGTAGCTGAGATTTGTAATAACAGTTACTCGACAGTGGCTAGTATTCGTAAGCGACTAGTTGTTTTGTAACAACTGGGCTCCATCCACTCAATCCAGTGGGACTCACATATGACGATTTCTTGGTGAAGTCGTTTTTTCAATAGCCAGGTAACGTACCAGTTGCCGTGATTATCCAATAGTCCTAAACACAGTATCAGGTGATTCATAGTGAGTGTAAGTGAACCAAACTGAAATGACAAGAACATCGACTCGTCTACGGCTTTCGTCAAAAATAAATAACAACAGAGTAACTCAGTAGGACTACTGAAGAGCAGCATAGTAGTTGTAATAAATGAAATATCTCCATTACCTGGTAGCAGCAGTCGGCCGTCTGATCTGACTTCCGAATGATCGAGACAGGAACAGAATTCAGAAATTATCACCTCGAATCCAATGGAGAAAAAGGTTAAAGAAATAAAGGAAAGAATAGAGGAACAAAACTTTAGATGGAAAGCTAAGTTGAAGAAACCAAATAATGGAAAAAAAGTTCATCCTCTGTCAAAAACTGAAAGCAAAAGAAGTAATAGGCCTAAGAAGGGGCCTTGAGGAGATCTTTTGGGCTCTCATTCACACAATCCCAGGAGTGGAAATACACTACTGGCCATTAAAATTGCTACACCACGAAGATGACGTGCTACAGACGCGAATTTTAACCGACAGGAAGAACACGCTGTGATATGCAAATGATTAACTTTTCACATCAATCACACACGGTTGGTAACCTTGGAGACACCTGCAACGTGCTGACATGGGGAAAGTTTCTAACCGATTTCTCATACACAAACAGCAGTTGACCGGCGTTGGCTGGTGAAGCGTCGTTGTGATGCCTCGTGTAAGGAGGAGAAATGCGTACCATCACGTTTCCGACATTGATAAAGGTCGGATTGTAGGCTATCGCCATTGTGGTTTATCGTATCGCTACAATGGTGCTCGCGTTGGTCGAGATCCAATGAACGTTAGCAGAATATGGAATCGGTGGGTTCAGGAGGGTAATACGGAACGCCGTGCTGGATCCCAACGGCCTCGTATCACTAGCGGTCGAGATGAGAGGTGTCTTATCCACATGGCTGTAGCGGATCTTGCAGCCACGTCTCGATCCCTGAGTCAACAGATGGGGACGTTTGCAAGATAACAACCATCTGCACGAACAGTCCTACAACGTTTGCAGCAGCATGTACTATCAGCTCGGAGAGCATGACTGGGGTTACCCTGGACGCTGCATCACAGACAGGAGCGCCTGCGATGGTGTACTCTACGACGAACCAGGGTGCACGAATGGCAAAACGTCATTTTTTCGGACGAATCCAGGTTCTGTTTACGGCATCATGATGGTCGCATCCGTGTTTGTCGACATCGCGGTGAACGCACGCTGGAAGCGTGTATTCGTCATCGCCATACTGGGGTATCACCCGGAGTGATGGTATGGGGTGCCATTGGTTACACGTCTCGGTCACCTCTTATTCGCACTGACGGCACTTTGAACAGTGGACGTTACATTTCAGATGTGTTACGACCCGTGGCTCTACCCTTCATTCGATCCCTGCGAAACCGTACATTTCAGTAGGATAATGCACGACTGCATGTTGCAGGTCCTATACAGGCCTTTCTGGGTACAGAACAAGTTCGACTGCTGCCCTGGCCAGCACATTCTTCAGATCGCTCACCAGTTGAAAACGTCTCTTCGACGGTGGCCGAGCCAGTCACTACTGTTGATGAACTGTGGTATCGTGCTGAAGCTGCATTGGCAGCTGTACCTATACACGCCATCCAAGGTCTGACTCAATGACCAGGCCTATCAAGGCCGTTATTACGGCCAGAGGTGGTTGTTCTGGGCACTGATTTCTCAGGATCCATGTACCCAAATGGCGTGAAACTGTAATCACATGTCAGCTCTAGTATAATATATTTGTCCAATGAATACCCATTTATCATCTGCGTTTCTTCTTGGTGTATCAATTTTAATGGCCAATAGTGTAGCTTGTGTCAAAATCAATCTGAAAATGAAGATTCAAATAACCATAAAAAAGTTTGTTTTTGCTGCAGACAATTTGGAATGGACGATAATGTTTGGTTCGGTGCACAATTGGGGGTATTTGGGCTCACGAAGCTTGTTTATAATGAGATGCTGCTGAGGGCTGCATGTGCGACTTGACAAATAAAGACAATGTAGGCTACCTTTATTAAGCACCTTATTATACACTCATGCCCATAAATTGAAGATAATGCTGATACACGGTGAAACAACGCTCTGGTGGGTGGTTTGTGGGTTTAAATAACCGCGGGGTATGACCATGCTGTGCAATTTGACCTGTGGTCCTCGCATGTTGGCGCTGGCAGCACTCCACATATGCAGAGGTATGTAGGTGCTTGTCAAAGTACGTTGGAGCGAGTAACTGTGCAGACGTTTTTAGACATGTTAATGGTGACTGTGTGTTGAAAATGTGCTCAAAGTACACGTATTTTTGACGGTATGCGGGGTAGAATACTAGGGCGACTGGAGGCTCGTCAAACACAGCAGGTCGTAGCACGGGCCCTCCGTGTGCCACAAAGTGTGATCTCAAGATCATGGCAACGATTCCAGCAGACAGGAAACGTGTCCAGGCGCTACAGTATGGGACTTCCACAGTGTACAACACCACAAGAAGACCGATATCTCATCATAAGTGCCCGCAGACGGCCACGGAGTACTGCAGGTAGCCTTGCTCGGGAAATTACCGCATGCACTTGCACTTGAACAGTTATCTCCAGACACACAGTCTACAGACGACTGAACAGACATGGTTTATTCGCCCGGAGACCTGCAAGGTGAGAGCCCGTAAGGCATGGTGCCATGAATATAGTACATGGTCATTTGAACAGGGTCCCAGTTTATGTTCATGGTCGAGTCCAGGTATAGTCTGAACAATGATTCTCGCCGGATTTTCACCTGGCATGAACCAGGAACCAGATACCAACCCCTTAATGTCCTTGAAAGGGGCCTGTATGGAGGCTGTGGTTTGATGGTATGGGGTGGGATTATGATTGGTACACGTACACCCCTGCATGTCTTTGACAGAGGAACTGTAAATGGTCAGGTGTATCCGGACGTCATTTTGCACCAGTATGTCCGCCTTTTCAGGGATGCAGTGGGTCCCACCTTCCTCCTGATGGATGATAACGCACAGCCCCACCGAGCTGATATCGTGGAGGAGTATCTTAAAACAGAAGATATCACGTGAATGGAGTGGCCTGCCTCTTCTCCAGACCTAAACCCCACCGAGCACGTCTGGATGCTCTCGGTAGACATATCGCTGCATCTCTTCTAAGCCCTAGGAGACTTTAGGAGCTCTGACAGGTATTGGTGCAAGAATGGGGGCTATACCCCGGCAGATGCTCGACCACCTGTTTCACAGTTTGCCGACCCGTTGTGCGGCCTGTGTACGTGTACATGGTTATCACATCCCATATTGTTGTCTGGGTCGGTTTTATCAACTTAAAAACCAATACCGTGGACTTACAGATCTTTGTCGTGTGTGTTCCCTATGTGCCTATGCTTTGAGCGCCAGTTTTGTGTACTGCCACGTTTTGTGGCAAAACATTCTGCAATGATCCTTAATTTATGAGCACGAGTGTATATCTATTTAGCTTGATTTGATCTAATGTAGTAGCCCTATTGTGAATTAAATATTGTTAAATGAGTGAAAACTATGTCTTTAGTACTAATTTTACTCTTGATAATTTATTTTCCTGTGATTTTCAGCAGTTTTAAATACTATCATTACCACAAGCTTTGGGTAATGTGTACTGGCGAAGCTGTTGCCTGCACTCCACTAGGCAAAGAGGCTGCGAAAAGATTGATAGTAAGCACTGGAGAAGGTGAGCCTATCAGAAGAGAAGCCAACGACAGGCTTACAAATGACACGCTGCCAACGCGTTCTCGGCCGCCAGTATTTAGATCGCTACGGAGGACCAGAGGGCCCAGTCAGTCATCCATAGAGTCAACGAGTCGAGTCATCAGTCGCAGACTAATGGGAGTCGCAGTCGGAGTTAGCTCAGCCCCTAGCTCAGAGACAGTCAGTACCTAGCAACCAGAGCAGTATACATGGCGGACTTGTTCTTAACCAGCAGTGAAGCTAACGTGGACTGTTACGGAATAGCATACACAACAAAAAATGGTTAAAATGGCTCTGAGCACTATGGAACTTAACTTCGGAGGTCATCAGTCCCGTAGAACGTAGAACTACTTAAACCTAACTAACCTAAGGACATCACACACATCCACACCAGAGGCCGGATTCGAACCTGCGACCGTAGCGGTCGTGCGGTTCAGACTGTAGCGTCTAGAACCACTCGGCCACCCCGGCCGGCACTTTGTACCACAGCATATGGAAGTTTAAGTTAAGTATCCCTCTGTTTATGTTAATAAAGAGCCCAGTTAATACATATATGTGGTTGTGTTATAGAAAGAAGATACTGGCAATCAAACAACATCCTCCACTTGCTTCCAATGGTAAAAACCTACTATGATAACTGGACGACCCAAAATAGCGCACGTCAAAGGTACAATTTTGTTAAAAAAACACTTAAATAGTAAATAAAAAATCAGAAATAATTTAACGATGTTACTAAAAAGTGTATGATTTCTACTCTACTTAAATGTGTCCTTAAAAATAGCTTCAAAATTAGGATTATACGGTAATAATTTCCTGGGTGATCGCCAATACACCAGTCTCCTCCATTGCCACAATGTTGATGGGATATTCCACAGTGGAGAAATGTTAGTTGTGAGCTATTGGAGGTTCTACACACGTTGGTAGCACGCTTGAAAAGATTGCACATTTGTTTGCAACCATTTCTTGTACGGTGTGGACGTATTCATGGAGAGCTTCCGTCGGATGTCGTCACGCAGGGACAAGCTCTTCACAGAGCATACATAATGGGATCTCGTAGAGAGTACACTTGTTGTCAGCAAGCTCTCGTGATGAGCAAATGTTTTGTGAATGGGTTCTCATAGTGAGTAGACGTCAAGTACTAAGCTTTAGTGGCAAATATACACTTGTTGTTAGCAAGCTCTCATGATGAGCAAATGTTTTGTGAATGGGTTCTCATAGTGAGTAGACGTCAAGCACTAAGCTTTAGTGGCAAATATTCGTTACGCACATGATTAGTTGCTGACCGCCTATTTTAAACCGCCCACTGTAATGCTAATCCAGTTAGGGATCACTCCCGAGCTGACAAGAGGACGCTGGTTGCTCCTTGAGGAATGGACAGCGATGTGTCGTATAGAGAGGTGTTTTTCTGGCAAGGGCAACACAGATTTTGCTGTGAACGGCGGTCTAGGTCTGGGACGAGTAAGCAGCAACGACGTAGTGAAAGACTGGAGCGCATTGTATGTTGCATACGGCAGGGCGTGTCCAGTGCATGCGAACGGTTTCTGGCCCAGTGGTAGTACACATGGTGAAAATTACTTAAACCGACAAACTCTGGGATATGGCAACTGACACGAAAACAAACACCATCTTCTAATGTGACCATTTATTAATTCCGTAGACGGCGTAACCACTGTCAGCTATCATGCAATTGGGTATGAAATGGGGACGAATCAGACGAGTTTAAGATATGTCTTTCATAAGCAATTGTTAACTGTTTCACTTATAGCGGATGCCCAACCTGGTAACAGATGATTGTCCACTCACTATCTAGTTTTCGCAATGCTGCCTGGAAGAGTGTCAAATGCCTCATCAATTTCCGTCCCGTGCGCTGTTTACAGATGAAGCAACGTTCGACGTCATGGGACCATCAACATCCACAACTAGCATGTTTTGAGTGAGGTTAATCGACATGCCACATTTAACTCTCGCCTCTCAATTGTGGTCCGACGTGAACATGTTGGTAGATGTTATTAGTGACTGTTTAATAGACCATACTTCCTGCGTATGCCAGTAAATGACAGAAATTATTACAGTTACTAGTCACAAAGTTCCGAGATTTGTTGGATGACGTGCCACTCCCTACGATACAGCGAATGTGACTGAAGAATGACGGGGCACAGACATATTCCAGTCGTCCTGTGCGTCAAATCTTGAACCGACAGCTTCCAGAAAAATGGATTAGTAATGGTGGTTCTGTAATATGGCCTGCTCGATTCCTTAATTTGAGCCCTCCGGACTTTTTGTATGAGAGACATGCAACCGTGTTTACAAAACCACTGTTGAATCAGAAGAGGCTCTGGTTGCCCGGATAGTAGCACTGCACTAGGAATTAAGGACCCTCTTGCAGCCTTTGACCGTGTTAAACGGAATATGTCCCGTTAGTGTAACCTCAAGTCAATTAAGGCATTTTTGAATCTGCACTGTAACTGCAGTAACTGTGTTATGTTAATGTTGTTGTCTGTTCGTAATAGATAATTGTATCTTGTCTGTATTACTTTTTGCTCCCACAGGAGAAAGCATTAGAGAAAGTGCAACATTATGCCATGCAACTTCCCAGAGTGTGCTGGTTGTACTCTTTTCCATCCAGAGAAGACTCCCTCTTCCAGTTCAAGTCATCTTCACTGGAAAATATGACATCAGAGAAAAATATTTGTTTAACTGTTCCGTGCACCTCCAAGATTTTTCGGTTTAAATAATTTTCCCCCTATAGAGTGCCTATTGTTAGTCGTTATTCGCACTGAGGCGCTGTAATTGATTTTCAACTTTTTTTATATAAATTCCATCGTGGTGTTTTTTCAGGGTTATATCTAGGACCAGTTAATTTTATTGCCATGGCGTATCTTCTTAGACTTAAAATTGGCCAGACACTACTGAGGCCCGTCTATTGCAAGACAGTTCAAATACATTTATTAGATTTCATGAATTCAGTTTTGAATTCTTTGCGTTCTAAATTGTTAAAAGGTATTTCGCAGTTTGTGCTGTGAATAAAGTTGGCTGAACTCATTGGGTCACTTCCACTCACTTCGTACGTGGTTGGACAGTCAAATAACAGATTTATATTCTTTTCTTTCCAACCTCAGAGAGCTGTTATAGCAGAGAGTAGACGCGTTGGTACCTTTATTTCATAGAATTTAAAATTGTTGTTTGCATGCTCTCGAGGACTGCAGTCGATCAAGTGCATATTGTGGAGCATCATCATTGAATATCGTATCTATTTCTAATATGAAACTAGAGATAACACAGCACACCTGCACCACGTTTACCATTAATCTTATAGTATCTGTTTGAAAGAATTTAACGAAAGCTGCAGCACCTGGCCTTCCTTAAAGCAAAATACAAGATCGTTAACCGTAATCAAAAGTAATACCTTGCTACCATCAAATACGCTTCATCGATCCTGAATATGTTCTTATAACGGTATATGAACTAATGTTAACTATTGGGCACTAAGTAAAATTTCTGACCAGTAGTTCGAGGAAGCTGTGGAGACGGAGACGAGAGAAGGAATAATGTGACGTGGTCATTTCTGGAAAGCTGTTACTTACTGTTAAAGTAATTAGAGCATGTTATCGTGAAACCTTTTGTTTCTCCTTTCTCTATACACCATCTCACTAATTATCTTCAAAGTATGGCTACATTTTGAGAGAAATCTTGTAATGCTATATGTCAGAAATGTATCATCAATGCTTCCCGTACTAGACAGAGGATCGAACTGTCTACACAAAGTACCAGACGTGCTAACAGAGGCCTAACTGCCCCGCTACAGTTTATAAAGGACACGAATTGTATGTGGTTACCGTTATATACACAATATTTAGGATCTCTTCCTTAGACAGACATTCCCGAAATTGTCAGTCTGAATAACCTGTTTACATAAAATTATGAGCTACCCCAATCAATCAATGGTTGTCTTTTAATGTATACACTGAAGAATGCGAGTGAATTAAATCCTAAAGATAAAACACTCACGTAAAGCTTTGGCATCTGTCGCTGTAATTTCCAAGGAAAGATGGTATTATTTTCTTTAATTCCATCGCCATCAAATTCAGCATAAACGAAATGTGTGTGTAAATCCCAATAATTATCGTTTTTATGTCGTCTGTTGAGTCCAGTTGCAAAATCATACTTACTTTCTTCCTGAGTTATTTTCTGCGATAGTATGGGTTTTATAGTACTTCGTCTCATTGCTGTTCGATACGACCGAGAGAAAATATTGTTAAGAGATAAAAGCGACTTAACTGGCTGTATCTTAGAGCAAGCTTGTTTCGGGTCTCATAACTGCCGTTTTAGAAAAGGCCTGCAAATGTAACAACGTGAAATATGGCAGCGCAGGCTTAGTCAAAAGATCACAGCACAATGGGTAGAATTTATTGCTACTCTTTGAGAAAATAGCAACAGTTAAGACATTAGGTGGACCTGCAAAGTTCTTTGACAATACAGAACAATCAAGAACGAAAAACGTTTTTCCGACTTCCTTTGTAGACAAAACTGCAAAGGCTGCTTTCACCTTGCATAAGTAGGTAAGACCTGAAGGAGACACAGTATAATTGAAATGAAGGTTATTCAATCACTGAAATGCGCAAACAAGTCTCTCATGAGCACACTGTCAACTACAGTTGTGAATCCAACATTAAATTAGGCTGTCAGACACATAACCTTAAGAACATGCTAAGAAAACCAAAGTCATAAGGCTTTAATGGCTGGGAGACTCCGAAGGGCAGTTTCAGCCATCTGACTGGAAAAGTTTTTCTTATCGTTCGTACTAACAGTCACCTTTCCTCGGCGAAGAATTGGAACTGTCGGGGCAAGTGTAATTTTGAAGTGCAGAGGGCTGTAATGGTGTGTGTGTGTGTGTGTGTGTGTGTGTGTGTGTGTGTGTGTGGTGTAGCGTAGTCTTGGATAATGATGATAGAAGGGAAACGGTGAAATACTTGATTCCAGAAAATAGCAAGCTGCTCTCGAACAACACCAGGGAGCCTGTCAGACAATGTCCCACTCAACTAACGAATCACCATAAGAACACCATCAGCAGTGTCGCACGGCCTCCCTTCGTGAAACACGCGGCGGTGTTTGGAATTTCATCCCGGCAAAGACTGGTAATCAGGGGCTTTATGACACCACCCCTCCTACCCTCTCAATTGTAAAGACAAAGGTAATTTTGTCAACAGCACGCCGCATACCAAGGCGGTCACACATTCAAGTACTGTCCTAGCTCAATTGAGATAGACTTCGGTGATATTTCGGGAACCGTTGTCTTCACCTCGCCACAGCCGTTGACAACAGTGGGCTAACTGAGAGTTTGAAACATTCAAACCATCGCAAATAAACGCAGTTGTTTACATGACTCTGCAAGTTACCTCCATATTTTTTTTATATATATACTAATTGGTATGGACCAGATGATGTGAAATTCCATATAGAATGTAGAGGAGTACCGATTCACTTCAGCACGAAGACAGTTGTTCCTAACTTAGACTGAGAACAACAGACTCGTATTCGGGAGGACGACGGTTAAAACCCGCGTCCGGACATCCTGATTTACGTTTTCCGTAATATCCCTAAATCGCTTCACACAAATGCAAGGGATCCTTTCTTTAAAATGGCACGGCCGACTTCTTTCCCTGTCCTTCCTAATCTGATGGGACTGATGACTTCGCTGTTTGGTCTCTCCCCCCAAATCAACCAACAACCAACCTAAAGTAGACATCACGAGTATATCAAGCTTTACCGTAACTATGACAGAACTAATCTCACTGAATTTCGCGATACATTTCACCATTGCAGCGTGGATAATGGATGGTCTGCTTAGTGGCGTTGGTAGAAATCCTCTGCGTTAACGCTTGTCATCCTCTTTATGTGTCTGGTATCGGAACGATCTCAGTGCGTTCGAGTAGAACGCAAAAGCCAACCTGAAGTTTTAAATTCCTCATTTAGAAATCATTCACGAAGGAGGATCGTTCATATATACCGTTGCTTGACCATCGCGCAGACTCACATTTCGGGCAATAATACCTGTAGGCATCCACGGTGTATGGAAGCAACTGAAAGAGTTGAAAAGAAATTAGTCGCCAAGTCCAGATGGAAACCTAGTTCGCTTTTACAGAGAATTCTCTGCGCCGTTTTCTCCTTATTTAGCTTGAATTTATCGTGAATCTCTCGCAAAACAAACCGGCCTAATCGTCTGGAAAAAAAGTGGAAACTACAAATAAGAAAGTCATAGGAAGTGACCCCCAAAATTAAACACCAATATCCTCAGCATCGGTTCGCTGCAGAATTCTTGAACACACCTGCATACATTTAGCCATTTCGCAGGTGGAGGCGTGCATACATGTCCTGCAACGCCACTGCCAAGGTGCGGTGGATGTGTATAAGCGTGGCATTTGGATTTTCCTGCAGTTCTATAAAAGTCTGAATGTGTCCTGTGCCACCGATCTCTCACTGCTGCGCACAATTTATTTCCATACCTCGATGAATAAAAATGTTTCGAGTATTTAAATAGAATGAGATGAAACAAGTTGTACGGCGCCTTCTAACATCGTGTCGGACCTCCTTCTGCCAGTTATAGTGCAGCATCTCAACAAGTTGTTGGAACACTCCTGAAGAAATACTGTGGCGTCTATAACTGCGAAAGTTTTGACGGTGCAGGATTTTCTGCACGAACTGATCTCGCCATTATGTCCTATAAATGTGTGATAGAATTGATGTCGGGTATTCTGAATGGCCAAATCATTTGCTCGGATTGTCCAGAATGTTCTTCAAACCTAACACGAACAACTACTGCCCACAGTCATGGCGAACTGTCGTCCTTACAAATGTCGTCGTTGTCTGGGAACATGAAGTGTATGAACGGCTGTAAATGGTCTCCAAGTGGCCAGACGTTACCATTTTCCGTCAATGATCTGTTCATTTCGACCAGAGGACATAGTTCACTCCTAGAGAAAACAGTCCACTCCGGTTAAACACAACCCGCAGCTTTGCAGAGAAACTACCTGTTCACATGGTGCCTTGCTGGAAACTTCGGTGCATCGCTTCGTGAGGTCTACGCCACCTTCGAACCCGGACCAGTCGTCTAGGGTCCAATTGGCATGGTCACGAGATCAGACGAGCGCCGCAGAAGACTCGTGCTGTTAACAAAGTCCCTCGTGTTGATCGTCTACTGCCCTACTCCATTATCCCCAAACTTCGCCACCGCAGTGTCCTAACGGACTCGTGCGTCGTACGTCCCACATTGATGTCGGCGGTTGTTTCACGCTTTGCTGCATCTCTGTAGCAATCAAAACTCTACACAAACGCCACTGCTTTCGGTCGTTAAGTGAAGGTCACCAGCCACTGCGTTGTCCATGGTGAGAGGTAATTCCTGAAAACTGGTATTCTCGACACGCTCTTGAACTGTCCATCTCCAAATTTTTCCAAACCATTTCCTAAATGGACTGTCCCACGTTTCTATCTCCAACTAAAACTCCATGTTCAAAGTCTGTTGATTCCCATCCTCTGGCCATAATTACGTCAGGTCTCTACATCAGTCACCTTGTAAGGTGCAATATTTGTGGTTTATTTATTCTAGGATTGATGACATTTGTGTAAATTGAAATGACATGTTTAATGTCGCAATATTAGCACAAAAAATGCACGCTTTTACA
Source organism: Schistocerca cancellata (assembly GCF_023864275.1). Classification (NCBI taxonomy): domain Eukaryota; kingdom Metazoa; phylum Arthropoda; class Insecta; order Orthoptera; family Acrididae; genus Schistocerca; species Schistocerca cancellata. Next base: position 55,189,407 of record NC_064626.1, read on the forward strand.
CAGTTTTCAATGTGACAGGATAATGCATCTCGTCAATATGAAAAAGTGAAATAATCCTAAAGACAACGCGATTAAATATTAACTCACAGAAGATTAAATTATCCTAAACATGACAATATTAACGTTTAACTAGGAGCTTCTTTACAAAATTGTTCCTACACTTACGTTATGATGTTGCTCAGTACTACAAAAATCGTCCGATTCCGGTTCAAAGTTCGGTACTATTTTTAGGATGACGCTCAAGTCTATGATGGATGGTTATTAATGTGACAAATTGAGCAAAAGATTACCCAAGGCCGCTCGAGTTTACAGTGGGCGCAAGGTGGTGAACCAACAAGTTAACGGTGGTCTAGCGGTTCTAGGCGCTCAGTCCGGAACCGCGGGACTGCTACGGTCGCAGATTCGACTCCTGCCTCGGGCATGGATGTGTGTGATGTCCTTAGGTTAGTTAGGTTTAAGTAGTTCTAAGTTCTAGGGGACTGATGACCACAGATGTTAAGTCCCATAGTGCTCAGAGCCAACAAGTTAACGCCTCTGCACGTAGTATTTACCTAAAGCTGCGACGAGCTGTCCCCTGATAGGTCACTCTCTTCTGCTGAAATTCCTATAAAACTAATTACACCTTTGCTGAATTTTCCAGCAGAAACATTCTCTATGTCTCTCGTTATGCGAGAGTCTGAGAATGTGGCTATATACACGTGCCTGGTTCGGTCAGCATGCATTTTGTAATACCCTCTCAGTTCTCTCAAGAAAAACTTATTAATCGGCTGGTTCATTTCTCCACAGTTTGAGCTAAACGATGCTATAGAAAATTTCTAGCTGGATATCAGCCGTAGTGAACGCAGTGTTCACACAAATTACTCCTGTGCGTCGTACAGAGTACTATGCGCTCTATTCTGCACTTGACGCCATTTCAGAGAAGAGTCTTGGAAAATTTCCGTCTTGTCTTACTCATAGCCGAACTGTCTCCCCACCTGGGTTCTTTCGTTCTTATTGTCACGGCTTTTTTCGACCAATATGAGCATTCCTCTTAAATTGTGGAATCTCTGTCTACCAATCGCAAAGTCCCTACCATTAAATTGCGTCAAAACTTCGGCTCTTTTCTCCTTCCTAGCGCGTTTCCGCCAACCGGACCTTTTGTGCCCGTTCCAGACGCCTAAATGCTTACATTGACTCTCTCAAATGTGTACCACTCGCTGGACACTTGATCGAAAATGCGTCACTGGTCTTGTTTCGTATCCATTTGGAATTCCGAAATGCACTATCCGAAAAGCTATTTTTCTCTGCTCCCTCAGATTGGCCGTTATACTCGCTCTCCCCATCCGAGTCACCTGGTCGGTTATTGACTTTGGGCATGGGACAGCCCTTTAAGTGGATTCCATGGTACCCCCTGTAGCACGGCCTTGCCTCTGCCCTCATCCCTCTGAATTCCAAATTAAAACGCCTCTTGTCTCACTTTCTGCTCAACCATGCATTACAAGAACAGTGTGTTAATTACTGTCAACTGCCATCTCTTCTTGCGTTACTCACTGCTAGGCAAATTGGCTCATTACTGCTGAATTAAGTTGGATGTCATACCTTCTACCCTACAACCTTAGCAGAGATGACAGCTCTGCCAATGCACTGCCGTTTTATACCTTCTGTACCCTATACTACCGCCATTTGTATAGAAGCATATCACTATTCCATGACTTTTGTCGCATCAATGTGTGCGCCTCATGGCGTGCTATCATTAGTAGAAAATCTTCAGTAATTTATGAGATATGACGATTGTTATGAAAAAGTGATCCGCTAATCACAAGGACTTCTATGGGCGAGTGGCGCCCGACTGTCCTTCTACATCTACATCTACATATATACTCCGCGAGCCACCTTACGGTGTGTGGCGGAGGGTACTTATTGTACCACTATCTGATCCCCCCTTCCCTGTTCCATTCACGAATTGTGCGTGGGAAGAACGACTGCTTGTAAGTCTCCGTATTTGCTCTAATTTCTCGGATCTTTTCGTTGTGATCATTACGCGAGATATATGTGGGCGGTAGTAATATGTTGCCCATCTCTTCCCGGAATGTGCTCTCTCGTAATTTCGATAATAAACCTCTCCGTATTGCGTAGCGCCTTTCTTGAAGTGTCCGCCACTGGAGCTTGTTCAGCATCTCCGTAACGCTCTCGCGCTGACTAAATGTCCCCATGACGAATCGCGCTGCTTTTGCTGGATCATGTCTATCTCTTCTATTAATCCAACCTGGTAAGGGTCCCATACTGAAGAGCAATACTCAAGAATCGGACGAACAAGCGTTTTGTAAGCTACTTCTTTCGTCGATGAGTCACATTTTCTTAGAATTCTTCCTATGAATCTCAACCTGGCGCCTGCTTTTCCCACTATTTGTTTTATGTGATCATTCCACTTCAGATCGCTCCGGATAGTAACTCCTAAGTATTTTACGGTCGTTACCGCTTCCAATGATTTACCACCTATGGCATAATCGTACTGGAATGGATTTCTGCCCCTATGTATGCGCATTATATTACATTTATCTACGTTTAGGGAAAGCTGCCAGCTGACGCACCATGCATTAATCCTCTGCAGGTCTTCCTGGAGTACATACGAGTCTTCTGATGTTGCTACTTTCTTGTAGACAACCGTGTCATCTGCAAATAGCCTCACGGAGCTACCGATGTTGTCAACTAAGTCATTTATGTATATTGTAAACAATAAAGGTCCTATCACGCTTCCTTGCGGTACTCCCGAAATTACCTCTACATCTGCAGATTTTGAACCGTTAAGAATGACATGTTGTGTTCTTTCTTCTAGGAAATCCTGAATCCAATCACAAACCTGGTCCGATATTCCGTAAGCTCGTATTTTTTTCACTAAACGTAAGTGCGGAACCGTATCAAATGCCTTCCTGAAGTCCAGGAATACGGCATCAATCTGCTCGCCAGTGTCTACGGCACTGTGAATTTCTTGGGCAAATAGGGCGAGCTGAGTTTCACATGATCTCTGTTTGCGGAATCCATGTTGGTTATGATGAAGGAGATTTGTATTATCTAAGAACGTCATAATACGAGAACACAAAACATGTTCCATTATTCTACAACAGATTGACGTAAGCGAAATAGGCCTATAATTATTCGCATCTGATTTATGACCCTTCTTGAAAATGGGAACGACCTGCGCTTTCTTCCAGTCGCTAGGTACTTTACGTTCTTCCAGCGATCTACGATAAATTGCTGATAGAAAGGGGGCAAGTTCTTTAGCATAATCACTGTAGAATCTTAAGGGTATCTCGTCTGGTCCGGATGCTTTTCCGCTACTAAGTGATAGCAGTTGTTTTTCAATTCCGATATCGTTTATTTCAATATTTTCCATTTTGGCGTCCGTGCGACGGCTGAAGTCAGGGACCGTGTTACGATTTTCCGCAGTGAAACAGTTTCGGAACACTGAATTCAGTATTTCTGCCTTTCTTCGGTCGTCCTCTGTTTCGGTGCCATCGTGGTCAACGAGTGACTGAATAGGGGATTTAGATCCGCTTACCGATTTTACATATGACCAAAACTTTTTAGGGTTCTTGTTTAGATTGTTTGCCAATGTTTTATGTTCGAATTCGTTGAATGCTTCTCTCATTGCTCTCTTTACGCTCTTTTTCGCTTCGTTCAGCTTTTCCTTATCAGCTATGATTCGACTACTCTTAAACCTATGATGAAGCTTTCTTTGTTTCCGTAGTACCTTTCGTACATGATTGTTATACCACGGTGGATCTTTCCCCTCGCTTTGGACCTTAGTCGGTACGAACTTATCTAAGGCGTACTGGACGATGTTTCTGAATTTTTTCCATTTTTTTCCACATCCTCTTCCTCAGAAATGAACGTTTGATGGTGGTCACTCAGATATTCTGCGATTTGTGCCCTATCACTCTTGTTAAGCAAATATATTTTCCTTCCTTTCTTGGCATTTCTTATTACACTTGTAGTCATTGATGCAACCACTGACTTATGATCACTGATACCCTCTTCTACATTCACGGAGTCGAAAAGTTCCGGTCTATTTGTTGCTATGAGGTCTAAAACGTTAGCTTCACGAGTTGGTTCTCTAACTATCTGCTCGAAGTAATTCTCGGACAAGGCAGTCAGGATAATGTCACAAGAGTCTCTGTCCCTGGCTCCAGTTCTGATTGTGTGACTATCCCATTCTATACCTGGTAGATTGAAGTCTCCCCCTATTACAATAGTATGATCACGAAACTTCTTCACGACGTTCTGCAGGTTCTCTCTGAGGCGCTCAACTACTACGGTTGCTGATGCAGGTGGTCTATAGAAGCATCCGACTATCATATCTGACCTACCTTTGATACTTAGCTTAACCCAGATTATTTCACATTCGCATTCGCTAATAACTTCACTGGATATTATTGAATTCTTTACTGCTATAAATACTCCTCCACCATTGGCGTTTATCCTATCCTTGCGGTATATATTCCATTCTGTGTCTAGGATTTCGTTACTGTTCACTTCCGGTTTTAACCAACTTTCCGTTCCTGATACTATATGCGCACTATTTCCTTCAATAAGAGATACTAATTCAGGAACCTTGCCCTGGATACTCCTGCAGTTTACAAATATTACGTTAACTTTTCCTGTTTTTGGTCTCTGAGGACGGACGTTCTTTATCAACGATGATAATGTCCTCTCTGGTAAGCCGTCAGGTATTTTATCGTTTCGCCCAAGGGGGGGTCCCTCTAACCTAAAAAACCCCCGTGTGCACGCCACACGTACTCTGCTACCCTAGTAGCTGCTTCCGGTGTGTAGTGCACGCCTGACCTGTCTAGGGGCGCCCTACAGTTCTCCACCCAATAACGGAGGTCGATGAATTTGCAACCATTATAGTCGCAGAGTCGTCTGAGCCTCTGGTTTAGACCCTCCACACGGCTCCAAACCAGAGGACCGCGATCGACTCTGGGCACTATGCTGCAGATATTAAGCTCAGCTTGCACTCCGCGTGCGATGCTGGTTGTCTTCACCAAATCAGCCAGCCGCCGGAAGGAACCAAGGATGGCCTCAGAACCCAAGCGGCAGGCGTCATTCGTTCCGACATGTGCTACTATCTGCAGCCGGTCACACCCAGTGCGTTCAATAGCTGCCGGAAGGGCCTCCTCCACATTACGGACGAGACCCCCCGGCAAGCACACCGAGTGCACACTGGCATTCTTCCCCGACCTACCCGCTATTTTCCTGAGGGGCTCCATAACCCGCCTAACGTTGGAGCTCCCTATAACTAATAGGCCCGCCCTCTGTGACTGTCGGGACCTTGCCGGAGAATCGGCCACTGGCCCAACAGGCGAGGCATCCTGTGGTGGCTCGGAAACGATGTCATCACCACTAGGAAGCACCCCGTACCTGTTGGAAAGGGGTAAGGCAGCTGCCACGCGGCCAGATCCCACCTTCGCCTTTCGGCCAGGCACGCGCGAGCCCACCACTGTCCGCCATTCAGCCTGGAGTGATGGCTGACCGGTAAGATGCTCACTGCCGGAAGACGCAGCGACATCAGGGATTCCATGTGATTCCAAGGCCACCGAAGTAGGCATAGGTCTCACCACAGTTGCCCCAACGCCACTACGAGCCGTCGCCTGCGCCTCGAGCTCGATGAGCCTAACAGACAAAGCCTCCACCTGCCCCCGAAGAGTGGCCAATTCTCCTTGCGTCCGCTCACAACAACCACAGTCCCTACACATGACTATGTTTACCCTACCCTATACGGTGACAAATTCCCAAGATAATCTTCTGATGAGCTACTCTGATAATCAAGAAACACTCACTGAAATACGAGACGCGAAAACTACGCTAGGTTTTCCCAGAAAAACTATTTAAAAGCTAAGCGCAGCAAATAAGTACAAAAACGCTTTATACAAACAGTACTTGCTGCTGCTGGTGCTCTCGCTCTGGTTGTCACAAGACAACTGCTGATTCAAGTGACTACTTCGGATATAAAACCAAATAACTCGAGCCGGAGATGAGATATTCTCCTGGTCTCAATTTTAAATAAAATTTCAATACACTATCAACATTTCATTCACTGCAATGTATGTCCACACCCGGTAGCTGAGTGGTCAGCGAGACACAATGTCGATCCTACGGGCCAGGGTTCGTTTCCCGGCTCGGTCGGAGATTTTCTCCGTACAGGATCTGGGTGTTGTGTTGTCCTAATGATCATAATTTCATCCCCATCGACGCGCAAGTCGCCGAAGTGGCGTCAAAGCGAAAAACTTGCACCTGGCTAACGGTCTACCCGACAGGAGGCTCCAGTCACACGACATTTGTAATATTAGTAATTTTCGCCTCACAGACATTAATACGCGCTCAATACTAAACGCCTGATGGCCTAAAGTTATCCAACAATTGTAAAGTAAAAGAAATGAACCATCACGTAGAAGCAGTAGGATCTAATATTTTTTATGTTGCCATTCTTGCGCGGTGCCTGTAAATCTCAATGTTCATGTATCGATTAATGATATAAAAAAGAATTCTGTTGCTTCAAGACAAATGAGGCATTGGGCACCTCACCTTTTATTGTTTGTATTCCATGAAAGGCGGACGCGGACTAGCTGTGTTCCGCATCGGTATTTTATATATTATGTGAAAAAATTTAGTAAATATGATAATCGTTGTTTTTACAATCGGAAAACATGTAGTTTCTTGTAATTGATTACGAACAGACAGCATCAAGAAAACATTTTGACTGTTACGTGTAAAATATTTAACCACAATGGTCATCTATTGTAATTTAATATGAAAAGGTACGTAGCGTTAAAAAACCAGTGTTAAAGACAAGTCTGCTTATTTTAGTAAATTAACCTTGTACTTGAATGTTAATTATTTTGTGTTAGTTCATCACCAGAAATTACGATCACGCTGATGGGCCGAACGCAGCCTGAGGCAGAAGGAACATTATCGTTTTCCTATTATTTCTGAATCAGCTCTTTTTCTTTAGTTGTGTAGTATAGCATTTCCTTTCTAGTCTATAAATCTTCTGGTCCCTAAGCGTTGTTCTCGGTATGACTACATCGCGACTATAAAAATGCACACAAATGATAATGTTTCTTCGAACGATCTCAAATAAATCAATCTGCTGTTCTTGTTCAAAATAATCCAACCAGGTACTTAATGCTCAACGTATGTTATTATAATAGTGTAGTCAATCCCTGATTCTGCTGCCAAAAAATTCTCATCTTTTCGACTTTCTCAAAAAATATAAAATAACAATTCTTTTTCTTTTGCCCCCCCCCCTCCCCCCGTACTCCTCACCCCAGATCAACGCTACACATCATACTTCAACGTATGAGCTAAAATCAACCATACGCAAAATTTACACACTGCGTTTTTACCTCTACGAACTCTTTGAAATTCCGTGCAGCGTTTTATTTAATAGTAAGGTGATGGATGAAAAGAAGAATTCAGTTCTTTATCGAGTGAAGGTATCAGAGTGTAAGAAGTGTAAAAATCAATTTTTTTAACCTCATAGATTTCGAAATATCGGATGATAAGCGTTTCATATCAGCCGAAACGACGTCCTCAGTACAGGCACCACCATCTGGCGTGGAATTCAGCCATATACAGCCAAGTGTGACAGGACCATATTCATTCAATATGCGTATACACATAATGATTTGACAGACAGGGCCTGTACCAATTTACGGCTGTTTGCTGATAACTCTGTGGTGTACTAGAAGAAGTCGTCGATGAGTGAATATAGGACTATAAAGGATCACTTAGACAAAATTTATAGTCTGTGTGATGAATGGCAACTTGCTGTAAATGTAGATAATGTTATGTTGATGCGGAGAAGTAAGGAAAACGATCCTGTAACGTTCCAATACGGTATTAATAGGGTGCAATTTGACACAGTCGCATCGATTAAGAATCTAGGTGTAACGTTGTACAGCTGTATGAATGGGACGAGCATGCCATGCTAGTAGTAGGGCAGGTAAGTGTCCGACTTCATTTCATTGGGGCACTATTGGGAAAGTGTATCTCATCGGCAAAGGAGACTAGTGTGAAGGCTACTGCCATGCGTTCTTAAGTACTGTTCGAGCGTTTGGGATCTCCACCAGGTAGATATCGAAGCAAACCAGAGGCGTGCTTCTAGATGTGATAGCGGGTTTCACCAGCACGCAAATATTACGGAGATATTTCGTGAACTGAAGGGAAGACGACGCTATTTATGCAATACACTATTGCACAAAGTTACAGAACCGGCATTTGAAAAAGACTGCCGAATGATTCTACAGCTACCGATGTACACTTCGCGTAAGGACCACGAAGATAAGGTGCGAGATATTAAGACCCTTATGGAATCATTCGGACACCTTTTCGTCCTCACTTTCCTAGCAAATGGAATAGGAAAGGAGTCCGCCCCCATAGCTGAGTGGTTAGCGTGACGGATTGCCGTCCTACGGGCCCGGGTTCGATTTCCGGCTGGGTCGGGGATTTTCTCCGCTCAGGGACTAGGTATTCTGTTGTCTTCATCATCATTTCATCCCCATCCGGCGCGCAGGTCGCCCAATGTGGCGTAGAAAGTAATAAGACCTGCACCAAGGAGACCGGCCAATGACGCCAATCGCTCATTTCCATAGGAAAGGAATTGACAAGTAGTGCTACAATATACACTCCGACATGCACAGTGCGATGGTTTGCCAAGTGCGTATGTGGAAGTAGATGCAGACTTGTGCTGTCGCTATATATTTTCACATGAGCTGTAAGGAATCAAGATGCCTTAAAACTAAACTGAACACTCGTGTGTCCAGATGAAAGGCGCCATTGTTTTTATCTAACAATTTCTTATATTGTACGCCTCAATTTCCATTTAAAATAGAGAGATGGTTCTGCACCGGATGGGGAGGGTCATACTGAGGATAGGACATTCAGTTAAGGGTAAAATTTAGAGACAGCAAAGAAAACTGTTAGATAAATGGCCTGGTATATTTCACGATTAGTAATACAAACAGCGAACTGGCCTAAGGGGGATTTATGGCTGAACTACAGAGTAAGAATTGGGAGAGCAGGACAAGGCCGTTTCTCAGCCAGGGAGATGGTGGCAAAGAGAGTGTCTATTTTGGAACCTGTGGTCATTCTCCTACGCTCCCACTGATCGAGGGCTGAGCGCAACGCTACCTTGGGCGTCCTTTTGTCAGCAGTTCATAACCTAGGGACTTTTGCTAACTCAACAAAATGACACGGTAGAGCATACGTTTTGGGAGCAGTCTCCCAGCAAGCAACAACTCTCAACAAGGAAAGAGTAACTCCTCCTAACCAAAACGCTTTTAATAACTTATCCTAGATTCACTTCAGATAGTGGTCGGTTGCACGTTACTTCCCCCTTCCGCATGAGTAAGGTATAGGCGTTACAATTTGTTTATTTGTTGAATTGTCCCTCGCACAGGCGCTACTACCTGATAGAGGCTTTACAGACAAACGGAGGGTGCAGACATTTTTATATGGTTGATGTACTACAAACGAAATGAGTCAGTATAGTACGAAATATTAATATTATATTAATAGTAATATAGTTGAATCTTATAACAAATTATTTGATAACGCAGTTATTAAATGCTGGTAGTTAAATATTCACGACATATTGTCGGTTGAAACAGAGACCTACACGGACAGAAAAATACATGTGTTTTAGTGAATAGTGGCAATATTTTATTTTGCTTACTGAGTAGCAATTTCGATATAAAGTACCATTCTGAGGTCATTTCGAGGTTAAAAAATTCCAGTACATCTTTAGAATAATAATGCAATAGAATGGTACACTTTCTCTCTGTGTTATTGCAAACATATGGCGTAAAGTGCAACCTTAAACGGCCTAGATGATCCTTTACGTCCGAGAAGTTCTCATCGCACTTGCTTCCCTAGTATACGTGACATGTGTAAGGGGCCAACTGCACATTTTAAGTTTGCATTTTGTACCATACGTTTGCTGTCATAGGATAAAGAAACGCTTTGTAAATTCCACTTACGTTTTGTATTATAACCATGTAGTGGAATTGATTGTAGGATGGCCTGAGAAAAGACCTGCGTGCTGAAAGCGGTAGCCAGAAGGAAAGATAAGAAATTGTGGCTGTAGAATAAACCGCATATAAGTTCTGTATGTGCTGGTGGCCTTAAAAAAAATTACTCCGTATGATAAGTTTCTATAACGTGAAGGAAATCGTTCCGTGTGCTGACCACTCTTAGCACTATTGGTTCTATAAATTTGATTTGATTTCGTTCCCTAGATATGGAGTGTAAAGAGTTACATAACAGTAAAATTCCTTCACTCTCATTAACATCGCTTTATTTGTTACACACAGAAGACGTTCTTGGTCAGAGCTCTGAAGATATGCAGCCAAATGGGACAACATGGAACATTCAACCAAATGTCACATATGAAACGAATATTGGCTTCTGTTATCACTTCAAACCCTTGGTTCAGAAGTTTACCTCATCAATTGCTCATACAGCAGTTCATTGTGCCACACTCCATGGTGCTTTATGCAACTAACAACACTGTTAGCTACCACTAAAAGTATTGTTTGATTTAGAACGCTAGAAATAGAAATTTTCATAATATATGCATTTATACAGCTTAGAGGGAGTCGTCAAGTAGTTCTTTTGTGTCATGTTCCGGAGTAACGTCAAACGCCGGTACGACGACTAAGAACGGAAGAGCAAAGGGGGCTGTGAGACGACGCCAGCCAATAGCACGCTGACAGACCCCTCTCTAGGACGACTCCGAGACAGGAGCGGCATCTAGGCCAAGAGAATGTAAGCGCCGCTACGCCAGGCAGCGGCCTTCCTTTCCCCCCTCCCTCCTTCCCTCTCCCCCGGGCTTCACCTCCCCCTTCCTCCCTCCCCCTCTCTCCTTTGCCCATGGCATCTCTGCTCTCCCCTCTCCCATTTCCCCTTCCTCCTCCTCCACCTCCTCTCTTGGCAGGTCCTCGGACTCGTACACGCTCCGAGAACATTCGCGCGCCGGAGATCATCGCCGTCAGTGTTTAGTGTGTGTGCATCGTTTTGTGTTTCGTGCAGTTACAACTCAACTGTTCACATGTGCCGTCGCCGTTCTCCGTGTTTTGTGCGCCGTGTCTCCAAGTGTTAGTGTTTTTTTCGTCCAACGTGAACGGCTTCTTGTTTCTTGTTTTTTTGTATCTCCATTTTTTGCCCGCCGTTTTTTGTATTGTATATATCATCTCTCTGTCATGTTTATTGTTCCACTTAAGGCTGAAGAGCAGCGTCCTATGCTGCTGACAGCCCGCCTGTATAGGTGTTTAAAATTCCAATAAAGAAAAAAAAAAAAGAAAAAGGCAGCGGCCCGAGTTGAAGTGGAGCCGAGCTACGAACGCTACAGCAGTGACTTAGCAACTGTATTCGTTCGCTTGTATTAAAAATTGTATATACTGAAGAGCTTGAAGATATCCGTCTGTCGCCCCTTGCTTGCCACACGTTTACATCCCACAAAGTTATGTATTGTAATTAATTTCCTTTTGTAACAAACCCCTTTAATACGATTTGCTAGAATTGTGGTCTAGCGATCCGAAAAAGCAGCTTTCCTAGGTACCTTATATTAGACGAGTCGGCAGAACGCAACATGTCCTGTATAAATGTTAGTGAGTGCAGTAATAGCAAGGTAATAAGAATGGAGTGCAGTAGCTCTTTCGCTTCGAGGACACACTTCCATACAGCAGTTACCATCTCAACCAAGTTTCCGGGAATATATGTCAAAGATGCTGTGGTATTATATATTAAGGTAAGTACCCCTCAGCAAGGTAATTACGCAGTAGAAAAAGAAGCAAACGTGAAATCGTACATGAAGGAAGGGAACATCTCATTTCCAAAAGTAGTGGATTACTTGGTTGCATAAAAACATAACTGAGTATGTATGTATTAAACCCATTGTAGCAGCGTCTGTACACTATAACAATGTCACTTAGAAACCTTTTATACGATTCATCTAGACTTATGGAGCTAAGGAGGGCAAAATAAGCTCAAGACATAAACTGAATTTTGTGTCAGGGAAGCTGGCAAGGTAGCGCAGCGTGTTCGATCAGAAGCTTACGTGCCTTCTGTAATAAAGAAACTGAGTTAATCGATCATCAACGAACTTAAACGGATGTCTTCCGACGTCCGACCCGAGTAGATGCAACGATCAAAAGCGAACAAAATGAGATTACAAGAAAAAAAAAGGAGGCAGGGAGACTGAGGGTCAAGTCTCGAATGTGGCACAAATTTTACTTCATTTCTTGAGCTTCTATGATAATCATAGATAATGATGAGACTCAGTTTTCTTGAGGAAAATTTAATTATTTCAGTTCTCTAGATCTCCTATACCTAAGGTATAGGTAGGACATCCCTATTACGTCCAACACTGGTGTGTTATTTCAATACGAGAGAGCCTCGGCAATAGTGACGATCTAAGGAAGGGAAAATAAGCTCAGGAGGTGAACTGAAGTTTGTGTTAGGGAGCGTGTTGGACTTGGATGGTCCTTGCAGCTATGCTAGCTACAACACTGAGGTGGTGCAATAGCTACCACACCTGACTAGTAAACAACGAGACCCAGATTCATGTTCTGTCCATTGCACAAACTTTAACTCATCTCTGGTACTTCTGTCATGATCCTGTAATGTTTGTTTCACACTGTACCTACTCCTGGCAGAGTTTATGTCCCAAAAGTGAAACTTGGCGGGGATTCGCTGACGATTTGGGCAGGGATATAGCGGTATTTCATGGGTGCCACGATCGTACTGTAAGCTCCCAGTACTGTCAACGATTATGCGACCATTCTCTCTGATCAAGTCTATCCAGTGGTACAATATCTGTTTCCCAGTTGTGACGCTACTTTCCAAGATGACAGAGCATTTGTTCTCACAGCTCACATCGTCCAAAAGTGGTTTTGCAAGCATGAGGATGAACTGTCGCTTCTGTCCTGCCATCACTCAGTGTTAATGAGTATTTGCGGTGTACTTCGGAGAGAAAAGTGCGTGATCGGTACCCACTTACATCATCCTTACCTGACCTTGTCACAATTTTACGGGGAAAACGGTGTAACATTCACTTGAAAAGCGTACGCGACCTGTACTTTCCCATTGTAAGACGATAGGATGCTGTTTCACATGGCATCATTTTTCTTTTCTTTAATCTTATTTACTTCGTTAATGTCCATAGCAGACGTCCCATGACACACGTTGAAGATTATCTCTGAATGATTCACTCATTGTCAGTTTTTTGTTACTGAGGGCAGCTAACCCTTTGGCCGAACAAGCTGAGGTACCGTGCCGCAATCCCATCGGCTCCGTATCTAGTGGCTAGCATTGCTACCTCTGGATCATGGGGTCCCGGGTTCGAATCCCGACATGGTTGGGTATTTCCTCTGCCTGGGGTCATAGTGTTTGTGTAGCTCTCATCATTCGAGACAGTGGCTACATTGGATCGTGTAAAAAAAAATTGGAATTTGTAAAAATTGAGACTTCGTACGAGCGCTGATGACAGCGGAGTTGCGCACCCCACAAACCAAACATCATCATCATCATCATCGGTTCCGTAATAGAGATGGCAGTGTGTTGCGTTTCTGGTGTTTCCACATTTTTATCTGACGCCTGTACGTTCGTGACGGTGCAGTCCAACCTAATCTGCCGATTTCTGTGGTCCATAAAGTATTGCATTGATCGTGACAGACGCTTATCTGTGATATCCGCTGGCGCCGTCCGGTCTTTATGGTGATTCATTTTCATTGGCAAATCCAGGAGGGACGCGAAAGTTTGGGTTAGAGCTAAGTTGTCTGGCTGAATGAGGTCAGACTACACTCAGGTGGGACGTCCTTATAAGCCCATCAATACGGCAAAAACTGGCCCCGAGAAGGGACAGGAGGCTTCATGCCATTACATAATGGCTACCAGCCTGCGAGGAGGGGAGTAGCGGAGGGACGGGTACGGACACGTGAGCTATGCTGGACTCCACGTGCGCGAGGTATGTACACAGGTCGGAGAGGGGTGGGGTAGAGGAAGCATCGCGGGGCGCGTAGCTCCAACAGACGTAGCGAGGATTCGACCACTGAATCGATTAAAAGAGCGGTTTATCGAACCAGAAATATTGCTCACTATTTCTGACTAGTTTACGTCGCTTGAAACTGACACCAGGAACCCATAGTCTTATCGATCGAGGGCTGCAGGCAACGCTGACTTATGTGTCCCTTCGTCAGCAGTTCTTAATTGTGAGAACTGTGCTGACCGCGCAACGTGGTTCCCTGTCAGGCTTGAGCCATGGGTGCTCTCTCCCAGCAAACAACGCCTCTTAACGAGAGAAAAGAAAATCTTACAAATTCCCAAGTAATGAACTTTTAAAGTCGGCACCCATTGGAACGTGACGTGCCGATTGTTCTCTGTTTCAGACTGCTGCCACGCATGGCGACTCAACAACTGTGACACTGTAATTACCTGACGAGGTGTTGTTTTGCCAGCGGGTGCGAACGGCGTAGGGAACACCAGACACCTAGCATAAATATGGGACACGGTCAGCTTGTCTAGCAGTCGCAGGAAACACCTGATGAACACGCAGAGCTACGACGTCGAAGTATTGCGTTGGGAAGACGCAGACCATTGGCCGTAAAACCGATTCCATGAGCTGACACCTAATCGCTGGGAAAAGTCTAAGGAATTACACTGTTGTTGTATTGCCTGCGTGAGGGTTTAATGAACTGAACAACAACAACAGTAATTCTACTTACATTTAAACGAACTACGCAATGTGGAACACGATCACAATTTTTTACCAAATGATCTGAATGCTATTTTTCATCAACACATTGCATGATATTAAAACAGACTTAATTTAATTTCTTACTGCTTGCTATAAAATTAACATGAAGCGCGTTTTTAAGACCACCGTCTACTTAATGCGCAATCGCGAACCCAAGTGACTTCAGTGTCAAAATATAAGCCCACCACAGAAGTGAATCCGTAGGACTTGCCACGCTCGTGAGTTGTCGCTGGAAGACAACACTCTCCTTCTGCCATCCTGTAATTCCGCAGTTGCCCAGCCAGTTACCCCTCTGCCCCTGAGGTAAACGGCCACTTTTACTCAGCTCGCCCTCGAATACGCCAACGCCAGTTGAACATACGAGAGCTTGCTCAAGAGTTACATAATATTTTTTATCTCTTCTCAAGATCGGTAGAGGTATTACATCTCATGTACATTATTTAGCCTCTTCTCTGAGCCAAGTTGCGACCCTCTTGCGCTAGAGGACTCGGAATTGCACCTGCAACATGGCGATGTGTAACATAACTATCTTGCTGTAGTGTGAGACCTTCAGGAAACTGAAAGCTTGAGTTCGAAGACTTCATCCTGACATCGAACACTCTCTCCTTCTGCTTGACAGTGACAGACGACACACGATCTCTGTGACGTCTGCAAAACGTCTTCGTTTCATTGTAATCGACAATGCTATCGACAACTCGACTTGGCCCAATCCAATTTTCATCTGTTGCCAAAACTTAAGAAACTCATCCCAGGATCTCACAGTCACAGTGATGGAGCGGTGCAAGTAGAGGTGAGGTTGTGGCTCCGTCAACAAAGTCAAAGAGTCTACAGTGACGGCAACAAAAGTCGTCTGTTACTGGGAGAAACGTGTTCGTCGCTCGGGTGACTATTTCGAGAAATACATATGTAGAACTGAAGAGTGAAGATAATTAAAATCTTATGAAGCTCTTAACTTTAGTTAACGTTTCTTGATTCGGCTATTAGTTGCTAACTGAGTATTATTATAAACACAGAAAAAATCGCGGGCCTCACGAATCACGAATATATGGCCCGTGGCTGCTGTTTGGCGATCGTTTTTCTGGAGCAGTGGTCATCAAACTTCTTTGGTAAAGGGCGAATATTGACAATGCAGGCGAACCCCGAAACGCTTAGAGGCATAGAGAGAGCGGGACTTCTGACGCGGGGTGGGGGACAGTGCGACGGGGGAGATGGGAAGGGGGGAGGGAGCGGTTAATGGCCACTCAAAGAGGAAATTCCATTTTCATAAAACCATGGTTATTGAGAGAACCTTACCACTTATAAATTTTTAATCTTCATGTGAACATATAACAAGCTGTCATTAATATTTAAGTAAAAAAGAAAATAATTTTTCTTGCCTAAGCGGGTACTGGGGCCATCGCAATAGGATTCCGTGCTTTTTTTCTGATTACTGGTCACATTTTCTTGGTATCTTCACGCCCTAGCATCTGAAAGAATACCGAGCGGCTGTAGCAGACCGTCTTCAATCGGACTTTTGTATTAGGCCCAGAATAACAGAATGGACGGCTATAAATAATATACATAGATGAATTGAAAATCGTCGGAAAGGGATGAAGTGGCAGATGATAGCTTTGTATTTAAAGGAGTCTATAAGTCAGGTTTTTCTTTTTTTTCGTTTTTCGTGTTTTTGGAATTAACTTACTCCTATTGGTGTCAACACCTTGCCCACGTTTCCGGACGATTAGTGCGGTTGTTTTTCCCGGTCGGGAGACATGTCGGCATTGCAACCGTCAAAATGAAATAAGAAAAATGAAATAAGTAATAGCAACACTTGTAGGTCAAAAGACGTTTTTTAAACACTGATACCAGGTGCCGTTCAAAATTTTCGGGACGGGGACTGCCATTTGTTGAAAACCGTACATTTGGACTAAGTGTCACCATAACCCGTGAAGTAGTTTGCCATTTGCTCGTACACACATGTCCCAGCAATTCTGCCACTGGTCAGACGTTTTCTGGAAGTCCTGTTTTTGAGGGTGCTTATCACCGCCAGAGATTCTTGTTGAATCCTCTCTAGTGTGTCGGACCGACGGTCTTTCAACTTGAGTTTCAGTTCTGGGAATAGCACGAAGACACAAGGTTCCAAATCTGGCTAGTACGGTGGGTGGGGTACAGCCGTCTTGTTGTTTTTTTGCCAAAAAGGCCTTGGTGGGCAAGTACGTGTGACAGGGAGCGTTGTCGTGATACCACAGCCACTTCCCTTGACGCCAAAATTCGGGCCGTCGTCGCCGCAAGATATCACGGAGCAGTCGCAAAACGTCACAGTTGTACGCGAAATTCACTGTTTGGCTGCGTGGGACGAATTCTTTGTGCACAATTCCCTTGGGTATCAAAGAAAACGATGATCAAGCTCTTCAATTTGCTCTTCACCTGTCTCGCTCATTTGGTTCTTGGAGAGCCTGGGCTGTTCCACTGGGAGGATCGTTGCTTTGTCTCTGGGTCATAACCGTAACTCTAGCTCTCGTCGCCCGTGATAACTCGTGACAAGAAGGTTGGATCATTAGATGCGGTCTGACGAAGGTCCGTTTCTGTCTGCGGATCCATCATAAAATCGCCACACACCAAACACAGCGTATTACGGATACGCCGCTACGCACACCGACTCATCAGGTATGCAGCTCTCGCCACCTATCGGTGCTATGATCTACTATTTCTACTTTCCAGATGGCAGCACCAGTCCCGAAAATTTTTTATTCCACCTCCTATAATAATAAATTATTAGTCTCGATACAAGTTGTTGTGTCTAGACAAGACAGCCAAGACACAATGAGAGGAAGCCGAAAGGCACGCGCTTAAACTCACGCAGGCTGGCGTGAGGTCTGAAACAGGATACGTAATGAATGCTATAAAGAAAAGTACGTAGCGTCTGGAATACTTAACTTTAATCCACATTTGTAGAACATCGCTCTTGATGATACATTAATAGAATCTCAATATTTATACTGGTAATGGCGCCTTGCTAGGTCGTAGCAAATGTAGCTGAAGGCTATGCTAACTATCATCTCTGCAAATGAGATCGTAATTCTCAGTGAACCATGGCTAGCAACGTCGGCTGTAAAACTGGGGCTGAGTGCTAGGATCTGTCTCTAGACCTGCCGTGTGGCGGCGCTCGGTCTGCAATTACTGACAGTGGCGACACGCGGGTCCGTCGTATACTAGCGGACCGCGGCCGATTTAAATGCTACCACGTAGCAAGTGTGGTGTCTGGCGGTGACACCACACAAGTGATGTAAAAGAATATTAACAGTGACTCATGTTACTTACGACGACCCAAAATTTTTTACTAAATTAGAACGGAATAAGCTTCCTACATCAGTGTCACTGAAACTTGGAACTTGTATGATGACTTCACGGGAGGCAGTAGCACTGTTCCGGGCAAAAGCTAGTCACGGCCGCTTTCCCCGTCCTGCCCATGTTAACCCACCTCCCCATACCCATTTAAAATTAACAGGTAATCTACATAAACCTGTATGTTACATTAATTACTAACAATAATTGTAATATGAGACAGGATCACGAATATCTACTAGGTGGTTTTAATGTCACTATTAGGGTTGCGAGCCTCAGTTTGAAAAAACGGAACCCTTATATAATCGCATTGTTGTTCTTATGTCTGTCTTGTCTGTCCGGCTGTTAGGAACCCTTTTTGTCAGGAACAAGAAGAAGTACCGAATTCATACTTAAGTCACATATTGAGGTTTATGGTCCTTCAGCGGTGTAAAACGTTTTAGCTTCTAAGTCAATTTACTCAAAAGATACGGTAATTTATGTCACGTGTTTTGATACTTGCAAACTCACTCGTCAAAACATGTAGTGCGTTTCCCGTTAGCCTAGAATCATAAAAATAAGCAAGAAGCAAGGTTCCCAGTACAAATAAGGCATAAGCCGATATCTGTTAATTTTTAGTTACAACACACGAAAAATTATTTCTTTTGTCATTTGTTGTTTGAGTAAAAATTTTAAAACATTCCCGTAAGACTTGGAATCCGTGGGACCGATATCTTACTAGTATCAATCTCGATAAGAGGTCAAGATCGTCAATATCTTATAATCCCAAAACGAATAATCTGCCTATATAATGTTCGCAACTATGTTTCAACGGAAACCGCAGTGTGCGAGTCCTGCCCGCATCTGGCAAGTTTTCTTTTACTCATTGCATTGCAATAAAACAGCCTTTATTTGATTTCATATCTATGCTGCAAACATGTAGTAATTATAAAATTGAGGTTTACGGGCGCTAAACAGCGTGGTCATCAGCGAATTATAAAATGACCGTCTCTATGATGCGTACTCACTACTCCATGGATGCGCATTCACGAATCCACGTTACCTCCGTTTGATATTTCTACTATAGCAGCTGATGGGTACTAGTCGCACATACTCATGACTTGTGAGCATTGTAAGACAATAAGATATTCCTCCTGTCACTTCTATTAACCCCACAATGGCCGTGCTGTATACCAATCTGCCCCTGACGTAAACGGCAAACTTTATTTACAAGAACCCCGTTGAGTGCGAGGCCGCAAAAGTCCAATAAAGTTTACGTCATTCGACGCCCCGCATATTGTCTATTGTCTACCACGTAAGTACAATATTGGCTGCTAACAACGGCAACGCTGGGGTGGGGGGGGGGGGGGGGGAGAGGACTGGAGATATCAAATCTCGAGCACGGCGTAAGGCTACGGAGCGTAGTTGAACTGCTTAGTCTACCAGTAACTCAGAAACAGTGTAACAGTGCTAGCGGAGTTAATACAGAGCAGAGAAATGGCAATGATAAACAAAGCCAACATAGCATTACGTCTACAAAACAGTTGCCGAAGTTGACACTTCGTCAAAAAGGAACCCAAGGAATTTCGCAGAGTGAGAAAAAACTGGCATATGAAATGTAGCGTTTCTGCGAGATGATCCGTGGAATGTGGGGTATCGTATACTCTCTACCGATGATCTATAGATAGTGACACTGAAGCAAGTGACGTGCCATGAGGCTCATCATCGTTGCTGGATAGCAAGCCAAAGATGCTGTCTCCAGTGAAACACGGTGAAAGACAATCGTTGTCCAAGGAGCGGGCACTAAAAATAATTACGTAACTCGCGTGGAGGGTCATCCGCAGTATAGTAGAGAAACAATCGTGAACACAGTACTATTACCGTGTAGGGCATAGGAAAATACTCTGGATACTCAAGGAACGACAAGTCGCACTTATTACACAAACTGGTGTTTGCGCGTTTCATGGATGGTCCATACAATTTTCAAGATGTGCTTGACAGTTACCTAGTGCGATATGCTCATAGAATTACGCACGACGTAGATTATAATGGTCTCAAGTGACGAACTTGATGGTTGCATAACTTCAAACCATTGTACAGAATTGGGAGACGTAATATAAGGAAACTTTAAAGAAAGCATAAACCTGAGGAAGGACAGTAAACTGAGGAACAGGCCTTGAAATGTGTAGATGAGATGAACAAACTTATCTCATCGTTCAGTAAGGATTTTGTTTTCAAGAGATCTGAAATGAACCCTGTAATGAGAGGTACCAATAGAGTTGTATCAAGATCAACTAACATCAATGCCTTAATGCATTCATTTGCAAATAAGCCGAATGTTAATCTAGATGGCGTATTGACTGGAATGTTATTTACTGTACTGGAAGAAGTTGGAGGTGCTCTGCCCACTCGATTCTATCTCGTGTGCATGATCTTGAAAAAAATGGTCAAGTTTGTGTCAAATATTATGAGACTTAACTGCTAAGTTCATCAGACCCTAAGCTTACACACTACTTAACCAAAATTATCCTAAGGACAAACACACACACCCATGCCCGAGAGAGGATTCGAACCCCCGCCGGGATCATCCGCACAGTCAATGACTGCAGCGCCTCAGACCGCTCGGCTAATCCCGTGCGGCATGATCTTGCTAGGACAGTTGGGAATATTTACGTCACAGCAGGAAAGAGTGGGAAAATGGCCGTAAGAGAACTACAGCTGCGGTATGAGAACTGCTTTGGTCCAATAGCTGGTCGAAACAACTTGTTTTGCTCGATTCTTAGTTTGTGCATAAAAATCATACTCCTTTAGAGTAAACTGTCCATCCTGAAATTTGTATGACATCACAATTCATACCATGTGCAACCTAAAGGCAAAATCAGCCTCTGAATCTTTGTTTTGCCCGTGCCTAAATAACATATTATCACACTATCTGCAGCTACGCGTTTTAAACGGTAGCCAGTTACAAGATAAGCTCCACGACAGGATTTTTCGCATTGGATTGCATGCATTTACATTTCATCACTTCTCGTCATCCTGGTACAGTGATACGATTCTGTAAGCATTTTGAAGAGTGGGTATCTAGTTGAACGAACTACACCGTTTCTGCCTCCCAAGGAGTTCGATCTCGATCTTGATGGTGCAAACCTTCGTGGTCACTGTGGCGGGCCATTTTTCATTCGGTGTTCATGGTGCAAGTTAATGGTTTGATTTGAACATTTATTGAATGTCGGCGATATCCATTTTGCGATGTGTAATACATACGTCCGATGGGAGGTTGATGTCTGCATCTCCCGAACACTCATATTCTGTCGCTGGTGTGATGCAAATGGGGAGTCATTGGCAGCTAATATTTTTCCTGTCATAATTGTTAACACAATACTTTCAAGTGAGACTCCCTAAAGACTGAACTTGCGAACTCGCACTCCAGGGGTTAATTCTTAGAGGACTGTCGAATTCACTAACATTGAATAACATGAAGCACATTTTAACATGTTTCTCTCCGTGTAAGTTTTTTGTTGTTACTGATCACGAAAATTCCTTCTTAAGAAGATCTTAACCTTACCTAACGTTTTGGGATTCTGCTGTTAGCTGGTAGAAATATACTACTGTTATTACAGAATTACGGCTGACAGCCAGGGCCGCAAAAATACTTGATTCGGTGTGCATGCAGTCTGCGGGCAACAGTTTCACGACCATTGTATTAGATGGAGAAAAAAAAATCTGGAGGTGCAAAGAAGATGGAAAACGTGTAAAGATGCGCAATAAGTAACTACATTGAAATTAAGACGACAGGACATATCTTGTTGGGATTTGATGCGAAGATTGTCTCACATGAGATGATTATAGAGCCGTAGGAATTGGTACACAGGACTAATTGAGAAAGACTGGTGGATGAGGACGGCGGAAAGGAGGAATTTTCTCTTCAGAATCTGCAGAGAGTAGTTAATATTTAGAGATTCGTACACCTAGGTATTTCTGACATGGGCTACAATCATACCGGTAGGAGACATGTACACTCCTGGAAATTGAAATAAGAACACCGTAAATTCATTGTCCCAGGAAGGGGAAACTTTATTGACACATTCCTGTGGTCAGATACATCACATGATCACACTGACAGAACCACAAGCACATAGACACAGGCAACAGAGCATGCACAATGTCGGCACTAGTACAGTGTATATCCACCTTTCGCAGCAATGCAGGCTGCTATTCTCCCATGGAGACGATCGTAGAGATGCTGGATGTAGTCCTGTGGAACGGCTTGCCATGCCATTTCCACCTGGCGCCTCAGTTGGACCAGCGTTCGTGCTGGACGTGCAGACCGCGTGAGACGACGCTTCATCCAGTCCCAAACATGCTCAATGGGGGACAGATCTGGAGATCTTGCTGGCCAGGGTAGTTGACTTACACCTTCTAGAGCACTTTGGGTGGCACGGGGTACATGCGGACGTGCATTGTCCTGTTGGAACAGTAAGTTCCCTTGCCGGTCTAGGAATGGTAGAACGATGGGTTCGATGACGGTTTGGATGTACCGTGCACTATTCAGTGTCGCCTCGACGATCACCAGTGGTGTACGGCCAGTGTAGGAGATCGCTCCCCACACCATGATGCCGGGTGTTGGCCCTGCGTGCCTCGGTCGTATGCAGTCCTGATTGTGGCGCTCACATGCACGGCGCCAAACACGCATACGACCATCATTGGCACCAAGGCAGAAGCGACTCTCATCGCTGAAGACGACACGTCTCCATTCGTCCCTCCATTCACGCCTGTCGCGACATCACTGGAGGCGGGCTGCACGATGTTGGGGCGTGAGCGGAAGACGGCCTAACGGTATGCGGGACCGTAGCCCAGCTTCATGGAGACGGTTGCGAATGGTCCTCGCTGATACCCCAGGAGCAACAGTGTCCCTAATTTGCTGGGAAGTGGCGGTGCGGTCCCCTACGGCACTGCGTAGGATCCTACGGTCTTGGCGTGCATCCGTGCGTCGCTGCGGTCCGGTCCCAGGTCGACGGGCACGTGCACCTTCCGCCGACCACTGGCGGCAACATCGATGTACTGTGGAGACCTCACGCCCCACGTGTTGAGCAATTCGGCGGTATGTCCACCCGGCCTCCCGCATGCCCACTATACGCCCTCGCTCAAAGTCCGTCAACTGCACATACGGTTCACGTCCACGCTGTCGCGGCATGCTACCAGTGTTAAAGACTGCGATGGAGCTCCGTATGCCACGGCAAACTGGCTGACACTGACGGCGGCGGTGCACAAATGCCGCGCAGCTAGCGCCATTCGACGGCCAACACCGCGGTTCCTGGTGTGTCCGCTGTGCCGTGCGTGTGATCATTGCTTGTACAGCCCTCTCGCAGTGTCCGGAGCAAGTATGGTGGGTCTGACACACCGGTGTCAATGTGTTCTTTTTTCCATTTCCAGGAGTGTAGTTACAGATAATGGAAGAAGGTTGTAGACGGGGGGTGCATCCTGCTATTCAAATATGGTTCAAATGGCTCTGAGCACTATGGGGGTTAACAACTGAGGTCATCAGTCCCCTAGAACTTAGAACTACTTAAACCTAACTAACCTAAGGACGTCACACACATCCAAGCTCGAGGGTGGATTCGAACCTGCGACCGTAGCGGTTGCGCGGTTCCAGACTGAAGCGCCTAGAACCCCTCGGCCACACCGGGTGGTCAGCCTGTTATCGGATTTGGTACTTTCAGTTGTGACTCTGTGTAGTATCGCCTAATTCCCTGTTGGTTTCCGGTCAGTGATACCTCTTAAGTATTGTAGTGCGTAAGTAACAGCAATATAATACCGTACTCCGTTACGTAAGTAGTTTTAGTACACATGTACGCCCGCAGCTCGTGGTCGTGTGGTAGCGTTCTCGCTTCCCACGCGCGGATTCCCGGGTTCGGTTCCCGGCGGGGTCAGGGATTTTTCTCTGCCTCGTGATGGCTGGGTGTTGTGTGATGTCCTTAGATTAGTTATGTTTAAGTAGTTCTATGTTCTAGGGGACTGATGACCATGGATGTTGTGTCCCATAGTGCTCCGAGCCACTTATATACGCTTGTACGACGGTTCGCTCTTCTTTCCGTTCCCAAATAACTGCAAAATTTTGGATATTTCTTTCGCATTAATCATTAGACTAAGGTTCCTAGCGGTTGCGGCACCCAGGAAGAATAAGAGAATGTGTGTAATTTCCGAGAACCCACAGGGTATCCTCAGGCGATCACGAATCAGCGCTCTGCCTGGTGCCGTAAGAAGATGTCAGCATTACACAGAGTCCAGCTAGTAATGACAGCTCAAACGAACGGCAGTTGGGACGGAAATTCGTCGTGGATGTCAAAGGGTGCAATATATGCATCTGATTGCCCCGAACAGGTGACAATGATGGTGGGTCAAATTATATGCGTCCGTCACGCCGTGACCTTTCGCAGGGTATACACCACGCTGCTGTAACACTAACATTCAGTGACTAAATATCATGTGCTGGTTCAAATCAGGGATAATGATTCGTCTAAATGGAATGAATCTGTCATACCGTGACATATCGCTTGGTGTTCGTTCCACTATAACGTCAAAGAATAGAAGAAAGGCGCGTAGACTGCCTGTAACCGTAACTTTAAATTCATTAACACATACACAGGGCATTTGTCAGACCGAAATATTGACGTAAACAATTTGTTATTCATTAACAACAACATTATTTGTCATGTTCAGCCTTGTCGCTGTCCGTGGTGGCCGTGCGGTTCTAAACGCTGCAGTCCGGAACCGCAGGACTGCTACGTCCACAGGTTCGAATCCTGCCTCGGGCATGGATGTGTGTGATGTCCTTACGTTAGTTAGGTTTAAGTAGTTCTAGGTTTTAGGGGACTGATGACCTAAGATGTTAAGTCTCATAGTGCTGAGAGCCATTTGAAACATTTCGGCCTCATCAGCTTCAATGAACTGAGTGGGAACAGTTACAGCTTATGAAACATCATCCAGCAATTGCGGTATACTTACAGATTTACAGATTAATATACATTACTGGCCATTAAAATTGCTACACCAAGAAGAAATGCAGATGATAAACGGGTATTCACTGGACAAATATATTATCCTAGAACTGACCTGTGATTACTTTTTGTCGCAATTTGGGTGCATAGATCCTCAGAAATCAGTACCCAGAACAACCACCTCTGGCCGTAATCACGGCCGTGACGCGCCTGGGCATTGAGTCAGACAGAGCTTGGATGGCGTGTACAGGTACAGCTGCCCATGCAGTTTCAACACGATACCACAGTTCATCAAGAATAGTGACTGGCGGGTTGTGACGAGCCAGTTGCTCGGCCACCATTGACCAGACATTTTCAATTGGTGAGACATCTGGAGAATATGTTGGCCAGGGCAGCAGTAGAACATTTGGTGTATCCACAAAGGCCCGTACTGGACCTCCAACATGCGGTCGTGCATTACCTTGCTGAAATGTACGGTTTGGCAGGGATCGAATGAAGGGTAGAGCCACGGATCGTAACACGCCTGAAATGTAACGTCCACTGTTCAAAGTGCCGTCAATGCGAACAAGAGGTGACCGACACGTGTAACCAATGGCACCCCATACCATCACGCCGGGTGATACGCCAGTATGGCGAGGACGAATACACGCTTCCAATGTGCGTTCACCGCGATATCGCCAAACAGGGATGCGACCACCATGATGCTGTAAACAGAACCTGGATTCATCCGAAAAATGACGTTTTGCCATTCGTGCACCCAGGTTCGTCGTTGAGTACACCATCGCAGGCGCTCGTGTCTGTGATGCAGCGTCAAGAGTAACCGCACCCATGGGTTCCGAGCTGGTAGTCCATGCTGCTGCAAACGTCGTCGAACTCTTCATGCAGATGGTTGTTGTCTTGCAACAGTCCCCATCTGATGACTCAGGGATCTAGACGTGGCTGCACGATCCGTTACAGCCATGCGCATAAGATGTCTGTCATCTCGACTGCTAATGATACGAGGCCGTTGGGATCCAGCACGGCGTTCCGTATTACCCTCCTGAACCCACCGATTCCATATTCTGCTGACAGTCATTGGGTCTCGACCAATGCGAGCAGCAATGTCGCGATACGATAAACCGCAATCGCGATAGGCTACAATCCGACCTTTATCAAAGTCGGAAACGTGGTGGTACGCATTTCTCCTCCTTACGAGGCATCACAACAACATTTCACCAGGCAACGCCGCTCAACTGCTGTTCGTGTATGAGAAATCGGTTGGAAACCTTCCTCATGTCAGCACGTTGTAGGTGTCGCCACCGGCGCCTACCTTGTGTGAATGCTCTGAAAAGCTAATCATTTGCATATCACAGCATCTTATTTCTGTCGGTTAAATTTCTCGTCTGTAGCACGTCATCTTTGTGATGTAGCAATTTTAATGGCCAGTAGTGTAATTAGTGAGAAAGTTGTATCCTCGAAGTCGCTACTCGACCGACTGTCGGTGTTAAGCTAAAGACATTGTGAATGGCGCTTCAGAAGCTATCTTCTACTCTTTTATTGGACTGATAAGTACATAATGATCTATTCCTTCTTGTTCGTGCTGTATGTCGAATGATTTCTATTAGTACTTAATTATTATTAGCCTGATGTGTAACCAATTGTTGCGTACGTCCAGTCCCAATTGGTAGGCGTAGCTCCACTCTGAAAAGAAGTGCTATAAAGCATTACTAACCCATAAATGTTTCAGAGGATATTTTCCCGGCATTTTTGCTTGAATGTTTTACCTTACCTCATGTTAATAAGACCCTAGCCCTTTAACGGTAAATGTCTTGGGTAAATAGAGGTCAGTAGTAACTAATGCCCCTCCGAAAATAAAGCTTAAATGTCAGCACTGGCAATGATGAATATCATTTAGAACTTTCTGTTCGTACCCCTACATAGCATTGTCAGTAGTGTTCACAAGAAAACCATGTGATTCAATTGTTTTGATTTTTGTGTTGTTGTCTTTCTTACCCATGCACCCATACGTACAATTCATTATAGGTTGGCAGTAATGTTTACCGAATATTTGTAACGGAATGAATTCTTCCAACAGTGTACTACAACAGTATGCCAGACTCCCGGCTCAGAATAAGAATCAAATCCCCACCCCGGCTCAGAATAAGAATCACACCCTCACGAGATTTCTGGTGTACCTAACCGATTTCGGGAAATTCAACAATAGTTAACATTTCCAGTGACATGACACAGCTGTTTACCATGCGATATGTATTTTGCGTTATGACTAGAAAACCTAAGTAACTGGACATAATGTTTACTGTTCATGATGTCAGAGAGGTGGCTATTACAAATTCAAATCTAGGTAAATTTCTCATTAGAGAGATTGCTGCTACGGAACTACTTGTCTTCAAGTCATGGTGGCAGCCGTATCACACGCAAAGCAGAATTTCTAAACAAATCTAAAGTACTGGAAGACCAGGGGAAAGTGATGTCCTCCATCAGCACTTTTTCACTTTCTGTTTTTGATAATACAAGAATTACTGCTTGTACAACGATCAGTCGACAGATTAGTCACATGTTTCTTCTGCGCCTCCAGCGTGATTCTTTAATTGTGGCAGAAAAACTAATTTATCTATCAGGGCGCGTCCCAATAAAGTCTAATACAACAAGGACATGACAAAACTCATTATTTTCGGGAGAAACATCTAAAGTCGTATGAAGAAATTTTGGAAAGGCCAGTAAGGAACAACAGCCAAGGCGACGAGTCAATGGATTGACAAGCAGTTATTTTGTTGTAGAATGCTGCGTTAGTATTGTGAAATGTAGACCTCTACTTCTTATATTGTGCACAGTCAATAAAGGGCGCACATGCTCATGGGCAAATGGAGCCCGCCCCCAAACCCCATCCCCTGAGGAAAACCTATACTGTAGTCAGGTGTTTTTCCTTGAAGCTAATGATTTAGAACTCGATTTTACATAGGTTTTAACCGGTTCGTAAGTGGGGCTTTTTATGGCTGCTTGCAAGTCGCCATTTATCTTGCAAAATATTAAAAGTACTCCACACCTAGATGTCAACACAACCCCCTCCACTTCCCTCCTACCAATTATCGTAGGGGTATTCTTCCAATCAGACTAATAGTATTGCAAATAAAACTAAGTGGGCGATTTCAGAACCTTTCATTTGTATTTTTTTAAAAGACATCAGTTTTTGGTCATTAATGATTAATTACATAACCAAAATATAATATTAGACGCTCTGTCCCTCGGCGTACAATCACAAATGCATCATACAACATAACAATGACAATAATGATTCCATAAAATGTAGTTATATAAATAAAACACTTCTTCCCAATTTCTTACAAGTGTACTTTGGTTGACATACGCCCTTTAACAATTTGCACTTAAAGCGCTATGCAACTTATGTCTTCTAGCAATACTACCACCTCTGTAGTCGAGGAAAGTAACGCTTGTCTGTGTTGTGGCGCTAGACCACGTGGTAAGCCGGTTCTAATCCTGGTGCTGGCTGGAATTCTCAGTGCCACCATCTGGTCAACAAGCAGAGGAGAGGTGGTAGCGTAAAGATCCCTATCACCAGGCTTCGCGTGCCAATGACCTGGATTAAATTCCAGACCTCCCCACAGCGTCTCAAGTTGTCAGGGCTTGTGACATTGATCCGTCCGTCGTTGGTGGCCCCCTAGATGCTATTCGTATGGAGAACGCTACGTGCCGAAACCGGATTTCACCTGTCTCCGTCTTCTCAGCATCATCATACAACACAAATGTAACTTCTAGTACCCTCAGAAACACTCAATAAATACACATAAGATAAAACTGTCACATATCGGCAAGGACACGGGCCACTGTGACGAAGAAATACCTCTCCAACAACATGTCTGAAATTAACCCTCAGAAAGTCCCTACCAACATTTTCTTACATGAAGTTAAGAATTTGTTTTTAGTAAACCCTTATTATTTTATGTAACATGAATGTGGAGGGGGGGGTGGGGAAGTAAAGGAAAGGGAAGGTATTAGTGATGTCACCTGCGTCCGGACATTGCGTGGAATCAGGGCGATCAGCGGAAATGTGTACCAGACCGGGATTCGAGTACGGGATCTCCTCCTTACTAGGCAGATGTGTTAACCATTGGGCCATCCGAAAGGACAGACACAATACATTCATATAATCAAGACAGCACGTAAATAACATCAAAACGTAAATACTTTCAGGTGATTACACAGACATCTTCAGAGCGACTATAGAAACATGCGTAATATCTGCTAAGAAAATGGAGTTAACAGATAACTTCTGCATCACAAGTAGACCCTCATCTAACTCACTGATCTAAATAATTTCATTACATGTACCACGGATATAAAATATAAGGTATACAAATCATTTTAAAAGTCGACATTGGTATACATCGCTAAATATTATATATCAGTGGAGAGGAAATGGACAGGGACAAGGAGTAATAAATTGAGAAAGAAATAGACGGAAAGGGGAAGGAGGAGATTGGCAAAGAGAGAGGAGAGGAAGATATGAACAGATGGATATGGAAGGTGGAGCTGGAGTTAGACGGGTGAAGAGGAGATACAGGGTGAGGAGAAGACAAAGGGATGAAGAAGAGACGGACTTAGAGGGGGAACGAGCAGGAAGTTCCCGGTACTTACGTACTTTAATACATACAAATTATACAAATGGATATACATACACATGGTGGTTCTTATTAAAGTTAAAAAGGAAAGAAAATATCGCGACCTAGTGACGTTGAAACAAGTAACTCAATATAACCCACATGCAGCCGAAAATGTCAGGAAATACCACAAAAACTGATGGAGAATGTTGTCATGTGACGCCACCAGGTGACGTAGTTCACCGCACTTGCAGCGTTGGAAGCTATCGGTCACTTGTACCCGATCATCCCAACCCAGTTCAAGTACTCACGTCGGTGGGGTCTCAGGCTTGCAGTCTTGCGACTGACAGGCGACGTTTTTGTATTGAGTTAAAATGATTTGCGTGTATATTGAGGTAAGGATTGTTATTTCACTTATCAGTCTCGCGGTGTCTGCCCGTTAATTCCAAAGTACAGTACAACAAGCACATACCGTATAGCATCACAAGTAAATAAGTATAAGCTTCCGAATTGCACAGCCACCAGTAAATGACCTACGTGTTCTTCAATAAATAAAGACCATAAACAAGAAGAGAAAGAACAAAAAGAAGAAAATGCGGGGTACTAATAGCTTCTGTTG
This sequence comes from Schistocerca cancellata, assembly GCF_023864275.1. Taxonomy (NCBI): domain Eukaryota; kingdom Metazoa; phylum Arthropoda; class Insecta; order Orthoptera; family Acrididae; genus Schistocerca; species Schistocerca cancellata. Next base: position 55,219,734 of record NC_064626.1, read on the forward strand.
TTTACACACAGGACAATAATTGTGTAACTTCTGCGTTTACAACGGATCACATTTACAAGCAGTGTTCCAAAAATACAGTAGCCTAGTGGAGTGACATGTAGCACTGTCCACTGCCGGCGGGGGCAGAATAGGCAAGCCCAATCGCTTCATGTGCGGCGGGGTATAACCCGACATTTGTGGTCCCACGTAGCTTATATTAAATAACTTCTCTCAGCGCCACCTAAGTCGCTTCGCGGCTGTTTAAAAATTACCCTACATTGCATGTATGTTTGTGTGTATGTACTTTCCCTCTCCTCATAAACCACAGAACACTTTTCGACGAAACTTGGCAGACGTATCACTAACTGTCTGGGAAGAGTCGCTGTGGATGTAAAAGCAACCTAACTATCAATGGGGTGAGGATGACCGACACGCTAAAAGCCCTACTTTTAGCATTAATCATTTTAGAATGAAAGAACTTAGCGATCTGCAACAAACATTTCAATTAATTAACAACTTATACGAAAATTTATTTCGTTTAAAATCCTCATATAATGAGGAAAGGAGAAAAAGTGTTGCTTGCTACATTTTCGTTGTTCATACACTAAAGCATGACCTTTTAATTTGTTACTTCTCTACTACTAACTGTGTTCGCGACACATTTTTCAGACTATATTTGCACATACCACAGAGTGTTCCAGCGAAATTACATCACTGTACATAGTTGAGGAGATATGACGTAACAAACAGTGATATGTGTGAAAAAGTGTCGTATCATGCAGCACTTATAAATATATTACTTAGTTGCTACTAACACCATTCGCAAAACTTCTCGCACACCGTACCCACATATGTCGTTGAATGCAACTAGAAATATACACTACTGGACATTAAAATTGCTACACCACGAAGATGACATGCTACAGACACGAAATTTAACTGACAGGGAGAAGATAAATTGGTATGCAAATGATTAGCTTTTCAGAGCATTAATACAAGGTAGGCGCCGGTGGCAACACATACAACATGCAGACACGAGGAGAGTTTCCAACCGATGTCTCAAACACAAACAGCAGTTGACCGCCGATGCCTGGTGGAACGTTGTTGTGATGCCTCGTGTAAGGAGGAGAAATAGATACCATCTCTTTTCTGACTTTGATAAAGGTCGGATTGTAGCCTATCGCGATTGCGGTTTATCGTATCGCGACATTGCTGCTCCCGTTGCTCGAGTTCCAATGACTGTTAGCAGAATATGGAATCTGTGGGCTCAGGAGGGTAATGCGGAACGCCATGCTGGATCCCAACGACCTCGTATCACTAGCAGTCGAGATGACAGGCATCTTAACCGCGTGGCTGTAACAGATCGTGCAGCCATGTCTCGATCCCTGAGTCAACAGATGGGGACGTTTGCACTACAACAGCCATCTTCACGAACAGTTCAACGACGTTTGCAGTAGCATGGACTATAAAAATCGGAGACCATGGCTGCGGTTACCCTTGACGCTGCATCACAGACAGGAGGGCCTGCGATGATGTACTCAACGACGAACCTGGGTGCACGAATGGCAAAACGTCGTTTTTTCGGATGAATGCACGTTCTGTTTACAGCATCATGATGGTCGCATCCGTGTTTGACGACATCGCTGTGAACGCACATATTGGAAGCGTGTATTCGTCATCGCCATACTGGCATATCACCCGGCATGATGGTATGGGGTGTCATTGGTTACACGTCTCGGTCACCTCCTGTTCGCATTGACGGCACTTTGAACAGAGCACGTTACATTTCAGATGTGTTACGAGCCGTTGCTCTACCCTTCATTCGATCCCTGCGAAACCCTACATTTTAGCAGGATAATGCACGACCGCATGTTGCAGGTTCTGTACGGGTCTTCCTGGGTAAAGAAAATGTTCAAATGTTGCCCTGGCCAGCACATTCTCCAGATCTCTCACCAATTGGAGACATCTGGTGATTGGTGGAAGAACAACTGGCACGTCTCAATATACGCCAGTTAATACTCTTGACGAACTATGGTATCGTGTTGAAGCTGCATGGGCAGCTGTACCAGTACACGCCATACAAGCTCTGTTTGTCTCAATGCCCAGGCGAATCAAGGCCGTGTTTACGGCCAGAGGTGGTTGTTCTCGGTACTGATTTCTCAGGATCAATGCACCCAAATTGCGTGAAAATATAATCACATGTAATGTATTTGTCTAGTATACGATATACGATAAATTTTCATCCGTGGCTTCGCCCGTCTATTCACATGACAATGTTTTCGCATATATTTAACATATTTCACACATAAGTGAACAAACTTTCAACATATCTGTACCGAATTTTGACGTAGATTAATATTTATGACGTCGAATCTGATGCATTATGTGCCATACAGTGATAAACACTATTGGCCATTAAAATTGCTACACCAAGAAGTAATGCAGATGATAAACGTTATCATCTGCATTACTTCTTGGTGTAGCAGAACCACCTACCTCTTATAGGTGTGCTGGTGATAAGGTGCAGGAAGAGGGTGTGATGTGGGTGGGGGGGGGGGTGTGGAGGAAACGGGAAATGCACAGAAGGAAGGGATTTGAGAAGATTGATAGAGAAACGAAGGAGGAGATGATGAACAGAGACATGGAGGATGAACAGATGGGTAAAGAGTGACGGCAGGAGGAGGTGGAAGAGCGAGGGGGAGAACAGGAGGAGACTGGGAGACAAAGGATGGAGGAGTAGATGTACGTCTGGAAGGGGGAGAAGAAGTTGCATAGGGAGAAGGGAATGAGGAAAAGGAGAGGGAGAGATAGAGAGAGAGAGGGGGGGGGAAGGGAGGGGGGGAAGGAGTGAGGGAAGGAGGGAACTAGAGATAGAGAAAGAGAGAGAGACAGAGTCTGTGGAGAAGATGCAGAGAGTGGGGAGAGATAGGAGGAGAACGACACTGAGTTTGGGTAGAAGTGGAAGTAGATGGGGCGAAGAAAAATAGACAGAGAGGGATGTAGGAGATGGGCAGAGGGGGTGTGAGCAGATGGTCATAGAGGTATAGAGGAAGGGAGAGGTGGGCAGAATGGATGGACAGAGAATGGGCTGTGGAGGATATGGTCAGAGAGAAGGGGAAGGAGGAGATAGAGTAACAGAAGATCGGAATAGATACGTACCTGGGCGACGCTAGGTGCTCAGCTAGTAGATACACTCTAAAAATAAATAAATAAATAAAAATAAATAAATAAATAAACGACGGACTTCGAAGGAATTATCAGGTTGAAGTTTCAAAAAACCTTTATAAAGAAGACGAGCAGTAGAAACCCTCTCCATGTGAAGGCAGGCATTTAAGCCCTCTCCGTATGAAGGCAGGCATTTACTTGTTGAAATGTAAGTACAGGTTGGTTTGGCATGAAGGGCAACAAATCGGGGAGCAGAACATCGTCGTCGTATTACTGTACTGTAAGTGCGCCTCGTCCTGGAATCTCACTGACTGGAGTAGAATTCTTTTGAGTGGTGAGTCCCGCTTCGAATGCAGCACAGATGACCAGTGAAGATGTGTCCACTTCGTACTTGCCAAAAACTTTCATGATCATTAATGTCGCCTGATCTCTCCCATTTAAGAACGTTTGGAGTACTGTGAGTGGGTCCATCCAACCGGCTCGAGATTTTGACGATATAACGCACTGGTTGAGCAGAATTTGGCACGATATCCCTCAAGACGACATCCAACAACTCTATTAATGATAGCCAAGCCGCATAACTGATTGCATAAGGACCAGAGGTAGAGCAACGAGTTATTCACGTGCTCAATTTGTGTAGCTCTTTCCCTTAAATGTACCATCCAATTATTCTGAAACCGAAATCATTTGTTTGTCTGTACATGTACATCACATCTACCAATCTCCGTCTCATTTGGATAATTTCTTCGTAATGAATCTCCTTTATCTTAGATTTTATATTAATGAAGTTGTGTGCTGGATCTAGATACAATTGCAGATACTATACGTAACAAGACGATTTTTTTGTTTGGCCTCATTAAGAGGACACAAGGAACCAGATTAACAAAAAGTATTGTAGACAAACTCTGGAATCTGGAGTAACAATAGTACAAAATGGTTCAAATGGCTCTGAGCACTATGGGACTCATCTGCTGAGGTCATTAGTTCCCTATAACTTAGAACTAGTTAAACCTAACTAACCTAAGGACATCACAAACATCCATGCCCGAGGCAGGATTCGAACCTGCGACCGTAGCGATCTTGCTGTTCCAGTCTGCAGCGCCTTTAACCGCACGGCCACTTCGGCCAACGACAATAGTACACTTCAAGGAAATTAGAGTATAGAGAAGATATGCAAGAACTGTAAGTAGGCTGTTTATGTTTTCTTATTGGCAACGTTACGTAGCGCTCTGTACGAAAATCAATGGCTGTGCTGTGTGCAGTCTGTGGCTAGTTTGCATTGTTGTCTGCCATTGTAGTGTTGGGCAGCTGGATGTGAACAGCGCGTAGCGTTGCGCAGTTGGAGGTGAGCCGCCAGCAGTGGTGCATGTGGGGAGAGAAATGGCGGAGTTTTGAAATTTGTAAAAATGGATGTCCTGAACTGCTGTATATATTATGACTTTTGATGACTATTAAGGTAAATACATTGTTTGTTCTCTATTAATATCTTTCATTTGCTAGCTATGCCTACTAGTAGTTAGTGCCTTCCGTAGTTTGAATCTGTTAATTAGCTGGCAGTAGTGGCGCTCGCTGTATTGCTGTAGCTTGAGTAACGAAGATTTTTGTGAGGTAAGTGATTTGTGAAAGGTATAGGTTAATGTTAGTCAGGGCCATTCTTTTGTAGGGATTTTTGATAGTCAGATTGCGTTGCGCTAAAAATATTGTGTGTCAGTTTAAGCACAGTCATGTATAATTGTTCTAAGGGGACGTTTCAGAACTACAGTAGAAATAAGCCACGATGATCTGCAAAACTATACAGAACGTCACAAGGATCTGAAAAACAAGAAAATAATATCCAAATTAAAAACAGACAAGCAACGTATAATTAAAACTGTAGGTACATATGAGGAACGGCGGAAAATTGGGAACGTATGAAAAGATGTCGGGCAATTTGGAATGAGCGGAAGCTGAAATTATCGAAGAAAATGGGTGGTAAATGATTGACTTCAATGGTCCAGTGGGGCTATTGAAGTATTATTAGCTACCAGTGTATGAAATCGTTTATTGTCTCGCCTTAACCCTGTTAGGGGGTGAGTTGACTATTATTACTTAACGTATCGTCAAGTCTTTTTGTTTGTGACTGCTTGCTGCGGAAGTGGTGACGCTGGTAATAATTACACGAGTATTTTGCTGTTGGACGAGCGAGTGCTGCAAATCTCGATAATCGCGGGTTTAAGTAAGATTTTATGCCCTTTCCGGGGAGTGTTTTCTTCGGCCAATGCGGAGAGGACGCAAATGAACGGGTCGCAGCACTAGGCAAGAGCAAGTTGTTTGCACAGAGAGGTCCAGATCCGCTTACTCCGACTAGCTGCCGCGAACCACCCCGAAGCACAACACAGCTCTTAATCTTCCTAATTAGACTCCAGCTGCGCCCCTCTAAGGAGCTGTTCCTCTGCACGACAGTAATTAATTCGCGGAGGCGTGAGCGACCTGGTTCCCTGTTAATCTCCCAAGTTTTGATACCAGTCGGGCGGAGCCAGCCCTTGCTTCTAAGCCGTGCTCTTCAGCGTGGGCCGCGTGTGTCCTTCGTTAGCTATAGCGACTTGGGTTGCAGTGTATCCACGACCTTCGTGCAAAGGGACAACGGTATTTATAGAAAAATGTCACTAGCCTAATGCACAGATATTGATAGCGACGGTTAATTGCGAAGGTGTTGCTGTGAAGGTCCTCAGTCAACAACTGTGTCTTAGATGGAAGATATTTTTAGGAGCAAACGATGGAGACACTATAAATCAAGAAATTAAAATGATTAGAAATCACGTCCACCTTCACCGAACATTATAGTGTTGGGTAAAATGTTCACATGCCAATACACAAATATTACAAATATAGCATAGCAAAATTCTTTATTTTTTATTTATTTTTCATAGAATCTGGCCCATTATAGACTGCTAAGAACCTAACTCTAAGATACAGTTTTTTTTCTTTTTGTCTTCCTAGAAGATCTTCATGCACTGGTTAATGGCCTGCTCCTGTTCATTTGACATCACACTCCTAGCTTGTGGTTTTTCTTGTTGGGCAGGAAATCTTGCAGTATTTATCAATAGCGTGAAATATTTCTTGCCCTGTGTGTTGTGTTGTGTGACGTTAAGTTTTCACAAATCCCATCTTGTCTCTTCTAGCGATCCTGTGTGTGTTTCTTTTTTAAATTTTGAAATGAAGTTATTTTTTTCATTAGGGTGTTGTTATCAATTCGGTAAAAGTGATCATAAAACTTCAATCCCTTAGTCTTTATTTTCTCTGAGAGTGTTTCCATGTTTCTGTGTAGACCTTCATTTCTTCTCCTTGTCCAGCTGATATCTTCGTTCTTCTGTGTTATTAAATATTTGCTGAGTGTTTTCCTATGTTTATTTTCCAGTTCTTTTAGTTCACCTCTCTTATGCAGTGTTAGGCACTCCATCCATAAAGTCCTTGTGCCTTAATGACTATCGTGTCGTATTTAATTTTTGCCTGGAATGATACCGATATTTTATTACATTGGTTTTGGATGAGTTTTTATGCTAATACGAATTTCTTCGATTTTTCTTTACTTGCAGTGTTATCTAATCCGTTTGGTTGTATCCATTGCCCAAAATACTTAAAGTTATCAATTCCTTTAATGTCGACATATTTTCGGAACAAAGCCGTAATGCAACATTATGAAATGAAGAAGTGCAGAACAATGAAAAACGCAATTGAACTCTTAACACAAATAAAAGATTAACACATTCCACAAACAATATCATTCATCTCTTTCGACATATAGAATATGAACATCTAATAACCCACTGCAGACGCAATTAAACTAGTTGAAGAAAACTTACTGAAATACAACGAACAACCTGCAGGCAATATTAATGAAATAACTAAAACCCTCAAAGCAATCGCACCCCAAAATTACTTCCACTTTGAAAAGAAATTTTACTTACAAGAAGATGGGCTTCGTGTGGGATGCCCAGTATCAGGAACATTGGCAAACATATTCATCAACTAACTGACAACACAATCTTCGATACAGTTATCACAAATAAAGGATACAAAATTCTTTACTGGTACAGATATCTGAATGACATAATCTGTATGGTGGTCGAAACAACAGAGAAAATTGATAAACTTCATACAGACATAAAAAATATACATAAAAGTATTCAATTCACCATTGAAAAAGAAACACGAAAGCTGATACATTTCTTGGATATAACATAAGAATAACGAGGGATAAGAGGAGAGAAACAATGAATTGATGGTTTTGGAGGTGACCAGAGTTAAGGGGGGGGGGGGAGGTGAAGGAAATGGACTGAGAGGAGTGCAGAAAAGGTGGACAGAGAAAGAAGGAGCGAGAAGTTGTACTAATACATACATAGCCCACTCCACATACACAACTAATTTATACATAAAATCTAATACATCTAGGAATAGAAATAAATTTAGGGGATGAGACAGAAGGCAGGATAGATATGTCAATCTCTGTATCAGAAGCATCAAAAGTAGACAAAATTTTTGTCAACGAGAGCTGTACCAACAGAGGAGTTTAAACATAACTGGAAAAGATTTAGCGAGACAAGAGTTTAGAAAAATCTTCTTTTGATAAAGCAATCAACTGAGAGAGGATGTGTATCGACCAAGAATGCACATATCATATATATTCAGATATACAAAAGAGAGTGTGTTGGACACAGTAATGAAACACGACTGTCTCTATGAATGACAAATCAAAGTATTTCCTTGTACCAAGACAATGCTGCAATTTTTCAGTGGAGTGCTAAGGATAATTTATGTTTTATGAGGACCATAGAAGCCTGTGTATAAGGAAAACACCATGAACTAATGAGAATAAAGGGGAAAAACTAGAAACTACAGGCCAATGATTACTGGAACGTAAACCTTGTATATTTTTGGTGTATGGATAGTATAACGGAGCATATGTGAGAAAAGGAACTAATTGTTTATTATCGTTATTGCTTTTCTCCATAATTTTCTATCATCATTATTATCATCGCCATTATCATAAGTATCGTCATCAAAATCATAAACATCGTCAACATCAAAATTGTTATCGACTACTGAATAAAGGCTTTGACCAATCTCTCCCATGCATTACAGTCCTCCGCTAGAAGCGTCTAAAGCATGATTTTTAATGTCACATGCACTACTTCTAATCTTTACGATCATTAAATATCTTTGAGAATCGACCAAATAACTTTCTTCTCCCATCTACCATCACTTACTATATCTTAAGTTTACCGTGCAGTTACACTTTATTTTGATCACATTCAGAAATTGGTCCTCCTTTCATATGAAACTTTCTGGCATATTAAAACTGTTTTTGGGAGTTAGGAGACGAGGTACTGGCGGAAGTGAAGCTGTGAGGACGGGTCGTGAGTCGTGCTTGGGCAGTTCAGGGTGTAAAACACTTGGTCACGAAAGGCAAAGGTCCCGAGTTCGAGTCTCGGTCCGGTACACAGTTTTAATCTGGCAGGAAGTTGCAAATCAGCGCAGAATCCGTTGCAGAGTGAAAATTACACTATTGAAACATCCCCCAAGCTGTGGCTAAGCCATTTCTCCACATTATCCTTTCTTCCAGAAGTGCTAATCTTCCAAGGTTCGCAGGAGAGCTGGTGTGACGTTTCGAAGGTAAAAGGCGATGTACTGGAGAAATTGAAGCTGTGAAGACGGGTCGTGAGTCGCGCTTGGATAGATCAGTTGGCTGAGCACTTGCCCGAGTTCGAGTCTCGGTCCGGCCGAAAGATTTAATGTGTCAGGAAATTTCATATCAGCGCACACTCCACCGCAGAGTGAAAATTTCACTGTGTTTTCGGATCCTTTTTACACTATATGATCACAAGTATACGGAAACTTGTTAGAGATCATTAATAGTGGATGTGTCCAACCTTCGCCTTTATGATGGTTTGAAATCCACCGAGGACACTTCCAGTAAGGTGGAGGAATGGCAGCCCAATCTTCCTCAAGAGCTATATCCTAAGACGGTAGTGATGTCGTAGCTACGTCAACGACTTAATTCATCCCAAACGTTTTCAATTTGCTTCAGATGGGATTCTGGACAGTACAGTCCATTTCAGCAATGTTATATGTCAATAAACTATTGCCTCACAGAAATTGTTTCATGACTGGGAGCCTTGTCATGCTGATGCAAAAAGTGATCATCTCCAAATAGTTCGCCAACTGTAAGCAGTACACAATAATGACAATATATTCATATCCTTATGCGTTTAGCGTTTCTTAAGCGCGATAAGAGGACCACACCGTAATCTCGAAAACATCCCAATACGGTGACACCATACACTCTGTACTTCTCTATTGGCACAACACGTGGGCCACTCGCATGCTTCCGTATGGTCGTATCTTCGTTGACAGTCTGCAGTAGGACACGGTGACAAATGTTTATCAGAAATGTAGGAATATGAAATATTCCTGTTACCCTTCGTCTTCCATGTGCAGGATATCACGTGAGGAAAGAGGAAGCTGAGTTTCTCACGAGAGCTGCTTTCAAAATAAGTGCTGATGTATGTGTAGAAGCTCTCCGGCCTGAGGGAAATTTATTATAAACATGGCTCTGAGCATTATGGGACTCAACATCTCAGGTCATAAGTCCCGTAGAACTTAGAACTACTTAAACCTAAGTAACCTAAGAACATCACACACACCCATGCCCGAGGCAGGATTCGAAACTGCGACCGTAGCAGTCCCGCGGTTCCGGACTGCAGCGCCAGAGCCGCACGGCCACCACGACCGGCAAGGAAATTTATTATAATCGAAATCAGAATATGTTCAAGTATTCTGTAGCAAAGTGATGTTAACGATATTAGACTGTAATTTTGTTGGGCCACTCTTTTACAGCAGGGGTCACCTGCGCTTTTCTACAGTCGCTTCCCACTTTGTTCTGGGTGAGAGATTCGTGATAAAAGCAAGCTAACTAAGAAAAAAATGTGTAGAGTACCCACTTAGATGCCGAATTAGATGTCCATTCGGAATTGGTGGTTTATGCTCTCTGGTAACCAATCAAGAAAAGTGGGACTGCAATCGAACATGAATCACTTGTTTTGCAGTCTTTGTAGTTTCCAATTTGGATGGCGCTACAGCCTTTACTTTTACTTCTAGGTGTATAGCGCCGTAGTCCAATCGTTTACTAACTGGTTCGTAATACTCATCGGGAACAGATGAAGCACAGATTGCCGGCGTGGTGGACATTTCCAGTGTTATGATCATTTAGCGATTCACTAGTAGTGATATCTTCCACTGAATCACCTTGTGCTTCGCCTTCATAGTGTAGTTCTTCAATATGATCAAAAGTCATTCCTTTCGTCAGCTCTAAGACTCGATCGACGATAGCCACTCCTATCAATGTGGAACGCCGAAAAACAGAACTGCCTGCTTCCGGTAGAACATTGGTAAAACATCTGTCTTGCAACACTTTTACAAACCAAAACAACAGCGTCGGTAACTTCCCGCTTGTCGTCGTCTGTGACAGGCTCCCAACTATGTACACTCCTGGAAATGGAAAAAAGAACACATTGACACCGGTGTGTCAGACCCACCATACTTGCTCCGGACACTGCGAGAAGGCTGTACAAGCAAAGATCACACGCACGGCACAGCGGACACACCAGGAACCGCGGTGTTGGCCGTCGAATGGCGCTAGCTGCGCAGCATTTGTGCACCGCCGCCGTCAGTGTCAGCCAGTTTGCCGTGGCATACGGAGCTCCATCGCAGTCTTTAACACTGGTAGCATGCCGCGACAGCGTGGACGTGAACCGTATGTGCAGTTGACGGACTTTGAGCAAGGGCGTATAGTGGGCATGCGGGAGGCCGGGTGGACGTACCGCCGAATTGCTCAACACGTGGGGCGTCAGGTCTCCACAGTACATCGATGTTGCCGCCAGTGGTCGGCGGAAGGTGCACGTGCCCGTCGACCTGGGACCGGACCGCAGCGACGCACGGATGCACGCCAAGACCGTAGGATCCTACGCAGTGCCGTAGGGAACCGCACCGCCACTTCCCAGCAAATTAGGGACACTGTTGCTCCTGGGGTATCGGCGAGGACCATTCGCAATCGTCTCCATGAAGCTGGGTTACGGTCCCGCACACCGTTAGGCCGTCTTCCGCTCACGCCCCAACATCGTGCAGCCCGCCTCCAGTGGTGTCGCGACAGGCGTGAATGGAGGGACGAATGGAGACGTGTCGTCTTCAGCGATGAGAGTCGCTTCTGCCTTGGTGCCAATGATGGTCGTATGCGTGTTTGGCGCCGTGCATTTGAGCGCCACAATCAGGACTGCATACGACCGAGGCACACAGGGCCAACACCCGGCATCATGGTGTGGGGAGCAATCTCCTACACTGGCCGTACACCACTGGTGATCGTCGAGGGGACACTGAATAGTGCACGGTACATCCAAACCGTCATCGAACCCATCGTTCTACCATTCCTAGACCGGCAAGGGAACTTGCTGTTCCAACAGGACAATGCACGTCCGCATGTATCCCGTGCCACCCAACGTGCTCTAGAAGGTGTAAGTCAACTACCCTGGCCAGCAAGGTCTCCGGATCTGTTCCCCATTGAGCATGTTTGGGACTGGATGAAGCGTCGTCTCACACGGTCTGCACGTCCAGCACGAACGCTGGTCCAACTGAGGCGCCAGGTGGAAATGGCATGGCAAGCCGTTCCACAGCCATCCAGCATCTCTACGATCGTCTCCATGGGAGAATAGCAGCCTGCATTGCTGCGAAAGGTGGATATACACTGTACTAGTGCCGACATTGTACATGCTCTGTTGCCTGTGTCTATGTGCCTGTGGTTCTGTCAGTGTGATCATGTGATGTATCTGACCCCAGGAATGTGTCAATAAAGTTTCCCCTTCCTGGGACAATGAATTCACGGTGTTCTTATTTCAATTTCCAGGAGTGTATTTCAGCGATGGTCGAAGGGTGTACGTCCTCCATTATTCTGATTATGCAACTGAAAGATATGACACAGAAAACAACAACTAGTTACTGCGGCATAATCAGAAAAGCTGATTACTACATACAGTACAAGTCATATGTCACTTTAAAAAACGAATTCTTTAAAATGGTTCAAATGGCTCTAAGCACTATGGGACTTAACATCTGAGGTCATCAGTCCCCTAGACTCCGAACTACTTAAACCTAATGAACCTAAGGACATCACACACATCCATCCCCGAAGCAGGATTCGAACCTTCGACCGTAGCAGCAGCGCGGTTGCGGACTGAAGCTCCTAGAACCGCTCGACCACAACGGCCGGCAGAAATTCTTTATTCTTGCTCGTTTATTATACTTATAACCCCCAACCTTATGTATTTAGTAGGTTTTTAATTGTTACAATATTATTTGCAGCTAGTTTACGAAGTTTACGAGTGAGCTGCAAGTAGTGTTACGTACGGAAGTCACTGTATTCTTTCATAAACATATTTTATTCTGAGGGTTAACGCTGACATATCACTACATATACCCTCAAGGTTCGCAGCAGCCTACTGACGGAAAACAAGTCTTTCCGGTTGACTTCTATAAAGTTCGGGCTGGATAACCTCAATGTTTGAGGTTCACAACCATGGTATGTCGAAGACGCAACCGGGACAACATAACTCTCCCCGCGTGCATTCCGTCCCGTGCCTCGCGATAGATATTCGTCGCGTGGTTGGCTGTCTGTTGTGGTCCCTCGTGAGGAATCCTCAGCACTCTTACTCGGAGTTGTTTTCATATGACAGGGCTTAAAATTTCAATTCTTTTACTAATTCACATCGTTTGGAAAATTAAATTATCTGCATTACTACTATCATTATTCCGTGTTGAGTTGCGTACCTTATTAACCTTCTTATCCTTACGACTTCTGATACGAAAAACTACAGTTGAAGAAAATGAAAACCGTCCAGTTTCCTCGAGATTCCAACCCGAGTTCTCCACTTCAGTTGCAGTTACTTTGACTGTTGCTCTATCAGCGCTCTCAGCTAAAAGCGTTTACCAAGTGAGTATTTAAGCGGCAATTGTAAAAGTTTCTTCCCTTGATTTCTGGAAAAGTATGCGTTTGCGGACCCCACACTAGATAATGAAAAATTCTCTATTTACCATTATCTATCGATCTCTCCATGTTGGAATCGATTGATCATCTTAACCTGTAGGGGTGACTTTCACAAAACTGGGGGGAGGGGTGTTGGGAGGTGTTGAATCAAAATATCTTAGAGTCCTCCGTTTTTGATTGAACACAAGTGACCTGCCAAATCTGAGCCGAATCGGTAGGCCGTGTCTGAGGCCTTCCCCTTGTCAATATCTCGTCTTCTGTTCGATAATTAGGCATTCCACCGTGGCACAATATTCCAGATGTTAGCGTCTGTCTGCTCATCGAAATCTCCGGAGTTCCGGTTTGTAACCCAGACACCACTCAGATTCTGAATAAAAATCATTATCCGATGCCATTGAATGCTTCTGGTATTTGGAGTCACGTTTTTCTGCCAACGACGCTGTCTGAAGAGGGTCATGTAACACGCTTACGCTTGGACCGTGTGACGCAGCCGAGAGATTCGCACACTGGACTCACACTCGAAAGGAAAACATTAAAATTCCCTCCCGGAAATCCGGACTTAGGTTTTACGCGATTTTCCTTAATCACTTACTGCATATTCCAGGATGGTTCCTTTGAAAGGGATCAACCTATTTCATTCCCCGTCCTTCCATGGTATGAGATTTTGGTCCGTCTTTAATGAACTCGTCTTGAATGGGACTTAACGTTCGTTACATTTCTTTCCCTTTGGACAAGATTCAGCCACTGCAAAGGGAAGAATCATAAATTATCAATGGCATCAGTATGCAGAAGGTTAAGCAGGCCACTGCGTTCAAGCTAAGTGTTTCACTGGGAATGGCGTATTATCAAATAGCATTATGATCACCACTTGGTTTGCAAAATTTTCCAGACATAAACTGTTCCCCCACTTGCGTGAAGAAGGAAGCAACTGTGACATTGTGCTTAGTAATGACATGCATATAGAAGATCTGTCTGTAGACTCTCCTAGCATTTTTTAACAGAGAGGAAAGATTTTACATAAGATGGAGCAAGTTACTGGTAATTAGCAGAAAACTTGGGCTACAGTAGAGGGGCATTATTGCATGGCTTTTTGTGTCGTTTTTGTGGTACTCTTTAGGAACTGTATCTTAAGATGTGCTACACACAAGTTTCTACTGACTTTAATTTTTCTTAGTTCTGAATTAATTATTCGCTCAATCGTCACAGGCAAGATTTATTTATTTATTTCATCGTATGGTGATTTTATACAATATACAGTTGATATAAGGCAAATGATTTTATACATTATACATATGATATTAGACAAGATTAAACCTTAACGTCCGTGTTTTTCAACCAGTTAATTTAGCTGAGTGTGAGAGTGAACAAGTCATCGGGAATTCCAGGGTAGGAATGAAGTGGACAGCGTTGGACTAAATGTTCAACTGTCTGCTCTTATTGATTACATTCACACATTGGTGAACTGATCCAGCCCCATTAGTACCTGAAGTATCGACAGCAACCATGTCCAGTCCTTAACCTGTTGAAGCGGCACCAAAGGTTCCTCAGTAGGTCAAAACCTTTTGGCTTCTTTGTGAGAACAAGGTGTTGGGCTCTTGTTCCCAATGTTTTTTTTTGTTTTGACCATTCATGCTTCCAGCTTTCATTTTGATCAAAACCATCCGCGATTAGCTGTCCTGCAGTAACACTTGCTGGTTTTCTTGATAGCAATCGTTGCGGTGGCGGATGACAGAATTCCTGGTGCAGTGTTACAGAGGGTGATGCAGACATTTTCTTGGCCTCCCTCAGTAGAGCTTGTTTCCGCCTTAAGTGAGGTGGAGGGATGTGACTCTGTACAGGTAACCAGTGGCATGGGGTTGATTTGATGGAACCAGTAATACAGTGCATTGTGCCGTTAAGTTTTGTGTCTACCTTCTTCACATGTACACTTTCCAACCAAACAGGTGCACAATACTCGGCAGCAGAGTAAACAAGACTGATGCCAGTTAAACGCAGACAGTCAGCAGGGGTGCCTCAGGTGGTACCACTGAGGTTATGTAGTATGTTGCTCCTTCCAGCAACTTTATGAGAAAGCTTGGTGATGTGCACTTTGTACCTCAGGGTTCTATCTAGAGTGATTCCGAGATATTTTGGGAAAGGATTGTACCTCATCGTTTGTCCATTGAGCAAAACTCATTTTTGTAGTTCGCAGCAAGATTCGCTAAATGGAAAGAAGAAACTTCAGTTGCAAACTTCAGTTGCTTGGGATCAATCTCCAGGTCTTAGGGAGAGTTGACATCTTCTCCATATTCTCCATAAGAATTCGTTCACCATCTTCGAAATTACTGCCCTGTGGTAACAGTGCGATGTCATCAGCATAGATGAATTTAGTTGATACTGTGGTTGGTAGATCACTAATGTATAAATTGAATAGTGATGGGGCTATAAGAGATCCCTGTGGTAGTCCATTATTTAGTTTCCGTTTATGTCTTTTAGAGCTGCCTAAAAACACTTCAAATTGCCTTTCACTAAGCATGCTGGATACTAGACCCACAATTTCTCGACTTGGTGCAACTTTCAGTAGCTTGTAAATCAGTCCCTGTCGCCAGACAGTGTCATACGCGGCTCTCAGGTCGATGAAGACAACTGTTGATATCAGATGGCCTTGAAAACCTGCTTCAGTATGGGTTGTTAGGGCAAGAACTTGATCGGTGCAGCTGCGTTCTTGTCTCAAGCCAGCTTGTTCAGGAGGGCTAGCAGCCTCAATGAACGGTGCTATTCTGGTTAGGAAGACTCGTTCCAAATGTTTGAATGTACAACTGAGCAGTGCTATAGGGCGGTAGCTTTCTGGGCTGTTTTCATGTTTGCCAGGTTTGAGAGCGGCTATAACTTCCGACAGTTGGAATTGTCTGGGAAGTTTGTTCTGTTCGAGTATGTAAGTGAAGAGCGCAGTGAGCCAGCGTATGCAGTGTGGGCCCATGTTCTTAATGAATTCATTATACACTCCTGGAAATTGAAATAAGAACACCGTGAATTCATTGTCCCAGGAAGGGGAAACTTTATTGACACATTCCTGGGGTCAGATACATCACATGATCACACTGACAGAACCACAGGCACATAGACACAGGCAACAGAGCATGCACAATGTCGGCACAAGTACAGTGTATATCCACCTTTCGCAGCAATGCAGGCTGCTATTCTCCCATGGAGACGATCGTAGAGATGCTGGATGTAGTCCTGTGGAACGGCTTGCCATGCCATTTCCACCTGGCGCCTCAGTTGGACCAGCGTTCGTGCTGGACGTGCAGACCGCGTGAGACGACGCTTCATCCAGTCCCAAACATGCTCAATGGGGGACAGATCCGGAGATCTTGCTGGCCAGGGTAGTTGACTTACACCTTCTAGAGCACGTTGGGTGGCACGGGATACATGCGGACGTGCATTGTCCTGTTGGAACAGCAAGTTCCCTTGCCGGTCAAGGAATGGTAGAATGATGGGTTCGATGACGGTTTGGATGTACCTTGCACTATTCAGTGTCCCCTCGACGATCACCAGTGGCGTACGGCCAGTGTAAGATATCGCTCCCCACACCATGATGCCGGGTGTTGTCCCTGTGTGCCTCTGTCGTATGCTGTCCTGATTGTGGCGCTCACCTGCACGGCACCAAACACGCATACGACCATCATTGGCACCAAGGCAGAAGCGACTCTCATCGCTGAAGACGACACGTCTCCATTCGTCCCTCCATTCACGCCTGTCGCGACACCACTGCAGGCGGGCTGCACGATGTTGGGGCGTGAGCGGAAGACGGCCTAACGGTGTGCGGGACCGTAGCCCAGCTTCATGGAGACGGTTGCGAATGGTCCTCGCCGATACCCCAGGAGCAACAGTGTCCCTAATTTGCTGGGAAGTGGCGGTGCGGTCCCCTACGGCACTGCGTAGGATCCTACAGTCTTGGCGTGCATCCGTGCGTCGCTGCGGTCCGGTCCCAGGTCGACGGGCACGTGCACCTTCCGCCGACCACTGGCGACAACATCGATGTACTGTGGAGACCTCACGCCCAACGTGTTGAGCAATTCGGCGGTACGTCCACCCGGCCTCCCGCATGCCCACTATACGCCCTCGCTCAAAGTCCGTCAACTGCACATACGGTTCACGTCCACGCTGTCGCGGCATGCTACCAGTGTTAAAGACTGCGATGGAGCTCCGTATGCCACGGCAAACTGGCTGACACTGACGGCGGCGGTACACCAATGCTGCGCAGCTAGCGCCATTCGACGGCCAACACCGCGGTTCCTGGTGTGTCCGCTGTGCCGTGCGTGTGATCTTTGCTTGTACAGCCCTCTCGCAGTGTCCGGAGCAAGTATGGTGGGTCTGACACACCGGTGTCAATGTGTTCTTTTTTCCATTTCCAGGTGTGTAAATTACTGTATTATTAAGATCAGCAGACCTCATTATTCTGAGACTGTAACTCTCGCATATCAGTCTACTGAATTTTCCTGTGATTAATTTTTGATTATCTTGTGTTTTAAAAACGAACAAACGAGTGTAGCCTCCTTCTAGTCAGTCTCTTATCTTACGTCTTACAGAATGTAAGAGTACCTTTTTCTTGCTATGCGTAAGTTTGTCATGCTGTTTCACTTTCTGTAATGCAGGTTTCCTATGGTGTTGAACGTCGTATTATCACTGTCCACCGTAACCAAGCACTTTAGCTCTGCGATAACGACTCTGCACCTGACAGTAAAGGAGGAAGTGAAACCAGCAAGTAACAGAGTCATTTTTGACCAGGAGGATGTCTCAGAATTAATGGTCCTTGACAATCTATTGACCACATTCTTTTATTTTATTAGTGGTGAGGTCACTGTGATGCATCTTACGTCCGACCAATTACCCTCCAGTGGAATTATGTACAAACATTTCAGTTGATGCACCCATTTCAATAGAGATACACTACGTCATTCAGCGTTCAACGGTATGTTTACGCGAGTTCTTCCAGAAGGTAACTGCGTCTGCACAATTCACTTGAGGGCCCATCAGGCCCAGGGCAGTGACTGCGGAGGCGCGGCCGGGGGCTTCGGATGGCGGCGTCGGACCGCGAAGGGCGCAGGGCGCAAGGGCGAGGGCCAGGCGCGGTATCCTGACCAGCTGGCAGTACGTGAGGAGGTTATTGGAGATATTGGGAACGTCTGCGTGGCCAGAATTCCTGCCGGGATGAATCCGCCGATGGCCATACGTCACGCAGTGGCTCCTTCCAATAAATCCCCTGGCCCCGCGTGGGTTCACAGTCTCTCTCAATATGAAATGTGAACGTATACTAACTCCCAATGATGTTCAGGTACGTTGGATAGCGTGAACAGCTGAAAACAGACAGTGACAAGATATACTAACCGTCCACTGCTGTGCGCTGTTTTAGCCCACTTTCCACGTCAAGTGTAAATCCTCAACTGTATTTTGGTAAACCTCACTGCGCAATTATAGGATCACTTTTTTTCGAAATCCCGTAATTGTCTCTCGTTGTGACGCATAGATTTGAAATTTACATAAGAGAGCAAGGTTTCGATGTATGTGACGGGAAGGTCATCGCTAAGATGTTGATGCAACCTTTAAGGTGGGTTAATGACGTCACTTTGGAACCATCTCTCTCTCTATTCGTTTAGTCGGTTCCGACTCTTCGTGACCCCATGATCCAAATCACGCCACTTTTTCCTGTCTTGCACTTTCTCCCGTAGACCTTCCAGGTTGGAACACATTGCTTATGTGAAGCCATCGGTCCATCTCATCCTCTGACGTCCTCTTCTTCTAGTTCCTTCAATCTTCCCCAGCATTAATGTTTTTTTCCAGCGAGGCATGCCTTCGCATTGTGTGTCCAAAGTAGATCAGCTTTTGTTTTAACATTAGACCTTCCAGGGAGAAATCTGGTTTAATTAGCTTCAATATTGATCTGTTGGCTCTCTTTGCAGTCCATGGAACTCTAAGAAGTTTCCTCGGAGTCAATTCTTCGCCGTTCAGCCTTTCTAATGGTCCAGGTCTCACATTCATACATCACAACTGGAAAGACCATAGCCCTCACAATACGGATCTTTGTTGCTAGTGTTATATCTCTGGACCTTATAACTGGAACCATAGTTCATTACAATTCCGTCCATCGCCATCGTTCACATGTCACACGATGAGACGGTAGTCTCACCTGTATCTCACCCATTTTTTTTACATCCCTGTGATGGAGGTCAGACACAAAGCGTTGACTCTAGCGGTTTTCTTGAGGATGGACGAGGAAAGCATCTCACAAGGGGCGACCATGGTGTTGGGATCACAGGTTTACTTCGAGCTTTGTACTCCCTTAGCAGGCCGTTCAAAGAACAGAATCTGCAATTAGTAAGATGCACTACTCTAGCAATTCCATGATAATTGGAGGAAATGTTTTACACGTCTAATGTGTACCTAATGTATCTGCGAATAGGTGCGCAACAGAACAGTCCCTGGCGCTGAAATGGATAGCGTTCGAACTTCAAAACACGAACATGAATTAGGCAACGATGGACTCCAGCTCAAACTTAAATTTTAACCTATATTTCTTCATCACTAGTCATATTATTTAATTTATATGACATTTGAGAGATAATATAATTTAAAAAAAAAAACCTGTATTTCCATGCAGTTTTAGTGAGATTCATGTTATTTGACTACTGACTATTTTTAATTAAATGTAATTATTGCAGTTAACTATTGACAAGTAAATGAAGAAACGCATAAAGTTAATTGTGAATTGTACAGTATCCATATAGGTGTAGATGTAGAACGTTAGACGTATAGGAGGTACTTATAAAAATTTTACATCGTTTTTCTGGGAAATTATGAGCCGTTGCATAAAAAGTCGCTACCCATGTTCTCAGAACAGGTCCACCTGTAACTCATCAAAATCCGTGATTAAGGGATGTGATGGTCCCCTTGATAGACCACTTGGCCTGAGTAAACTGCCCGATCCTCCAGCAGCAGGTAGGGGCGTGCAGTCTGTTTGAGCTGTACCCACGTCTCTCGGCTGGGGTCTCAAGCGATGGCACCCAATGGGAAGTCTCGCCCTGGCAGATCTACTTTGAAGACCAGAATCGTCAGGGCCAGCTATATGGCTGGTAGACCAGCGGCTTCGCCCTGTTGACGACGTTTCACGATTGTACTGTTGCTGCTACTCCACACATTCTACCGGTAACTGGCTTGGAGATGGCAACAGTTAGAAAGGAATGCACCAAAGGAAGGGCGGCTCTCAGCTGACTAAGAGAGTACTTGTACTCACTATGCCAATTATGTTACGACACAAGAACTGGCCTACAGGCACTTAGTAAGCTGCGCAAACGACGCGATGTGCTACAGCATGTATCAGTCTAGTCCATAACAAAATGCTATGATGCGGTACCTAGCTGCAGAACTAAACAGGTAGTAGGCGTGTATACTCCTCGGGGGATTACGACTACCAGGCTGCGTTCAATGGAGCTATAGTTGTTTGATTTCTACCATACAGGGTGAGTCACCTAACGTTACCGCTGGATATATTTCGTAAACCACATCAAATACTGACGAATCGATTCCACAGACCGAACGTGAGGAGAGGGGCTAGTGTAACTGGTTAATACAACCCATAAAAAATGCACGGAAGTATGTTTTTTAACACAAACCTATTTTTTTTAAATGGAACCCCGTTAGTTTTGTTAGCACATCTGAACATATAAACAAATACGTAATCAGTCCCGTTTTTTGCATTGTAAAATGTTAATTACATCCGGAGATATTGTAACCTAAAGTTAACGCTTGAGTACCACTCCTCCGCTGTTCGATCGTGTGTATCGGAGAGCACCGAATTACGTTGGGATCCAAAGGGAACGGTGATGGACCGTAGGTACAGAAGAGACTGGAACAGCACATTACATCCACATGCTAACACCTTTCTATTGGTCTTTTTCACTGACGCACATGTACAATACCATGAGGGGTGAGGTATACGTACACACGTGGTTTCCGTTTTCAATTACGGAGTGGAATAGAGTGTGTCCCGACATGTCAGGCCAATAGATGTTCAATGTGGTGGCCATCATTTGCTGTACACAATTGCAATTTCTGGCGTAATGAATGTCGTATACACCACAGTACATCTGGTGTAATGTCGCCGCAGGCTGCCACAAAACGTTGTCTCATATCCTCTAGGGTTGTAGGCGCATCACGGTACACATTCTCCTTTAACGTACCCCACAGAAAGAAATCGAGAGGTGTAAGATAAGGAGAACGGGCTGGCCAATTTATGCGTCCTCCACGTCCTATGAAACGCCCGTCGAACGTGTACCTCACCCCTCATGGTAATGTACATGTGCGTCAGTGAAAAAGACCACTAAAAAGGTGTTAGCATGAGGACGTAATGTGCAGTTCCAGTCTCTTCTGTACCTAAGGTCCATCACCGTTCCCTTTGGTCCCTACGTAATTCGGTGCTCTCCGATACACACGATCGAACAGCGGATGAGTGGTACTCAAGCGTCAACTTTAGGTCACAATATCTCCGGATGTAATTAACATTTTACAATGCAACAAGCGGCACTGATTACGTATTTGTTTATATGTTCAGATGTGCTAACAAAACTAACGGGGTTCCATTTAAAAAAGCGTAGGTTTGTGTTAAAAAACATACTTCCGTGCATTTTTTTATGGTTTGTATTAACCAATTACACTAGCCCCTCTCCTCAGGTTCGGTCTGTGGAATCGATTCATCAGTATTTGATGTGGTTTACGAAATATATCCAGCGGTAACGTTAGGTGACTCACCCTGTATACTCAAGATACATTAGGATGTTGTTGTTGTTGTAGTGGTTTTCACTTAGAAGACTGGTTTGATGCAGCTCTCCAAGCTACTCTGTCCTGTGCCAGCCTCTTCATCAGCGAATAACTATTGAAACGTGTATGCTTCTGAATCTACTTACTATGCTCATCTCGACGCTTCCCTCTACGATTCTTAGCCCCCCCCCCCCCCCCTGCCCCGGTCTCACTCCTCGACCATAGACACACTTCCCTCCAATACGAAACTGGTCACCCCTTAATGTGTCCTATCAACTGGTCCCTTCTTCTAGTCAGATTTCGTCACAGATTTCTTTTCTTCCCGGTTCTATTCAGTACCTCCCCATTAGTTTCGTAATCTACCCATATAATCTTCAGCATTATATTATAGCACCACATTCGAAAGCATCTATTCTCTTCTTCTCTAAAATGTTTATCGTCCATATTTGAATTCCATACATAGCTACATACATCTCCAGACAAATAGTTTGAGATAACGCATCTTAACACTTAAATCAATATGCGTTGGTAAGAAATTTCTCTGCTTCAGAGAGGCTTGTCTTGCCATTGATAGTCTACAATTAATATCTTCGCTACTTCGTCTATCATCAGCTATTATGCTGCCCGAATAGAAGAACTCATATATAATTCCCTCAGCGTCACCTGAGACTAGACTGCTTTCCATTATCCTTGGTTTGCTTTTGTTCATGCTCATTTTATATCCTCCTTTCAAGGCAGTCTACATTCTGTTCAACTACTCTTCCAAGTCCTTAGCTATATCTGACAGAATTACAGAGTCATCGGAGATTCCCTTATTTCTTCCCCGTGAATTTTAATTCCTACTCCAAATTTTTTCTTTGGTTTCCTTTACTGCTTGCTCAATGTTCGGACTGAATAACACCTGAGAGGTGCTACAACCTTGCCTCACTCCATTCTCAACGATTGCTTCTCTTTCATACCCTCTTACAACTGCAGTCTGCTTTGTATACAAGTTGTGAATAGCCTTTCGCTCTCTGTATTGTACACCTAGTGCCTTCATAGTTTCGAAGAAAGTATTTCATCAAACACTATCAAAAGCTTTCTTTAAGCATCAGTGTCTGTAAACATAGTTTTACCTTTTCTTAACCTACCTTCGAAGATACGTCGTGGCGTGAGTATTGCCAAGCATGTTCCTACGTGTCTCTGAACTCCAAAGTGATCTTTCCTAAGGCCAGCGTCTACTAGTTTTCCATTCTTCTGGGCAAAATTCGATGTAGTATTTTGTAACCATGACTGATTAAATTAGTGGTACGATAACATTCACACCTGTCAGCACCTACTTTCTCTGGAATTAACATTATCCCACTCTTCTTGAACTCTGAGGTTTTTTCACCTGTTTCATTCATCTCGCTTACTACATGACACAGTTTTGTCATGTGTAGATCTCCCAAGCCTATCAATAGCTCTGATATAATGTCGTCTCCTCGAGGGCCTTGTTTCGACGTAGGACTTTCTATACTCTGTCAGATTCTTCTCGCAGTATCATATCTCCCATGTCATCTTCATGTACGTCCTCTTACATTTCTATAATAGACGTTCATATTAATTTTTGTCAGCTTCATTTTCTGTACTTTTATATTTTATGCGTTCTTCAATTAAATTCAGTATCTGCTGTTTTAACCAAGAATTTCTATTAAGCCTTGTGTTTTCACCTCCTTGATCCTCAACTTTCTTCACTGCTTAGTCTCTGAAGCTACCAATTTGTCTTGTACAGTACTCCTTTCTGCTGCTGTAGTCAACTGTTGGCTAATGCTCACTCTTAAACCCTCAACAACCTATGGTTGTTTAAGCTTTCCAGGTCGCATCACCTCAATTTTCTATTTTAGTACAATTTCTTCAATTTTAGTCTACAGTTCATGTCCTTCAGAATATAGTCTTCTATTTGTTTCATTGTAGCCTTTCGTTCCGTCAGGTGTTTCCGAATAACTCCTCTCTTTTTTTTAGTACAAGCATTGCTGTTTCCATCCACTGGTTTACAATTGTCTTGATAATAATTCCCCTGTTCTATCTGCAATTCTGTCTGGATTTTTTAAAATGTATCTGGCAGTGTGAATTATATGTGACAAATTACTGCACTAATTCTACTTGTCAACGCCACGCTGAGATTTGCGCCAGCTCTGCTATTATTTTAGAATGTGGTGTACCGTTCGTATGGTCTCACACGGCCAGACGATTCGGCTGAAATTTGGAAGATCGCTTGCGTACAACCTAGAACGAAGGGCTCGAAGATATTTTGGCTCAACACCCTCCCGTTTCTGAGAATATTAACCCTAAAGTTTATGACGAGAAATCGATTCAAAACTGAAGGGATTGATAAATAATTGTAAATAGAACAATTTTCTTCATCAGGTATAGTGTCCACAAATGCATACTTTTCCAGAAATCGAGGAAAGAAACTTTTACAAAAGCCGGTTATGTACGCGCATGGTAAACGCTATTTCCCGATAGCGCAACGGCCTACGTAAACTGGCTCGGAAGAGGAGAATTTGGGTTCGAATATCGAGGAAACCCAGTGGATATTATTCTTCTTGTTTATATTATTCCATATCTCAATTGATAGGGATAGGAGGATTGATAAGGTGAGTAAAGTAAAGATGAATGATAAAAAGATAGGCAAATAAATTCCTCGAACGTCTTTGGATGAAAAAAAGAAACAACTGAAATGTTACTCCTGGTCACTTTATAATGGCTGTTGCACTCACTGTTGCGTGTCCTATCTTCGAACAACTGGATGGACGGTACTTGTCATATGAACATTCGAAACAAATATACTCGCGGCACCTAGAACATCTAATGAATGCAATCTTACGGCAGTTACTCTGTTCCTTTCGAATATTAGACGGAAAGCAAATCTGGTTTACACTTAAATACATGTGTTTTTCGGGAATTAATTTTGATGCGTACCACGCATACGACATCGTTGCCTGAAAAATTGGTGCTGAAAGTTGGTTATGAATTATGGCGTGAATAAATATTGCATCCGTGCGGTTGTGCCATTTCCGCTGGGTTTCCAGAAGCACACTGCAATTCTGAAGCCTACAAAAAAAGTTTCTAACCTGGTGGTAGAAGTAAACATCGCACGGCTGGCTTACAGGTGCGCAACTGGCGGTATTACTTTTACCGTGTACGTCGGTTACCCTCGTCATCAATAAACACGATGTCATACATTAGAATATCAGTTTGCCCACCCCAGCAATCCAATATTAGACAAAACTTGTTATCAGCAACGTATGGTTTTAAAACATTCTCAAGAATTGTTCTGTAAATTGCTTTTGTCAATTTCCCGGATTTGGAGGAAGTAATGTAAACCATTTTCAACGAGTCGGTTAGGCGATTGACCTCTTCTATAATCCGAGGACCAAATCTAATATTTGTTTCTTGTGAACACGGGAAAACCTTAGGCAACACTTTTCCAGACGCTGTGATGGCATACTCCACCGTGTACGAATGTGTTAGCTTTTTTTTCCTACTACCAACTGCGACAAGGGTTCGTTTTTCTCCCTTCATGCGATAACGTGTGTCGAATGTTCACCCGATACTCGCATCCTGTTTGAGCGGTGTTGATCATGTAATTACGATTAAAACCGGTCATATGTGACGTCGTTTGAGTGCTGAAAAGCGACGCCACTTTCTGTAAATCTTATAGATTTTCCACCTCCTTGTGGGAGACGTAAAGGGCTATTACAAATGATTGAAGAGATTTCATAAATTCACTGTAGCTCCATTCATTGACATATGGTCATGACACACTACAGATACGTAGAAAATCTCATAAAGTTTTGTTCGGCTGAAGCCGCACTTCAGGTTTCTGCCGCCAGAGCGCTCGAGAGCAAAATGGCGACAGGAGCCGAGAAAGCGTATGTCGTGCTTGAAATGCACTCACATCAGTCAGTCATAACAGTGCAACGACACTTCAGGACGAAGTTCAACAAAGATCCACCAACTGCTAACTCCATTCGGCGATTGCATGAGCAGTTTAAAGCTTTTGGATGCCTCTGTAAGGGGAAATCAACGGGTAGGCCTGCAGTGAGCGAAGAAACGGTTGAACACGTGTATCTGGACATGCTGGAAAATTGGCTCATGCCACAACTGGAGACCGACGGCGCCGACTTCATCTTTCAACAGGATGGTGCTCCACCGCACTTCCATCATGATGTTCCGCATTTCTTAAACAGGAGATTGGAACACCGATGGATCGGTCGTGGTGGAGATCATGATCAGCAATTCATGTCATGGCCTCCACACTCTCCCGACTTAACCCCATGCGATTTCTTTCTGTGGGGTTATTTGAAAGATTCAGTGTTTAAACCTCCTCTACCCAGAAACGTGCCAGAACTGCGAGCTCGCATCAACGATGCTTTCGAACTCGTTGATGGGGACATGCTGCGCCGAGTGTGGGAGGAACTTGATTATCGACTTGATGTCTGCCGAATCACTAAAGGGGCACATATCGACCATTTGTGAATGCCTAAAAAAACTTTTTGAGTTTTTGTATGTGTGTGCAAAGCATTGTGAAAATATCTCAAATAATAAAGTTATTGTAGAGCTATGAACTCGCTTCAATCATTTGTAATAACCCTGTACTTAGTGACATGCCGTTGACGATGTTTATATTCCGATTTGAAATTCCTTGCCCGAGATAATGATGCAGAAAATTTTAAATCCTTATTGAATTATGATAACAAAACCAGAGGCCGTATTTGAGTCCAAAGTCGTTTATTCTTTGTTAGACATGATGTCATTTTCGACTCCAAATGGTTTCATCTTCGGGCTCCAAGTATAACCTGCGTCCATATCAGTTTTTATGTGCAGTGAACAGCGGGCCAAAAGTAACAGGATTCCGCAACTTCAGTGGCAATAACTATGTCCCGCAAGTCAGATGACGAGTTGTCGTCTGTTATCCGAGTAGCCGATCTCTTTGTGTAATGCATTCATGATCTATCTAGGATAGCCCTACAATTGTCCACCCGTGGCCAAGACTGTTGCAGAGTCGACGAAGCCGTGAGACCATCTACTCGGCTCCAAATCAAATGGCCCCAGTCAGTTTTGGAGACGATGCTGCAAATTGTGTGCACTGTCGGCACCGCAAGTGCGAGGCCAGCAGTCTTCGTCACATCTTCTATCTGCCTGTATGTGCTGAGTATGGCCTCAGCCTCAATACCCAAACGGCAGATGTGATGGCGCCTGTGTGACGCTCGATAGTTACAGGCAGGGCCTGCTGCATATCTCGTATGAGGTCTTCCGGCAGACACTCTGAATGAACATGAGGTTTCGTTCCGATAGTGGAATATATTTACCTAAGGTACACCATAACGCTCCTGACACTACAGCACTTGATAACTAGCAAACCCCACTCTTCGTGTGCCTGCTCGGACCCTGCTGAAGCAACGACCACATGTCTTCTCACAGGTTGTGTGGGCGAAGCCAGATGACCAGTCTCCGCAATGGCCCCCACCTGGAGCGATACCAACGCGTTGCCACCCGCCACTCACCTTGCGGTGAGGGCAGAGTCACCTAGTCGGTTAAACTCAAAGGTGTCTCGACAGCAGAGCTCAAAGGGCAGAGTCACAGAGTCGGCTAAACTCAAAGGTGTCTCGACAGCAGAGTTCGTTGCTGAAACAATAGACACCTGTGGAGTCGTATGCAACGCCCCGGATTCTCCGCCACCGCTAAATCCCGAGCCAACAGCCTGGAAACAGCTGACGGTGGCAAAAAACGTCTTCAGCTGTTCGATAACTGCTGTCATCTCCTGCTGATGCACACTGTGCATGTACTGTAGTACTACTAGCTTAAGACTTGACTATAAAATCACGCACAGAAAGCTGAACAATAAGTTGCTATCTTCCTGACGAGTGTCGAATGGTACCTGATCCCTTTGTGAGCTCTGAAGCTAGGCGTTCAAAAGAAATGATATCTATGCTATAGATTGCGTGAATGTTCTCTTTGCAGTTGCTAAACGAGAGATCACAGCCCTTAAATACAAAAACACGCCCGGAATTTCGTAAGTAAACTACAAAAAAATACAGATCGAGCTAAATAGGTAACATCCTGCACTGCTGGCGTGTCGCAGGCGGCAGCTGGAAAATAACTAGGCTGAAACTAACGGTCGCTGGTGTTCCAAAATAAACAATTGTCAAGTGCACTACAGATTGCGCGCATCTACGTTTTACAGTTACTAAAATGCTGGATTGCACCAATAAAATACAAAACATGCAAGGAATTTAAGATTAAACTACGAAAAAACAAAAAAAGGCTAAATACGTAACTTGCTGCAGTGCTGGCGTATCATGTGTCACAGGGGACAGCTGGAATTTACCTCAGATACTTTTGGTCATGTAGCATTTTTACTAACTCTTCTGCCGGCCGCGGTGGCCGTACGGTTCTGGCGCTGCAGTCCGGAACAGCGAGGCTGCTACGGTCGCAGGTTCGAATCCTGCCTCGGGCACGGGTGTGTGTGATGTCCTTAGGTTAGTTAGGTTTAAGTAGTTCTAAGTTCTAGGGGACTTATGACCTAAGATGTTGAGTCCCATAGTGCTCAGAGCCATTTGAACCATTTTGAACTAATTCTTCTGTTTGTTTTTGTGTCTCCTCCAACAGCTGTCAACAGTCATCAATTAATTACAAGCGCGTCGCTAATAAAGCCTTAAATAGTTCAACGTTTTTCGCATTGAGCGCTCTACGCAAATTGCGGTAAATCGATAGTATTGGCACATGCTCACTGTAACGTTTATTTTTAGAATCATTGTATAATTAGTTTAGAGAACTTATTTATGCTCAACAATAAAATTAGAGGTTCACTATTTCGAAGCCTCGTAATTGTCTCTCATTGCGGAGCATACGTTCTAAATTAGGTTCAAAAGTGCCTGGATACTTTCTGTGTAATGGTGCAATAGCCTGACGCCCTGTGACGTTATCCCCGGCCTCGGTGATGCTACAAACGGCAGGCTGTTGATACGTGGCGTGAAATGCTGCCAGAGCTCAGATGTTCACGTGGATTACTGACGTCAAGTTGGCTTCAAATTTCACCACAATTCTACTCGTCACCTTCGTGGACATGTCACGCAATGGGAAGGTCGTCACAACGCCTCATAGCTACATTTCATCACTTCTCTTCAGATCGCTCCGATGCAGGTCAGAACCATGACACCTTGCGTTTATTCAAGCGAACGGATGGCTGAGACACACCGCCGCTTAAAATCGACACGACACGAAGAGGTCTACACTGAAACCACAATTGCAGCGTCTGGGGTGTAGACAACGAATCGATAAACTCTTCAGGCGCCAGAACAGCGGGAAAGCTCAACTGGTGTGGAAGTTTATGACGCGTAAATTTGTAACGTTTTCAGCGAAGTTGCGTGGGGGGCACAGAGGGTGTTTTTGCTGAAGTTTGGGGGGGAAGGGGTTGCGGGGGGGAGGGGAGGGGTTGGAGGGGTTGGCTCCTAGGGGGACGTGAAGCCTTTTTCTGAGTGTCGGTGTGTCTGACAAGGGAATGTGACAACGCTGGGATCACGGATTGACTTCAAACTCTGTACGCCTGTACTATGCCATTAAAACAACATAATGTACAAGTAGCAAGGTGAGCTACTCTGGTAATTCTGAGAAAATCGCAAGAGAATATTTACACGCCTGTAATGTTACTGGTGTGTCCGTGCATAGGCGCTAGAGTTCATGGTGGTTAAGTGGTTAGCGTTCGAGCTTTGTAGGACGAACGTGTGCGAGTCAACCCTTCATTTTTGTACTACAAGTGTCAATTCTGTGATATTAAAAAAATTGCACTTACACTATTCGTTCTCTCTACATTAGCAACGTCTCACCGATGAGCACAAGTCCGCCGCTCGTGGTCTCGCGGTAGCGTTCTCGCTTCCCGAGCACGGGGTCCCGGGTTCGATTCCCGGCGGGGTCAGGGATTTTCACCTGCCTCGAGATGACTGGGTGTTTGTGTTGTCCTCATCATTTCATCATCATCCAGGAAAGTGGCGAAATTGGACTGAGCAAAGATTGGATAATTGTACGGGCGCTGATAACCACGCAGTTGAGCGCCCCACAAACCAAACCAACCATCACCGATGCGCATGCGCTGTGGCCGACCGCTTCTAGGCGCCTCAGTCCGGAACCGCGCTGCTGCTACGGTTGCAGGTTCGAATCCTGCCTCGGACACGGATGTGTGTGATGTCTTTAGTTTGGTTAGGTTTAAGAAGTCCTAAGTCTAGGGGACTTATGACCTCAGATGTTAAGCCCAATTGTGCTTAGAGCCATTTTGAACCTTTCTGTCACACGAAAGGTCTTCTTAAGTTCACTCCTTACTGCTCCAGCAAGAACTGGGGTGACACTGAAATGAGAAACCTCTACAAACATTTTTACAGAAAAGGAGAATGTGGACCCCAGAGATGGCAGAGATAATAAAACCAACAACACCAACTCGTTCGCCGAGCGAGACATACGTCGGAATGACTTTTTGGTGTCCTGACGACGTCAAATGGCGCGACCGTTTCGCGGTTACGGTTAATTACTCAGCTAACACGGGACATCAGCGACTAAAAGGTAGATTAATTTTCACTTTTTCTTTCTTAATGCATTTGACGAGAACCAACCACCTTACTATCTAAGGACGTCACCGAAGCGAGAGATGAAACATCAGACATAAAGATGTGTCTTGAGCCACGGGTCTTAGTTTTCACAAAAAATATAAACACCAACCGTCATAGCCCTCAGTGTGCGTATAACTTACCACACACTGTCCACCACCCATATGACAGCCTCTATAAAATATTCCAGGATGTATTTGTAGCTCAAGGAAACTGTAAAGACCACTGTAATTATTGTCCAAGCTCAACTGTCCGTAGGTAAACGACCCTGTGGTTAAAAGCAAAATTTCGTAGACGTCGAATCATACAAGAATGAAGTCATTTTTCGTTTTACTCTACATCATTGTAAATATTTAATCTATATTGACATGTGCTTTTGATCTTCCATCAGATAAGCTTATAATCCCTTTCAGTATACCACGCACTTTACTTTTGTTACACGAAGTGCACCAAACGTACATGTATATTCAAAGAGAACTCGTACATACAGTGGTATTTCACTTTTACACGTAGTCCCTTACGATGCTTTCACTCATATTACATACACCTGAATATTTCGCAACTTATAAAAGATTCATACGTTGAATCTTTAAATATTTACAGCAACTGAATAACAGTAACTTATAAAAGATTCATACTTTCGAACTTTAAACATTTACAGCAACTGAGTAACAGCAGATTAAACTATGTTCGAGAATTCTGTCAATCTTACTAAATAACGTTTTATTTTCCACTTACGTATCTTCATCCAAATAATCCAGTAGGCTGGAAATTAGTGAAAGTGGCTACAAGCTGAAATTATTTGGTACTGGACTTTAAATTTTGGCATTCATCTGACAGCCAGACGAACCTCCAGAAAAATCATTGTCCAAACACGGAGATTATAAAAAGAAGGGACAAGTGACATTTATAAGATGTAGATCGTCAAAAGTGGATGTTTGTGTACATGTGCATGTGTGTGTGTTGTCTGCAAATGACTGAGCCACGTAAGGTCTGTAAGTGAAGAGAGTAGAGTGAACTGTTGCCAATACGATCGAATGACAAGACTATTTCTTTCTACTTGAATATCATTAATGACTGGTCGCCTAAGTGTCGCTGCTGTACTCGTTGCACCTGATGTTGGCTGTATTAGGGAAATAGGTCTTAAAACTAATATCTAACCAAGGCATTGATTTCCGTGGGTTAATTCGTTGCAAAGGTTAATGATTTCCTCCGCTGGTCCTAGGGGCTTTTTTTTTTTTTTTTTGGATGTTTAATATAAGAAGATGAAACTACTCTAGCAAACCCAGTAAGAGATATCCCCAAAACTTAAAACTGCGATCCATTTTTGATTACACTACTGGCCATTACAATTGCTACACCACAAAGATGACGTGCTACAGACGCGAAATTTAACCGACAGAAAGAAGATGCTGTGATATGCAAATGATTAGATTTTCAGAGCTTTCATACAAGGTTGGCGCTGGTGGCGACATCTACAACGTGCTGACATGAGGAAAGTTTACCAACCGATTTCTCATACATAAACAGCAGGTGACCGACGTTGCCTGGTGAAACGTTGTTGTGATGCCTCGTGTAAGAAGGAGAAATGCGTACCATCACGTTTCCGACGTTTATAAAGGTCGGACTGTAGCTTATCGCGATTGTGGTTTATCATATCTCGACATTGCTACTCGCGTTGGTCGAGATCCAATGACTGTTAGCAGAATATGGAATCGGTGGGTTGAGGAGGGTACTACGGAACGCCGTGCTTGATCCCAACGGCCTCGTATCACTAGCAGTCGGGATGACAGGCATCTTATCCGTATGGCTGTAACGGATCGTGCAGCAACATCTCCATCCGTGAGTCAACAGATGGGGACGTTATCAAGACCACAACCATCTGCACGAACAGTTCGACGACGTTTGCAGAAGCATGGACTATCAGCTCGGAGACCATGGCTGCGGTTACCCTTGGCGCTGCATCGCAGACAGGAGCGCCTGCGATGGTGTACTCAACGACGATCCTGGGTGCACGAATGGCAAAACGTCATTTTTTTCGGATGAATCCACGTTCTGTTTACAGAATCATGATGGTCGCATCCGTGTTTGGCGACATCGCGGTGAACGCACATTGGTATCGTGTATTCGTCATCGCATTACTGTCGCATCACCCGGCGTGATGGTATGGGGTGCAATTGGTTACACGTTTCGATCACCTCTTGTCCACACTGACGGCACTTTCAACAGTGGACGTTACATTTCATGTGTGTTACCACCCGTGGCTCTACCCTTCATTCGATCCCTGCGAAACCCTGTATTTCTGCAGGATAATGCACGACCGCATGTTGCAGATCCTGTACGGGCCTTTCTGGATACAGAAAATGGTCGAAAGCTGCCCTGTCCAGCACATTCTCCAGATCTCTCAGCAATTGAAAATGTCTGGTCAATGGTGGCTGACCAGCTGGCTCGTCACAACACTCCAGTCACTACTCTTGATGAACTGAGGTATCGTGTTGAAGCTGCATGGGCAGCTTTACCTGTACACGCCATCCAAGTTTTGTTTGTCTAAATGCCCAGCCGTATCAAGGCCGTTATTACGGCCAGAGGTGGTTGTTCTGGGTACTGATTTCTCAGGATCTATGCACCCAAATTGCGTGAAAATGTAATCACATGTCAGTTCTAGTATAATATATATGTCCAATGAATACCCGTTTATCATCTGCATTTCCTCTTGCTGTAGCAATTTTAATAGCCAGTAGTGTATTTCTCGGACGTTAAGTCGTCGACAAAAATATAAACATAAATTATTTTTAGGTCTCCATATTATTTCCAAAATTGATTTTTCTGTTGCAGATCTTCACTAGCAACAAACTGTTAGAGGTTGTTCAGGGATACTTGTGAACATTATGGAATGAGGGGCCGACAGTTTGCAGCGACTCGTTACACAGTTATAGCATTTCGTGTTTTTTCTTCTTTTCCCAACCAGCTTTCTATCTTTGTTCCTCTGAAAACAGTGCACAACAGCAGAAACGTCGACGGTATATTGGTTAACAAAGCTGTTGCATTCACTCGCGGTACTTTCTGTTGACAACACTAATGCTCACTTTTGTGCAGGACCTGAAGCTTGCATTCAGCATTGCTCCGTTGTGTCTCGGGTTTGATTTTATTAGTCTTAGTTCCACATTAACAGTGATACACAGCAGTAGGGACAGATTTTGTGACGAAGGGTTGCCCTCTTGCGTGGGTTCACTGAATGCGCTGGTAGGGCGATACAAGTACGCTTCGTTTAGCCCGTACTGCAGACACGGTCACATCGTCATAATACTTTTGCATCTTTACATAGGCACCTGCAAGAAACCGGAACCTTTCCTGATAGAACGATGTCATGTTACAGACCTTTTCTATGATTTGAAGGTAGTTTCACAGAAACAAATGTGATATGCGTAAAAACCGAATTAATCACAATTATATTATTATCCTACAACGCCGCAGAAGATTGTGGGTCTCTGTTACCAAAATATTCGGATAACATCACTGAACTATTTCCGAAAGTTTGTTCCTACAGTTCTGGTTCATCGGGTATACATAAACAATGTTTCCTTTAAAAAATTATTAATGCTTTCGTGGACACATGCTGATACAGGGTAGCAATTATCGAACTACACTCAACACAACTGTCATTATTTCTAAACGGTTTGGGTTAGGGCTTTCATGCTGCACTGTTGACCGCGAAGTTTAAGAATTAGTATGCGCGTGAGCGCCTTGTTGCTGTCGGTCATTTGCACGTGAAAATGTCGCGGTACAGATTGCCTGAGCATGTAGCACTTGTGAACCGTCTACTGTGCGACTAACAACAGCCCAGCTACGGACCAAAGTAAGTTTGCGTCCGAGTTCAAGCTGAAGACAATCGGTCCAAGTGTGCTAACAATCAAGAATTTGATTCGCAAGTTAGATAGAACGGGTAGTCTTTGCGACGACAGTATTGGCAAAGTAGGTCGTCAAGGAAGGATGAAAACGCCGGACAACATCGAGAAGACACACCAGCCCCAGGAAATCGATCAGATGAACTGGACAAGTGGTGGGGATCAACTGGGTGACAATGCGACAAATTGTTATTGAAGACATGCATCTCTTCCCATTTAAACTCATCAGCCATTAAGCCCCAGGCCCACGGAACAGCGGTTGTGTTTCGCCAACACTATTGTCCACAGAACTGACGAACAGGGCTTTGATGTGTATATGGTTGGGTTTAGCGACGAAGCCCACTTTCATTTGGACGGGTTAGTCTATAACCAAAACTAGCGCGTTTGGGGAATTGAGAACCGACATTGGGCGATCTAAGAGTCTCTTCACCCTCAACGGGCGACTGTGTGATGTACAATGTCCAGTCGCGCAATTATCGGTGCGATATTCCTTGATGGCGCAGTGACTACCGAACGGTACGCGAAGGTTTTGGATGATGATTTCATTCCTATTAGCCAAAGAGACGAACAGGGCTTTGATGTGAATATGGTTGGGTTTAGCGACGAAGCCCACTTTCATTTAGATGGGTTAGTCCATAACCAAAACTAGCGCGTTTGGGGAATTGAGAACCGACATTGGGCGATCTAAGAGTCTCTTCACCCTCAACGGGTGACTGTGTGGTGTACAATGTCCAGACACGCAATTATTGGTGCGAAATTCCTTGATGGCGCAGTGACTACCGAACGGTACGCGAAGATTTTGGATGATGATTTCATTCCTATTATCCAAAGAGACCCTGACTTGGACAAGATGTGGTTTATGCAAGACAGAGCTCTATCCTGTCGAAGCAGGAGAGTGCTTGATATCCTGTAGGAGCACTTTGGGAACCGCATTCTGGCTCTGGGGTTCCTAGAGACCACTGGCATGGGCCTCGATTGGCCGCCATATTCTCCAGATTTGAACACATGCTACTCACTATTGTTGCACTATATTAAAGACAAGATGTACAGAAATAACCCTAAAACTATTGCTGAGCTGATAACCGATATTCAGGATGTCATTCACAGCATCAATGTTCCGACACTTCAGACGGTCATGCAGAATTTCGCTACTCGTCTGCGCTACATCATAGCCAAATGATGGCAGGCATATCGAACATGTCATAACCTATATCGGAATATCTGCAGTGACGTTTACATGTTGAAAAAAGTGTGTGCACGTTTTATTTTTCATATAGTTTAACAATTGTCACTCTGTATGTTATCTATGTTGCTCATCTTCCCCGTAGCTTAATATTGGTTCTCTCATTTACACTGTCGAACGCTTTTATTAGATCCACAAATCCAGTGAGCGTGCCTGGAATTTTCGTCGGTCTAGTTTCCATTATCAGAACTGCCTCTCTATTGCCTTCACAATTTCTAAGGTCAAAGTGATCGTCACCTAAGGAATTTTCAATGGCCTTTTCCGTTCTTGTGTATATTATTATTGTCTCGAACGCGAATAAGCGATCCGTTAAGCTAATTGCGTGATAGTTCTCGCACTTATCTGTCTATGACACTTTCGAAATTCTATGGACGGTATTTTTCTTCTAAAGCCTGATGGTATGTCCCGAATCCAAACTCACAGATTCTACACACCGACATCAAAACTGGCTTGTTTGCCTCTTCCTCCAATGATTTTAGGAGCCCCGAAGAAACGTTACTCATCTCTACAGCCTTATTCGATAGCAAGACCTCCATTTCGACTACCATTCCATTTTCTGTTAGCTCATCAGACTGTACGTTCCCCTGCTAGAGTCCTTCAGTGTACTCTTTACACCACCTGCTCTCTCCTCTGCGGTTAACACTGGAATACCCATTGCAGTCTTAATGTTGATGCCATTGCTATTAATTTCTCGATAAAATTTTTCAGCTTCTCTATACTCTGAATCAGTCCTCCCGAGGACCATTCCGTTTTCGGTGTCTTCGTCTTTTTGTGTATGTCTTGGCTTTCGCATACCTGTACATCCTTTTTGTTCCATTCCCAAGTGACTTACATTGTTGTTTTCCTGTCATTCCCTATATATTTTTGTATTTATTTCTTCCATCGATCAGATTATATATGTCTTCTGCTACCCAAGGTTTCTGCACCGTTACGTTCCTTGTTATTGTATTTGCTTGTCCAGCCTTTAATTTGCAGGGCATAAATTAAAAATATTTTCGGAAAGAGCAGAGAAAAGTTTCAGAACCTCTCTTAGAGAAACATGTGATGTATGTGTTCTGCTGAAACTTAGTGTTAATTAAGACAACGAACGGAACAAAAAAGATAACTTTTAGCAAATACAATACAGACTCCCGTAGCATAAGTTACTTGTATTAACTAAAAACTTCTGAAGTGATAATTGTTTTTCATATCCCTTACTACATAATAAAGTCAATACCACCCTAGAAATTTCTTGAGGATTGTGGAATAGTTTCTAAACACTGCTCAGAGAAGCCGAAGACCTTCTTATCTCTCTTACACAAGTGTCGTCAGTCTATTAGTAAGAAGGACGTTTACTTACGCCAATTTGTGTCTCGTTTCTCAATTTCATCTTTTCCACAGACTTGGCGAACCAATACGCATGGATTTCTACCAATGAATGCCGTCTAATGATACCGTCGTAACCTCCGCAAAATCACTAAAGTACCCTGTAGACTTTCTTACTCGCGGTTAAACGAATCAACCTCGTATTTCCTTTAATTTTTGTAGAGTCCTGTCTTGCAGTTTTATCCAGATTGGTCGGAGTAGTGTATTTCTTGTTATCATATTCATGTTGATGACCATCATCACATCAGCACCACCATCAGCATCACTGTCATTTCCGCGAGAAGTCATGCGCTAGTGCTATTTATCTTTCAGTGTTCCAGGTTGCTCTACGCTTCATCTCTCAGCTGATAGGTGACAGCTTACTCTTTGGCAGACTACACGCTTTAAATAGTTAATTACACTCATGAGACAAAACGTTATACCCACTGCCCACCGCGAGGTTTTATGCTACCCGGTGGGGTTGGAGGCACGAGACGCGGTAAGAGAAGTATATGAGCGGATCAGAGACGAATGGGGAATCAGTATACAGGGTGTTTCAAAAATGACCGGTATATTTGAAACGGCAATAAAAACTAAACGAGCAGCGATAGAAATACACCGTTTGTTGCAATATGCTGTGGACAGCAGTACATTTTCAGGCGGACAAACTTTCGAAATTACAGTAGTTACAATTTTCAACAACAGATGGCGCTGCAAGTGATGTGAAAGATATAGAAGACAACGCAGTCTGTGGGTGCGCCATTCTGTACGTCGTCTTTCTGCTGTAAGCGTGTGCTGTTCACAACGTGCAAGTGTGCTGTAGACAACATGGTCTATTCCTTAGAACAGAGGATTTTTCTGGTGTTGGAATTCCACCGCCTAGAACACAGTGTTGTTGCAACAAGACGAAGTTTTCAACGGAGGTTTAATGTAACCAAAGGACCGAAAAGCGATACAATAAAGGATCTATTTGAAAAATTTCAACGGACTGGGAACGTGACGGATGAACGTGCTGGAAAGGTAGGGCGACCGCGTACGGCAACCACAGAGGGCCACGCGCAGCTAGTGCAGCAGGTGATCCAACAGCGGCCTCGGGTTTCCGTTCGCCGTGTTGCAGCAGCGGTCCAAATGACGCCAACGTCCACGTATCGTCTCATGCGCCAGACGTACAAAATTCAAACGCGGCAACCCCTCAGCGCCGCTACCATTGCCGCACGAGAGACATTCGCTAACGATATAGTGCACAGGATTGATGACGGCGATATGCATGTAGGCAGCATTTGGTTTACTGACGAAGCTTATTTTTACCCGGACGGCTTCGTCAATAAACAGAACTGGCGCATATGGGGAACCGAAAAGCCCCATGTTGCAGTTCCATCGTCCCTGCATCCTCAAAAACTACTGGTCTGGGCCGCCATTTCTTCCAAACGAATCATTGGCCCATTTTTCAGATCCGAAACGATTACTGCATCACGCTATCTGGACATTCTTCGTGAATTTGTGGCGGTACAAACTGCCTTAGACGACAGTGCGAACACCTCGTGGTTTATGCAAGATGGTGCCCGGCCACATCGCACGGCCGACGTCTTTAATTTCCTGAATGAATATTTCGATGATCGTGTGATTGCTTTGGGCTATCCGAAACATACAGGAGGCGGCGTGGATTGGCCTCCCTATTCGCCAGACATGAACCCCTGTGACTTCTTTCTGTGGGGACACTTGAAAGACCGCCAGAATCCAGAAACAATTGAACAGCTGAAGCAGTATATCTCATCTGCATGTGAAGCCATTCCGCCAGATACGTTGTCAAAGGTTTCGGGTAATTTCATTCAGAGACTACGCCATATTATTGATACGCATGGTGGATATGTGGAAAATATCGTACTATAGAGTTTCGCAGACCGCAGCGCCATCTGTTGTTGAAAATTGTAACTACTGTAATTTCGAAAGTTTGTCTGCCTGAAAATGTACTGTTGTCCCAAGCATATTGCAACAAACGGTGTATTTCTATCGCTGCTCGTTTAGTTTTTATTGCCGTTTCAAATATACCGGTCATTTTTGAAACACCCTGTAGCAACGATAAGTAGAGCAAACGGGGAAATCGGACGACTTAAGCGACTTTGGCAAATGCCAGTTTTCTGCGGCTTAGTGCCTGGGAGCAAGCATTTCGGAAACAGCCAAGCTGATAGGCTGTTCACTTGTTACTGTCTTGAGCATCTATGGGAAGTGGTTGATGAATGCTGAAACCACGAGTGGGCGACAAGAAGTTGGACGTCCGTACCTCATCACAGAGCACGGGGATCGGAGGTTTGTCCGCTGTCTAAGGCAGGATAGAGGTGCGATCTGTAGCAGATCTGACGACGAGTACAGTGCTGGCGCTGATGCAAGGGTTTCTGAGCACGCCGTTCAATGCACAGTTTTGAACACAGTGCTCCACAGCAGAGGACCCCTACGGGTCCCCATGTTGACTCAGCAACATCGTCACTTGTGATTGCAGTGGACACGGGATGTCAGTGGAATCGTGCCACCTCGTCGAATGGATCCCGTTTATTGCTAACGCAGGTCGATGGTTGCGTTCATATAAGCCGTCATCCAGCTGAATGGCTGCTGCAAACACGCAGCGCGCCACAGGTGCAGACAGGTGGGAGCAGTATTCTGTCATGGGGACCATTTACCTATCTTCCATCGGACTTGCGATGGTAATGGAAGGGTCCGTGACAGCTGCGGACTATTTGTAAATTATCAGGGACCGCTTGTAACCCCTTATTCTTGACCTCTTTCCCAAAAGCCCTGGCATCTTCCAGCAGAATAACCATGTCGCAACAGCAGAATCGTGCTGCATTGGTTTGAAATGCATGATAGTGAACTCAAGTTAATGTCTTGGCCATCAAATTCGCATTATCAGAATGAGAGACAACTCAATGGAACGCTCTTGCGTGCCAGCTGCACGCCCACAAACAAACCACCCGTGAATTAAGGGAATTGTGGTCATAATGTTTTGGCTGATCATTGTATATCGGTACCAAAGATGTTTATGGAGTTTGGTACAATCATGCTTGAGAAAGAATGAAACCTTTAAAGTTTATTTCAGTGGATACTCACACCATTTCCGTTTATTGATTTTTCTGGTTCCAAGCCTTCAGTCATTATCAAAAGCCTGTTATATTTCTTGGCCCTTGGCTTCGGCACAGTTTGGAGGGAGTGAACTCAAGCTCGATGATCCTTCTGTTCTACTAGGAGTATAGATTGCAGAACTGAGCATAGCCTACTGCGCATATTGGCAACATAATTGCAAGATCTTCGTATCTCCGTCTGCGTTTGTCTGCGTGAGCCAGATAATCCTGTATGTATATCAGTAAATTCCTCAACGATATAGAAAGACATCTGTATTTAGCTACTGAATTCGGTGCTACATTATATCATTTTTCTCTCTTCCTGTGATGAATCTGTTAATCACGCGCCTAAGTAGGTAATCACCATTAAACCTCGACAGCACGCACAATCAAATACATGTCTGAGAACATGTGTTACTTCCTTCGTGTTTACGGTATTGGCGGCGCCAAAACGTTAACGAGACTGAAATGTTGGAACCACCGTTCTCTGAGATATAGTCGAAAATCAAGAGCTGAAGTACACTACGCACCAGTAACGTACAAAATTTAAAGAAATAATTAAATGGTGATGAAATATATCTGCATCTTCGTACAGTATCGACCGAATGTTATTATAATCATCCCTATTCTTTTTCAAAAACAGTCTTTTTTCCTCAGTATCCATACCGTATTTTAGGTAACGTTATATCCTATATTCCAGTTCCCTTTGAAATGTAAGCTGATCTTCTTCAGCAGACCTGCTGCATGTGTGTGTAGCTTTATATCCCATACATTTAAATGATGTGCTTCTCCTGGTGTGACATAACATGAACTTACACTAAACTCATATTTACTGTGTCCCATATTTCACAGCCCTAACGCCGAGACACTGAGCACATAAACATATTGTAATAGACCATCATACAGGAAGGATGGCGTGGTCTACTCATTCGCAAGAGGAAGAAAGTCGATTGGTATACGTTTTTGTATTTCTGTACCTTCAGGAACATGACTCTTCCAGTGTAAGTCGAAACACTAAACAGAAAAAAATTAACCCGTTGTTTTACATCTATCATAGTTCTGTAACGTCCTCTTTAATACACAACTGATCCAAGTATACATTTTTTATGAAATTTGTCAGAGTTTTTCTCATCATTCTGTTTTCTGTATAGCTCACAATATCGGACTGATTACAATACGAGAAATGTTGGAATACCATACGTATTTCCTGTAATATTCGTGTAGTTTCTGTTTGATTTATTATAAGGACTCCATCGATATACAACATATTACTGTGAACACCATCTGTCCTGTCTCAAACTTGGATTTAGAGATTACTAGCAACTGTATAGTTATTACTGCTCTGTGTATTTTGCGGTAGAAAATCAGTACATTTGTGTCCCTTTGCTCGATTTCAAGACGTTATAGATCCTCTGCTGTAGTACAATCTGCTGGAACCGGATCTTTCCTTCAAAAGATACCAACGTATTGAAGAAAACGAAACTTCACCGGTGACCGTTCACATTTACCGTTGTTCGTTATTACTCTTACCCGTACTATGTGGCTTCCTAGTTTTCGGCGTAATTGAGGCATCACCTAATTCCTTCATAACGTAATGTGTATCGCTTCCTCACCCTATTGATTATGACACAGCTGTTCTATTCTGTTAGAGATGCTGCATAGTTCAGATAATTCGCGATCTCAAAATCAAGGTCGTCAAAGGTCAATGCGAACCTAGTCCTTTTTACGTCTCCGTCATGCAAGCGATATTTGCACGTTTTGCGCTTGACGACCTGATGACGCGGAGCATAATTAATGATTTGCAAATATTTGCTTCACAATTGTGCCAGCCGACGGTGGCCGTTACAAAGTGGTAATCATAAGCTAACACACGTTCATAACGACGTTTACATTTATCCACATTCGAAAATACAAGTGGCTGTGTCTGTAAACATCTACTGCCCGTTTGACGGTAGACCGAAGCATATGAAATGCTACAAACTCTTCATTTAACATGTTTAAATACAAAGCCACTTCGTGCTGCCGTCTGACAGTGGGATGTATATGATAATTAACTAAATTTATAGTTGTAAACAAACTGACACATTAACAGTGTTTATAGAGGGACACAAATCGAACGAATCTGCATTACAGGGAAAGCGTGATCAGTGTAACGATGGAACTCATACCGGTGCCCGGAAACTTCTGTCGTACGAGGAAAGCTTGCGTATTCGTCAAGGCGATATGTGAAATTATAACGCGTGAGAATCCAAAGATACTAACACACGGGAAGTTCGTCTATAATAGGAACAAGTGCAGTATTTACACGCCGAGAGATGAAAGAGAGTACGCAGACTCTGCCTTAAATCCGGAAACATTCCACGTCCCAGAATTTGGTTAAAAAACATTTAACAAAGGAACTAGAAAACGAAGCAGAATACGTATAATGCACAATCCACAGTCTACGCCGCAGCTATACTATCTCATTGTAATTTTCTGACGCAAAGATGCGCACATTATGTGCGCTCACATTTCGGATCAGGTAAAAAGGCGATTCATCATTGAAGACGGCATGATCCACATAATCTTCGTCATCATGCAGCAACATCTCGTTTGCTGATTTTGGTACGTAGACCGTGGTCTGTGGGCCTTAAAGCTTG
Organism: Schistocerca cancellata; assembly: GCF_023864275.1. Taxonomy (NCBI): domain Eukaryota; kingdom Metazoa; phylum Arthropoda; class Insecta; order Orthoptera; family Acrididae; genus Schistocerca; species Schistocerca cancellata. The sequence continues at coordinate 55,262,614 of NC_064626.1, forward strand.
TAGCAACTACAAATGATGAGGACCTTGCTGTTAGCGTTTTCTTAAAAATCTCCACCAAAAAGTCCGTAAAACTGGTAATTCACGACTAGTGTCCCGAAATATTTTCTGGTGGCTACGCGTAGAAGACTCACATTCGTTCACCACGTACTTCAGCCACTCTTGGTCGTTCCATACGCTTCCTTTTACGCACACGTATACACCACTCGCCATTAAAATTGCTACACTAAACAGAAATGCAGATGATAAATGGGTATTCATTGGAAAAATATATTATACTAGAACTGACATGTTATTACATTTCCACGCAGTTTGGGTGCATAGATCCTGAGAAACAAGTACCCAGAAAACCCACCTCTGGCCTTGATACGCCTGGGCATTGAGTCAAACAGAGCATGTATGGCGTGTACAGCTACCACTACCCATGCAGCTTCAACACGATACCACAGTTCATCAACAATAGTGACTGACGTATTGTGACGAGCTAGTTACTCGGCCACCATTGACCAGACGTCTTCAATTGGTGAGAGATCTGGAGAACGTGCTGGCCAGTGCAACAGTCGAACATTTTCTGTATCCAGAAAGGTCCGTGCAGGACTTACAGCATATGGTCGTGCATTATCCTGCTGAAATGTAGGGTTTCGCTGGGATCGAATGAAGGGTAGAGCCGCAGGTCGTAACACATCTGAATTGTAACGTCCACTGTTCAAACTGCCGTCAATGCGAACAAGAGGTGACCGAAACGTGTAACCAGTGGCACCCCTTACCATCACGCCGGGTGATACGCCAGTATGGCGATGACGAATCTACGCTTCCAACGTGCGTTCACCGCGATGTCGCCAAACACGGATGCGATGATCATGATGCTGTATACAGAACCTGGATTCGTCCGAAAAAATGACGTTACGCCATTCGTGCATCCATGTTCGCCGTCGAGTACACCATCGCAGGTGCTCGTGTCTCTAATGCAGCGTCAAGGGTAACCGCAGCCATGGTCTACTAGCTGATAGTCCATGCTGAAGCAAACGTCGTCGAACTGTTCGTGTAGATGGTTGTTGTCTTGCAAACGTCCCCATCTGTTGACTCATGGATCGAGACATGGCTGCACGATCCGTTACAGCCATGCGGACAGGATGCCTGTCATCTCGACTGCTAGTGATACGAGGCCGTTGGGATCCACCACAGCGTTCCGTATTACCCTCCTGAACCCACCGATTCCGTATTCTGCTACCAGTCATTGGATCTCCACCAACGCGAGCAGCAATGTCGCGATACGATAAACCGCAATGGCGATAGGCTACAATTCGACCTTTATCTAAATCGGAAACCTGATTGTACGCATTTCTCCTCCTTACACGAGGCATCACATCAACGTTACACCAGGCAATGCCGGTCATCTGCTGTTTGGGAATGAGTAATCGGTCGGAAACTTTTCTCATGTCAGCACGTTGTACGTGTCGCCACCGGCGCCAACCTTGTGTGAATCCTCTGAAAAGCTAATCATTTGCATATCACAGCATCGTCTTCATATCGGTTAAAATTCGCGTCTGTAGCACGTCATCTTCGTGGTGCAGGAATTTTAATGGCCAGTCTTGTACAAGCAAAACTGTCGAAGTTGCCCTTTCATTTGCTTTAATATTTATAACAGTATGTTAAATGTGATAACAGCTACAAAGCTTCAAAATCTTAATACTCATTTTGAAACACACTATTTTTCGGAGGAGGTTATGTTGACATCGGTAGACTGCAATCTTAAAGAGAAATGGAATATTGCTTACCATCGGGCCTAAGAGTCCTCCGCTAACAGTTACATAAACTGAGGAAATACTCGTAGGTACTTTAGTATACGTTAAAAAAGTAATGCCACGGGAATTTTTGTACTGTGAGCATCCACCTAGTTGTGAGTGTTATCAGATCCTAAAGAATTGTTTCATACTCATAATATTCATGGAAGTCTATAGTAATGTAAAAATCTGAAGTAGCTAGTAGTTGAATACCCCAAGATATATCCTGCTGAAACAAAACAATATATACTCCCAATTGCAAGCCGTTCTTATACAGCAGCAGCTACATTATTTGCTGTAATAAATGTAGAATTGATTCACGTTTTTCTTTTTTCATCAGTCATACTAAAAACATTGCCTTGTATTGATTCTTCTTTTGTCGTACATTATGCGTTAGATGAGTATGTGCCAAGCAAGATCGTAAGAGATGGAAAAGCGCCACCGTGGTACAACAACCGAGTTAGAAAACTGCTGCGGAAGCAAAGGGAACTTCACAGCAAACATAAACATAGCCAAAGCCTTGCAGACAAACAAAAATTACGCGAAGCGAAATGTAGTGTGAGGAGAGGGCTATGCGAGAGGCGTTCAATGAATTCGAAACTAAAGTTCTATGTACTGACTTGGCAGAAAATCCTAAGAAATGTTGGTCTTATGTCAAAGCGGTAGGTGGATCAAAACAAAATGTCCAGACACTCTGTGACCAAAATGTTACTGAAACAGAGGATGACAGACTAAAGGCCGAAACACTAAATGCCTTTTTCCAAAGTTGTTTCACAGAGGAAGATTGCACTGTAGTTCCTTCTCTAGATTGTCGCACAGATGACAAAATGGTAGATATCGAAATAGACGACAGAGGGATAGAGAAACAATTAAAATCGCTCTAAACAGGAAAGGCCTCTGGACCAGATGGGATACCAGTTCAATTTTACACAGAGTACGCGAAGGAACTTGCCCCCCTTCTTGCAGCGGTGTACCGTAGGTCCATAGAAGAGCGTAGCGTTCCAAAGGATTGGAAAAGGGCACAGGTCAGCCCCGTTTTCAAGAAGGGACGTCGAACAGATGTGCAGAACTATAGACCTATATCTCTAACGACTATCAGTTATAGAATTTTGGAACTCGTATTATGTTCGAGTATAATGACTTTTCTGGAGACTAGAAATCTACACTGTAGGAATGAGCATTGGTTTCAAAGTGACGGTCATGTGAAACCCAGCTCGCGCTATTCGTCCACGAGACTCAGAGGGCCATAGACACGGGTTCAAAGGTAGATGCCTTGTTTCTTGACTTCCGCAAGGCGTTCGATACAGTTCCCCACAGTCGTTTAATGAACAAATTAAGAGCATATGGACTATCAGACCAATTGTGTGATTGGATTGAGGAGTTCCTAGATAACAGGACGCAGCATGTTTTTCTCAATGGAGAGAAGTCTTCCGAAGTAAGAGTGATTTCAGGTATGCCGCAGGGGAGTGTCATAGGACCGTCGCTATTCACAATATACATAAATGACCTGGTGGATGAGATCGGAAGTTCACTGAGGCTTTTTGCGGATGATGCTGTGGTATATCGAGATGTTGTAATAATGGAAAATTGTACTGAAATGCTGGAGGATCTGCAGCGAATTGACGCATAGTGCAGGGAATGGCAATTGAATCTCAATGTAGACAAGTGTAATGTGCTCCGAATACATAGTGAGATAGATCCCTTATCATTTAGCAACAATATAGCAGGTCAGCAACTGGAAGCAGTTAATTCCATAAATTATCTGGGAGTACGCTTTAGGAGTGATTTAAAATGGAATGATCATATTAAGTTGATCGTTGGTGAAGCAGATGCCAGACTGAGATTCATTGGAAGAATCCTAAGGAAATGCAATCCGAAAACAAAGAAAGTAGGTTACAGTACACATTTCGCCCACTCCTTGAATACTGCTCAGCAGTGTGGGATCCGTACCAGATAGGGTTGATACAAGACATAGAGAAGATCCAAAGGAGAGCAGCGCGCTTCGTTATAGGATCAATTAGTAATCGCGAAAGCATTACGGAGATGACAGATAAATTCCAGTGGAAGACTCAGCAGGAGAGACGCTCAGTATCTCGGTACGGGCTTTTGTTGAAGTTTCGAGAACATACCTTCACCGAGGAGTCAAGCAGTATATCGCTCCCTCCTACGTAAATCTCGCGAAGAGACCATAGGGATAAAATCAGAGAGATTAGAGCCCACACAGAGGCATACCGACAATCCTTCTTTCCACGAATAATACGAAACCGGAATAGAAGGGAGAACCTATAGAGGTACTCATGGTACCGTCCGCCACATACCGTCAGGTGGCTTGTGGAGTTTGGATGTAGATGTAGATGTAGATGTAGCTGTTCATAGGAGTGCGTCATGGACTAAATATGTATAGAGTTCTAATAGTCATTGATTGAAGTAGACTCTTCTATGCAGAGAAATCGGTGTTAGTAGTCACCAAAGAAGCAAGAATAAAAAGAAGACGTGTGGAAAAGAGGAGAACAACGGAGGAAACATGATGAATATGCACCTGGGATGCATTAGTGTCATGCAAGTTTAAGGGCAGTTAGACCGGAAAAAAATATTCTTTTTCACATTTTTTGCATTTTTATCTCATTATAGAATTTGCAATTGTCAACTAATATATATATATATATATATATATATATATATATATATGTGTGTGTGTGTGTGTGTGTGTGTGTGTGTGTGTGTGTGTGTGTGTGTGTGTTTGCGTGTGTGTGTGTGTGTGTGTGTGTGTGTCTGTGTGTGTGTGTGTGTGTGTGTCACTTCTAAACTCACATGGGAAGAAAATCTACATTGGTTGAAAATATTACAATTTTTACGTACATTACTTGAAGATCTAATAAAATCGGTAACTTTTATTTATGTCTGTGGTTTGCTGTGTTATAACGGTTAAATTACCTGTTTCTATTGTTAGCACTGTCAAAAACAGTATCATGGTGCAATTACCGCAATGCACAGTACTCAAACAGTCCATACAACAACAAACATTCCATCCCAGCAGCAGTCATGGATACCATAAAACCTATTGAGAGAGGCATGGAAAATCCTGAATACTGAAGAATCGTCTGCATGGTCAGACTCAAAATTCTAATGAGTCATTCAGTAATCTTACATGGAGTTGTTTATCAAAAAATGTTTCTCTTCGAATGAAGACATTAAAGTGGGGCTTCAGTGATACTCTTATTTCTTTTAAGGATGGCCACATTGGTAGGGTGAAAGTGCTACAGCATATGGAAATTAATCCAGGAGCAAACAGCATTGGAGAACTTGAATGGATGGACAAGTTTCGCATTGATAAACAGAGTATGCAGCACAGTTGACTACTAAGGTGTTCAGAAAGAAGAAAACAAGAAAAAACTTGGAAAAAGATCCAGACAATGATATACAGTATGGCGCCAGGTGCTTCTAAGTGATTAAAATAAAAAAATAAGCATATACTAAATGAGTTACAGTCTTTTGAAAATTTAGAAGCAGTTCCTGAAAATATACATTTCTGTTGCATTTTCCCTAAATCTCAGAAACCACTTTGAGTAGAGTATTCTAATTTTTGGGGAGTAATGACATACATATCCTGAGACAACTGAATGAAAAGAAAAAATATAATGTAATGTATAAACAAAATTATTTAGGATAACGGACAAAAAAGTACACATATTTTTATCTGTGTAATAAAAAAATTGTATTTCTTAAACCAGTGTAGAAATGCAATTATTGTAGATCAGTAGACCCAGAACATACAGTTTAATGTCCTGTAAGAGTTCCATGTCAATGGCTACAGTAGTTGCTGAAATACATGGAAGGCAAGTCACTAAATTTAACTTTGTCAAACTCCCCTTAAAAGAAAAAGCAAGTTTTAACTTTAGCTTGAATTTCCTGAAACTTAAATTACTTCATGTTCTGATACACTCTGGCAAAAATCTATTAGTTACTGAGCTGAAATTTTGTATACTGCCTTAAAACATGCTTAACTAAAAAGTAGAGTCTTCTTGTGATTTAACTTTGAAAATAAAATGCTTTTTTGAAGGAAAACCCAGCATTCATTTGAAAACCTTTTGATACTCAAACTTAAAATATTTTCTACCACAATTTTTGACAGCATCACCTTGTCTATAGTCTGCTTTAACACATAGTACTGTAAATAACTTACAGAAAAAAAATTCTACTTTCTATTTTGAATAATATGACCTATGATGTATATAAATTATTAATGTGGTTTATTTCACTTACAACCGAAAGTAAAAGTCAAAAAGGGTGACAGATCTGAAGCTGTGGTTCATACAAAAGTATGTTCGCAAGTTATGTCTTAAAAAAGATGGCAAGCATTATATGGGCTTACAAATCTTATTCTTTGGGCAAACTGTTTAGAAAACTGTAAATTTTTTCAACGTTTCCGCTGGTAGTCACGGACAAGTCCCCATAAAGGACAGTTTCAGATGTATCTACCAGTCTGCATCTGGACGCCTTAACCCAAGGCCACTACTTCTACATACACCATGTTTAGGAGAAACACAACACCTTGAATGACTAGAGATAGGTTGTTCATATTCACAGGACATGTACAATAGAATGTTCTGCCGAAATGAGTAGCATATGAAGCATGTCAACCTTAAGGTTCAAGGTCAACATAGAAATTGTGGCTCAACAAGACGTACCAGTAAAATGTGTCTCGGCTTTTGGAGTTACTATAAACCAAAGGCAATGGATCAGTGTGACTTGAGTAGACATAATGGATACCTCGCAGATGTATGCCCAAACCATACTATCCAATCAGTGAGTTTAAAAGAGGACGTATTATTGGCGTAAGGGAATGTGATGCATCTACTGGGGAAACTGCAGCTCTTGTTGGACGAAGTTTTCCAGCAGTGCAACAGGTGAGTGCACAATGGTTTACGGAAGGCCATAGAAGAGGACAAGATGCGTCAAGTCGCAGCGCCCAGACTACCCACAGAGAAGATGGACACCTCATCCATCGAAAAAACGCACATTGGCCTTGAACATTACAGCAAAGAGAGTTGTGAACCAAAGTCAGCCAATAGCACGCTGACTAGGGCGACACCACGACAGGAGTGGCCCCCATATCAAGAGAATGTAAGTGCCCCTTCACCTAGCCATGGCCACAGTGGAAATCGAACCATTATCGAAGCACCTTAGCCATTACTTATGAACTGTTGTGTATACCAAACGACATTGAGAACTTGCATGTCGCCAGTTGCTTGCGACACCTCTTTGTGAAAAAGCAAATTTAAGTAATTTCAATTTGGCTTACTGTAATAAACTCTATTAATAAGATTTGCTTGAATTGTTTTCTAGCTAACTAAGAAAACTGCTTGCTAGGCAAATTACATTAGACAAGTAGGTAGTTTACTACATGGATTCCAATAAAAATCTCATCCCTCGCGGCTACAGAATTTTCTTTTGTGTTTTGCAGGCACCTTAATTCTCGCTTGTGCTTATTTTGCAATGGTGTTGATTTGCTTTAACAGACTCTTATTGTGTGTTTGCTAAGCAGTGCTTTCTGGTGGGCACTGCTGAAAATTTCTTTGGTTTTGTACTCATTTTTCTTGATTGCCTTGTCTGTTTCTTGTATTTGTCCCTTCCGGGCGTGCCCCACTCCACCTATCCTACCACCTGCTAAGTTGCCACGACTGCCAACATTACATGCAACTCAGCCAGTGCAGATGTTTCAGTTCCAGACTCAGCAAATATCTACACTTCTCAACACGGTGCAGCAGCTACTTGAAAACATTGCGCGCCTGATGGAACAAGCAAAATATAAAGCAGTTATATCGTCTTTTCGCCAGTTTCATGAACAAGAAAACGAATGTCTCGAGTGCTTGTAACAGTTCAAAGTCCACGAAATTGCTCACAACATGTCAGGTACTGTGAAATTACTATATTTTTTGTCCACAGTAGGTAGTGGAGTGTTTAAATGTATCCAGAGATTATATCCTAACGCCACACCAAGTGAACTTTCGTATGATCAGGTTGTAGATTCGCTAACTAACTCTTATGAGCAACAAGTGAATATGGTAGCAGCTACGTATCAATCTCTAAATGCATAAAACGGTCCGAAAAAGCTTATACTGAGTGCATAACAGATTTACGGGATATGGCAAGGAAATGCCAATCCAAATGTGCTTGCTCTGCTTTATATTCAGATATTACACTGCGTGATGCGATGATGTACAATGTAACTGATGTCAAACTCAGAAAACAGTCCAATCCATCATTTCAGCAAGTAGTGCAAATACTAGATCAGTATCATTACGGTGCCCTGTCCGCTGATAATGTTAAGCAGCAAGCAATTTGTTTGGTTGGGTCCCTTGTTTGCAACTGGACAATTCGGAAGCAGCAGCTTGCACTCGCCCCACGCCATAAACAACTATCCATGCTGCATAAGCAGCTCGCTACACAGGCAGCTAAACAGGCGTACAGTATTTCGTCATGTCCTACGTGTTATTCAACAAACGCCAAGACTGCCCCTCCCAACAAGCACAGTGCTATGCTTGAGGCAAGGAAAGACATGTAAAATCTGGATGTTTGCAACGGAACAACAAATTCGGTGCACTCACAGAAATCGAGTCACAAGGTCCATGTTGTTAATGCAGTATATTCAAAGCCTGCAACGGGAGTTCTCAAAACTGGCGCACGAACAGTTTCTTCAGTGATATGCCAGTCCAGCAAACTTTTTGCCTCTTTGTAGGACACATGTGAAATTGCAGTTTGGCGTAGGTGCCTCTGTCACTTTGCTGAATGGTCGCACATATGAACTGTTACGCTGCTCATGCCTGTCTAAATTTAGCACGAAATTGACAGCTTCTATTGGACAAGACATTCCCATTCTCAGAAAATGTACTTTCCCTGCAATGTATAGCTCGCATATGTGAACAGTGACTCCTATGGTGCTACAATCACGCGATTTTGAGAACATATTTAGTAATGATTCATTTGATTTATTTGGCTTTAACATTCAGGACATTGTGTTGTCAGTGTCTAGATTCCATGTAAAAGACAGTATAGCTAGCTTGCAGGAAGTATTCCCAGAACTCTTTTTTGTAGGTTTAAACAAGGCTAACAATTTTCTTGCACATGTTATTCTGAAAGACATTGCTAAGTTGAAATTTTGCCAGGCCTTAACACTTCCCATTGCATTATCTAGGCAAAGTGACTTCTGAACTTAAAGAACTGCAAGATAGTGGAGTCGTTGCGCCCATACAAGCTAATCCGTGGGCTGGTCCAATGGTTTTGCTCCCCAAACCTTTGGGTCACATTGGCCTCTGTGTTGACTTCAAGTCTACAGTCAACCTACAAACTGTGATTGATACCTATCCATTGGCATTCCTAGAGTATCACATGGACAGATTAAGCGCTGGTCGGTACTTTTATGAAATTGATACGCGCGACGGTTATCTTCAAATAACGCTCTCATAAAGTGTCAGTAGTAAACACTCATTTGGGCTTGTTTAAATATTTGCTATATCCTTTTGGCAGTGAAACATCCTAGCAGATTAAAACTATGTGCCGGACCGAGACTCGAACTCGGGACCTTTGCCCTTCGCGCGGAAGTGCTCTACCAACAGAGCTACCCAAGCTCTACTCACGCCCCGTCTTCACAGCTTTACTTCTGCCAGTACCTCGCCTTTTGGCAGTGCTTCCGCACCTGCCGTTTTCCAACGGTATTTGAAACAGCTGACTGCTCAAGTGCCAAACTGTTCAAACTATTTGGCCGATATTGCCGTAGCAGGTAGAACACCTGAAGATCATACTGCAAATTTGGCAGCTTTATTTCGTGTGTTACCTGACGCAGGACTAAAGTATAGACTGGACAAGTATGATTTTTTAAAGCTGAGTTGCAATATCTTGGTCATGTCAGAAACAGCCAAGGTGTACATCCTCTTCACTCGCATTCGTTAGCCATACGATACTTGCAAGTTCCTCGCAATATCACAGAATTGCAGTCTGTCTTAGAAAAAATGAACTATTATTTTCGGTTCATACCGAATGCTGCACAAATCGCAGCTCCACTGCATCGCTTGCGTCGCAAAAATGTCCGCTGTGTTTGGACAGATGAGTGCCAAGTGGCTTTTCAAAAACTTAAAGATGCATTATTCAGTGATCGAAGCTTAGTTCACTTTGATCCTGACAAACCAGCTGTATTGCAAGTTAAGGCTTCTTCTTACGGGATTGATGCAGTGCTTTCGCACAGAATTGGTTATGAAGTCAGATCTGTAGCTTTTGCATCAAAGTTTTGTCCATAGCTCAATGTAACTACTCACAATTTGAGAAAGAGGCTTTGGCTGTTGTGAATGGGGTCACCAACTTCCACCACTATTTGTATAGTAGAAAATTATACTTTATAACGGATCACAAGCCTTTGCAGTCCTTGTTTCATCAGAGGAAACCGATTTCTGTACGAACTGCCCAAATATTGCGAAGATTGGCTTTGTTGTTGTCTCAATACGAGTACGAGATTGTGTATCGTCCGACAGCTCAATATGGTAATGCGGACGCAATTTCACGTCTACCGATTGGCCCTGATACAGACTTTGAGGCTTCTGTGGCATCTTGTTGTCACATCGATGGTCAGGATTCTGAATTGCTTCAATTTTTTATACTGACCTATAGGAAAATTTGACAGACCACGGAAGCTTGTAAGTAGGCTGTTTATGTTTTCTTTATGTAAGTAGGCTGTTTATGTTTTCTTTATGTAAGTAGGCTGTTTATTTTTTCTTCATGTAAGTAGGCTGTTTATGTTTTCTTATTGGCAACGTTACGTAGCGCTCTATATGAAAATCACTGGCTGAGCTGTGTGCAGTCTGTGGCTAGTTTGCATTGTTGTCTGCCATTGTAGTGTTGGGCAGCTGGATGTGAACAACGCGTAGCGTTGCACAGTTGGAGGTGAGCCGCCAGCAGTGGTGGATGTGGGGAGAGAAATGGTGGAGTTTTGATATTTGTAAGAATGGATGTTATGAACTGCTATATGTATTATGACTATTAAGGTAATTACAATGTTTGTTCTCTATTAAAATCTTTCTTTTGCTAACTATGCCAAGCCCGCATCTCGTGGTCGTGCGGTAGCGTTCTCGCTTCCCACGCCCGGGTTCCCGGATTCGATTCCCGGCGGGGTCAGGGATTTTCTCTGCCTCGTGATGGCTGGGTGTTGTGTGCTGTCCTTAGGTTAGTTAGGTTTAAGTAGTTCTAAGTTCTAGGGGACTTATGACCACAGCAGTTGAGTCCCATAGTGCTCAGAGCCATTTGAACCATAACTATGCCAACTAGCAAGTTAGTGCCTTCCGTAGTTTGAATCTGTTATTTAGCTGGCAGTAGTGGCGCTCGCTATATTGCAGTAGTTCGAATAACGAAGATTTTTGGTGAGGTAAGTGATTTGTGAAAGGTATAGATTAATGTTAGTCAGGGCCATTCTTTTTAGGGATTTTTGAAAGTCAGATTGCGTTGCGCTAAAAAAATATTGTGTGTCAGTTTAAGTACAGTCGTGGATTATTGTTCTAAGGGGACGTTTCAAGCTGATTTAAATTTGAAAATTTTGCTAACATACATTCGCTCATCTTGGTCTCGCTCATTGCACAGCATGCAGAAATCTGTAGTGCGGTGACATTTTGCACGTTGGCATAGCCTCGCTGTACTGAAAGGAGTGATTCTTGTTCAGAATGACAGTGGAAAGTCACGTGTGTTGTCCCTAAAGTTTTGCAAAATGAAGTGTGGCAGTTACTTCATGACGGACACTGTGGGATTGTTCGTACGAAACAGTTATCGCGTCGACACTGTACTTGGCAGGGTATGGCCACCCAAATAGAACAGATGGAGTCACAGTGTCACACATGTGCGGAAAGTCAGTCCGTTTCGCCATAAAAATTCTCTGCTTGGGGTCAGTCGGAATCATCACAGCAACGTGTGCACATAGAATTTGCGGGACGTTTTTGGAACATTCGTTGATTGGTTGTGGTAGACTCGCATAGCAAGTTTCTGTTTGCTGTGCAAATGAACTCGACAACGTCATATAGCACAATTCAGGTATTTTCCTCTATTTCTTGCCACGAAGGTTTACCTGAAGACATAGTGTCGGATAATGTCCCTCAGTTCACGTCAAATGAATTTGAAACATTCTGTGAACGCAATAGCATACATCATCAGACTAGTGCACACTTACATCCACAGTAAAACGGCGAAGCCAAACATTTTGTCAGAACTTCCAAGCAGCAGATGTCCAAGCTTCGCTCGGCACACACCAGGGACCAAGCATTGCAGCTGTTTCCCGCCTATCGTTCACACCCACGAGATGGAACACCACCGGCGGAACTGCTTCACAGCCTCCGCCATCGGACACTGGTCCACCAGCTCCACTCTTCTGAGCATCGGAAGCCGAAGCAATTCTGCAAGTATCGCTTCGCGCCGGATGAATTTGTCTTTTAGAGGGTTTTTGGCGCAGCAGCAGGTGGGCACGAGGCGAGATAGTGCGTCCACTTGGCGCTTGATGTATCTCCTTTCAGGTCCAGACGGCTTGCAGCGCCGACACCACAATCAACTTTGCCACAGTCATGGGCACGGTGGTCCTTTGTGTCCCTTCCTTCAGATTCACGGATCCTGAGGACAGCGCGGCCACAGCAGCCGCTATCACGACACCGCGGGACGACCCCATGGAGACGAAGCCTTCGTCTCCTCCGCCTCCACTCGTCCTACAGATGGAGCTGGAACCGCCCACACTGCAGCAGCCGACGCCTACCGCATGTGGTTATTGGCCTACGGAGGTGGACGCGTACCATTCTGGTCGTTTTCCGGGGGAAATTTCCGCGAGAGCGAAGTCCGGATGTACGACGGGAAACCTGACGTGCCCTGCAGCCACAGCTTCCAGTCCAGCGCAGTGTCCATGTAGTGGACTGACAAGACAGCCAGTCCACAGTGACGGGTAACCGAAAGGCACGCGTTTACACTCGCCGGCTGGCGTTAGGTCTGAAACAGGATACGTAATGAATGCTATAAAGAAAAGTACGTAGCTGCTGGAATACTTAACTTTAATCCATCATTTGTATACAGCATTCTGGATGATACAAGTGAGACTCTCTCTAGAAATGGTTAATGGTGCGTTGCTTGGTCGTAGCCATGGACTTTGCTGAAGGCTATACTAACTATCTCTCGGCTAATGAGAGAAAGGCTTCGTCAGTGTAGTCGCTAGCAAAGTCGTCGTACAACTGGGGCGAGTGCTAGTACGTCTCTCTAGACCTGCCGTGTGGTGGCGCTCGGTCTGCGATCACTGACAGTGGCGACACGCGGGTCCGACATGTACTAATGGACCGCGGCCGATTTAAAGCTACCACCTAGCAAGTGTGGTGTCTGGCGGTGACACCACAGTCCACTCTCCAGCAAGGGTGGAATGTTCCGGCGTAACATCAAGCGCCAGTACGTCGGTCTGGAACGATACAGCAGGAAAGGCTGTGAGACGACGTCAGCCAATAGTGCGCTGACTACTAGGACACCACGGCAGGAGCGTCCCCTACAAGAAGATAATATAAGCGCAGCTTCGCCAGCTGCGGCCGCATTAGAAGACGAGCCATCATCCAAACGCCTTAGCCGTGACTTATGAACTGTTGTGTATACCAAATGACATTGATTGTTTACATGTCGCCCGTTGCTTGAGACACCTCTTTGGGAAAACGCAGTGTTAAGTATTGTATATTTAACTCACTATAGTCAACTCCATTAACAAGATTTGCTTGAATTGTTGTCTAGCTATCCGATAAAGCAACTTCCTAGGCACCCTATATTAGACGAGTGGGTAGGTTACGATAATCTGCATTGCATTGCAATACAGATCTGCGACCTCCTCGGCTCTGGCACAACAGTGGAGAAGTGTAACACTATCAACGGTGACATTCCTGTTCCAGAATGATGGCTGAAGGCTGAAGTTTTATTAGCCGCCAACGGTAGGAGTGGTGTCACAGTGACGTATTCCGACAATACAGGCAGCGCGAACTCAACGTTTTACGTTGTCGGGTGCTGTTGGGTACAACCACAAATCACAGTTGGTGTGTGTCCAGGGCTCTGGGATCAGTGTGTCCTACATGAATGACATCCTGCGACCTGTAGCCATACCCTATCTGCACAACACACCATACGCCATTTTAAGCAAGACACCGCACGACCACATGTTGCTGCATGAAAACGTGCCCTCTTGGTGTCACAGGGAGTGGACCTTTTTCCCTGGCCTGCCGTATCATCAGCATTTTCGCCAAGCGAAAATATGTGGGATATGGTGGGACGACGTGTTCAGCGCTGTTACCCAGTGCCAACCACTATAGACGAACAAACCGCCTATTGGCTTCTGTCTCGGATTCTTCGGCCGACGTTCATCTAATGATTTTTCTGACGTTTCGCCAGCACGAGTGGCTGGCATTGTCAAAGCTTCACCCTCCATTGCCGGTGGTGAACTGGAGGCGAGCTCGCGGCCGCAGGCTATATGTGCCTGGCGCGCCAACGTCCGAGGGCTTCTCCGCGGACATTTCCGGTGCGGTTCTCCTCTTGCTATCTGCGACGGTCGTTCGCTGCAGTACGGGAAGCCAGGATCCGTTTACCTTAAGGCTTTCCTCTTTCTTGTTGAAACTGTTCGCGTGTTTTTGGATTTCTACAGCTTCTCTGAACAAGCGCGTGTGATAGTGCTTCTCTACAGACAGAACTTCCGTGTCGGCGAATTTTATTACGTGGTCGGTCTCATTCAGTGCGTGCTCTGCCACGGCCGATTTCTCCACCTGCCCAAACCTGCAATGTCGCTTATGCTCTTTGATCCTGGTGTTAATGGATCGTCCAGTAATTCCGATATAAACTTTTCCGCATGTGCAAGGTATATGGTATATTCCCGACATTGCAAGTGGGTCTCTTTTCTCCTTCGCCGATCTAAGACACTCTTTGATCTACCTTGTCGGTTTGAAAATCGTCTTTACGCCGTGTTTGCGCAATATACGGCCGATTCTGTCCGTCACTCTGGGAATGTGTGGCAGAAAGGCTGTACCCGACATTTCTTTTTCTGGTTCCTTACTTCGCGGAGTATTTGGCCCTGTTACACTTCTAATGTAATTTGTGGAGTACCCATTGCTCCTCAGAACAGTTTCCAGGTGTTGCATTTCTCGTTTAAGGTGTTGAGGCTCACATATTCGTCCTGCTCTCGTTACGAGCGTACTAATCATGCCACTTTTCTGGCTCGGGTGGTGGTTTGACAGTTTGTGCAGGTATCGGTCCGCGTGTGTCGGTTTTCGATACACGCTGTGTCCCAGGTTTTCGCCGTCCCTTGTGACCAGCACATCTAGAAATGGCAGTTTCTTATCCTTTTCTACTTCCATGGTAAATGTTATGTTGGCATGGAGGCTGTTCAAGTGACTCAGGAATTCACCGAGCTGTTCTTCACCATGGCTCCACGTTGGTGAGCTTTTTCAGAGAAGCTGTAGCAATCGAAAAACACGCGAGCAGTTTCAACAAGAAAGGGGAAAGCCTTAAGGTAAACGGCTCCTGGCTTCCCGTACTGCAGCGAACGACCGTCGCAGGTAGCAAGAGGTGAACCGCACCGGAAATGACCTCGGAGAAGCCCTCGGACGTTGGCGCGCCAGGTACATATAGTCTGCGGCCGCGAGCTCGCCTCCAGTTCACCACCGGCAATGGAGGGTGAAGCTTTGACAATGCCAGCCACTCGTGCTGGCGAAACGTCAGAAAAATCATTAGATGAACGTCGGACGAAGAACCCGAGACTGAAGCCAATAGGCAGTTTGTCAACAAGTGGCCCCGAAAGCCTTAACAATTTTGTACTATAGACGAAATTTGGAACCAGCTGAACGCAGCATGGATGAATATACCACAGGACGGCATTCGCACTTTACACGCTTCTATGCTATCATGCATGGAACATGGAGGACCCTGTGTCTACTACGTCTCGGAACTCATGTTGAACCGAGATGACTGAAATACTATTCACTTGTAAGAGGACCATGACCAACGAATTTATTGCAAGTGCACTGGAGCAAACGTAATTTCGATGGACTGCTCACGCGCTGCCTGCGATATGTATGCTTCAACAGAATCGCAGACCAGAGAGCACTGTCGGCAGCAGTAGGAGTAGTAGCTCGCAGTCGAGCGGTTGGGCCGGTCGTGGAGAGCGGCGGTGGTGCCTGAGCCATGTCGAATATGGTAATACCAAAAATTACTATTCATAGCCGCGCGCATATGTCATTATGTTCGAGTATAATGACTTTTCTGGAGACTAGAAATCTACTCTGTAGGAATCAGCATGGGTTTCGAAAAAGACGGTCATGTGGAACCCAGCTCGTGCTATTCGTCCACGAGACTCAGAGGGCCATAGACACGGGTTCACAGGACAGGAAGATGCCGTGTTTCTTGACTTCCGCAAGGCGTTCGATACAGTTACCCACAGTCGTTTAATGAACAAAGTAAGAGCATATGGACTATCAGACCAATTGTGTGATTGGATTGAGGAGTTCCTAGATAACAGAACGCAGCATGTCATTCTCAATGGAGATAAGTCTTCCGAAGTAAGAGTGATTTCAGGTGTGTCGTAGGACCGTTGTTATTCACAATATACATAAATGACCTTGTGGATGACTTCGGAAGTTCACTGAGGCTTTTTGCGGATGATGCTGTGGTATATCGAGATGTGGTAACAATGGAAAATTGCACGGAAATGCAGGAGGATCTGCAGCGAATTGACGCATGGTGCAGGGAATGGCAATTGAATCTCAATGTAGACAAGTGTAGTGTGCTGCGAATAAACAGAAAGATAGATCCTTTATCATTTAGCTACAAAATAGCAGGTCAGCAACTGGAAGCAGTTAATACCATAAATTATCTGGGAGTACGCATTAGGAGTGATTTAAAATGGAATGATCATATAATGTTGATCGTCGGTAAAGCAGATGCCAGACTGAGATTCATTGGAAGAATCCTAAGGAAATGCAATCTGAAAACAAAGGAAGTAGGGTACAGTACGCTTGTTCGCCCACTGCTTGAATACTGCTCAGCAGTGTGGGTTCCGTACCAGATAGGGTTGATACAAGACATAGAGAAGATCCAACGGAGAGCAGCGCGCTTCGTTACAGGATCATTTAGTAATCGCGAAAGCGTTACGGAGATGATAGATAAACTCCAGTGGAAGACTCTGCAGGAGAGACGCTCAGTAGCTCGGTACGGGCTTTCGTCAAAGTTTCGGGAACATACCTTCACCGAAGAGTCAAGCAGTATATTGCTCCCTCGTACGTATATCTCGCGAAGAGACCATGAGGATAAAATCAGAGAGATTAGAGCCCACACAGAGGCATACCGACAATCCTTCTTTCCACGAACAATACGAGACTGGAATAGAAGGGAGAACCGATAGAGGTACTGAAGGTACTCTCCGCCACACACCGTCAGGTTGATTGCGGAGTATGGATGTAGATGTAGATGTAGATTTGTAACAAGTGATTTTGCACTAGTGTTATATCAAGTCCCATTTAAATGTTTTTTAAAAGTCTTTTAATAATAATCCTTCTTATAAAATCAACTTCTGACAACTATTAATCTGAATTTAAAGATTTTACTAAATCCTCCTATCCATGGTCATCTCGATTAGCGTAAAGAAAAATCAGTTGTTAATTTTTACACATGACAAATCTAGCGGCCAGTATTGCACTGGGATGTACCAGAAAAAATTTTTGTAGGAGCAGATATATACGCGTTATCCGGCGACGTAATTGAGATAGGAATTTTCAGTTTATTCAGCATGAAATTTCAGGGCCATGACGCAGCATTGTTGACGTCTAGATTTACCAGTTTATATTCACAGTCAGTTAATTATTGGAAGGTTATATATGAGTTACAGTTTTGTTGAGAGGTTAGTCACATTTGCCGGCTGCGGTGGCCGTGCGGTTCTGGCGCTGCAGCCCAGAACCGCGGGACTGCTACGGTCGCAGGTTCGAATCCTGCCTCGGGCATGGGTGTGTGTGATGTCATTAGGTTAGTTAGGTTTAAGTAGTTCTAAGTTCTAGGGGACTTATGACCTAAGATGTTGAGTCCCATAGTGCTCAGAACCATTTGAACCATTTTTTTGTTAGTCACATTTTATTATTCCGAGGTTACGGAAGTAAACTGTTGGGAGGTTACCCACTTCTGCAGAACATACTAATGTACATGTCTTTTGAGTATGGACGTCCTATCTCTAGTCGTTCAAGGTGTTCCGTTTTTTTCTGAACATGAGTGTATATATGCACGGTATAGACAATCTCCTGTCAAAACATGTATCATCCGCCGGAAGTATTTATGTAATTTATTTAATGCTTCAGTTGATACTCTGCCCCGGATACGCTGTCGTTTCCCCGAGCATATATTCCTTTATTTCTTTTCAGAGGTGTTCTTGGCAGTAAGGCCTTTGTAATTTTATTAAATTTTCTCTGGGCACCTAACCGTAACCTCTTTGATACAGGCTTTTGTGTGCACGGGGAAAATTCCTAACAAGTCCAGGAGTGCGTCAACACGCATCCTACTGAAAGTACCAGCCAGGCTGAACAGTATTCCTTTACGGATGTGACGCAGTTTGAATTTCGGCGTTTTCGCTTCGCAGTTTCAAGAGTATGTATTTTTATATAGTTCTTAGAAAATGAACTACAAATTGATCATGCTGTAAAATAATTACGACTATATTTATCGCTTTCTTGAAAATGAAAAATGTGGTTTTTCCGTGAGTTCGTTTATATATTCTGATAAAAAAATCAGATATTGATTATATTAATGAAGCAAGCAGATAAAAGTAAACCGTCACACTCATCGAATTTGAGCAGTTATTCCAAAGGTTAAATGTCATAAACCTCAGAAGAGCGCAATTTCAATGTACCTTTACTTGGAAGAAATTAACCACGAATGATGCGACGGTTGTCAGTTCATTTACTTGCCCTTCTCACTCCTTTCTTGAATAACAGTAGGTAAATGCTACAATTCTCAATAATAATAAGAATAGTTTTTTACTTCCGTTACACGGTTAATTAGGAGCGTGTTGTTACTCCAATAGAAAATTATTTTTCAACCACTTCTAAACACTACGAAACTTGAAACTAAAACATTCGTCCTCATAATATTAGCACTATTTTTTATCTTTTATAAATTATAGCAGTGATCTTTGCTTGTCTGCAACAGTTGACAGGTAAAAATGTAATACAGCAACACTGGCATCAACAGCACTAGTGACACTAATAGATTACACACTTAGTATCACAACAGTGAAAAAGACATGGAATTTGTAACATTTTAAGTAACGTATAAAATTTCCTTGCCTCTTTATTTACATGTCTTGTAGTTTGTAAATAAAATACTCCTTTACAATTTCCAGTCACAAAGTAGGAGACAAGAAATTCCGGTTTTCCTCAAGAATGGCATACAAATATTTCCGTGCTTCTCTTCTTCGAATGGAGAAACCGTGTAGTTTAAGGCTGGTATTTTTCGAGGGCTTGATTCGAAACAAATATGTGAGGTTTTGTTTTGCTGTGGGACACTATGACGTGATTAGCATAAGCCAAGACCTCATCTCTCTTGAAGCATCTTTAACGGCGACGTGATTGTGATTTTCGAAAAGGTGAGAACCTCTGGACTTTCTTCCGTGATAGTCCTTGCGATATTGTCTGTGATTATTTCCCACTGCACTACGCTGTCTTCACTATTAATAATAATAATAATAATAATAATAATAATAATAATGGCGTGTGACGAGGGCCTCCCGTCGAATAGACCGCTCGCCCGGTGCAAGTCTCTCGATTTGACGCCTCTTCGGCGACTTGCGCGTCGATGGGGATGAAATGATGATGAGTTGGACAACACAACACCCAGACCCTGAGCGGACAAAATCTCCGACGCAGCTGAGAACCGAACCCGGGCCCTTAGGATTGACAGTCTGCCGCGCTGACCACTCACCTACCGGGAGCAGACGCTGTCTTCACTAAAATGACGCTAGAAGTATCTGGGAAAATATATTTGCTTACAGCCCACGAACAAAACATACCGCCGTAAATTATAAAATACTCTGGCTATGGGCACATCTTTCACTGTCCGAAAAACGTATTTTTCCTTTGTGTTTGCCAGTAAGAATCATTTGTGCAATTAATCGCTTAATCTATGGTATTCCTTTTGCTAAATCCGAACTGACGATCGCTAAGTCCTTTCAGTTCTTTACAGTTTTTTAACCAGTTGCATGGAGATTCGTCTTCCTAAATGGCTGAGCAAAATGATTCGTCGAGATTACTTTGCATTTGTTACGTTTTTGTTACCACAGCGCTAGAACCTTTCCAGATATAAAGTATCCGACACTACACGAAGCATTCATTTCATAAAATCAGGAAATCAGGCACGACCTGGAGTGTTATGTGGTGCAAAGAATCAGCATAAATATTCTAAGTGCCGCCTGAGGAATGCTGCGCAGGCATTATTTCTTGGATAAATGGTATAAGTAGCCCCTGTCCAGGACAAGGTGTGTCCGTCACCATTCCTAAATCTACCTATAGTTCATATTCCTTGTCGTGTACGTCTTAGGGAAATACCATCTGCAGGAGATATTAGGCTGAATCCGTCCAATTACTATTTGTCGCTGAGACGTAACGGTTTATAAACTCAAAGGTGATTTTCTACCTTTCCACTTCCATTAATGTAAATATCTCCCCATGTGTTTAACTGGAATTCAGACTTTTGTGTGACACTGAGTGCTTACAATGTTTTTCAGAGAGATATTATTGCATTCACCTCAGCTGCTCCAGTGGGCTTACTTACAATTTATAATGCATTCGCAATCTTTCTTGTAACATTGCAGGATTGGACAGGGTCAAATCTAATTTTGTTTTTTTCCCTGCCCTACACTGTTGCGAACTAGGCTGTGCACGACGCTTCAGTCCTTCAAGGCCAATTTCTTCAATGACATAGTGTAGTTTGAAATCTCTACTGCCTGTAGCATTACTATGCTAGGCAACCGATGTGGCATTATCATCAGTGGTTGGGAAAACAGCAGAGGCACCCATAGGTTATCAGTGTATACACTGAAGAACCAAAACATGAACACTGACTGGTGGCCTTGTGGACAGTTGAAGCTGCAAGGAAAGTGTGCGAGTGAAGAAGAGACGAAAGGGGGATCATTGTAGTGATGATACGAGTCGCAAAGGGGGAAATCAACTGACGTAAGCGTCTGACAAGTGGTGGATTGCAGTGGTTCAGTGCTTGGGTAAGAGCTTCTCGGAATCGGTGAATCTGGACCGCTGTTCGAGCGATGCTGTCGTGAGTAGAAAGTTGTTGAAGGATGGTGAAACTGTGAATAGGCGACGAAGTGTTCGATATCAATAGATTTGAACAGAAAATGAATATTGGAGACCTTTTCGCAGTGTAGGCGGCTGTCTATGGTAGGTCTGCGATAGAGTACAATGCCGGTGCAGACACAAGTGTTTCAGAGCACATTGTTGAACATGGGACATCTCAGCTGTTCAGTCCTACGTGTTCAAATGTTGAGTCAACGACGCCGTTAATTACGACCGAAGTGTGCACTGGATCTTGGTTATTATGCCGAGAATCAATGGAAACGTGAAGCCGGGTAGATCAAGTCACATTTCTTACAACGCTAAGTTGATAATCGTGTCCAAATAGGCCGTCATCCAGGGTAAAGCCATGAACCACGACTCGCATTCAGGCTTGTTTGGAAATTTGTGCTAAGGTCTTATGGGACTTAACTGCTGAGGTTATCTGTCCCCAACCTTACACACTGCTTAATCTAACTTAAACTATCTTATGCTAAGGACAGCACACACACACCCATGCCCGAGGGAGGACTCAAACCTCCGACGGGGGTAGCCGTGCGAATCGTGACTAGACGCCTTAAGTTACGTTGTGCAAGACGCGACAGTTGGCTGCGACTGCGACGCTGCCCCCTCCTCTTTTCCCACCCTGGCAGACGGCGACACGACCGCAACGCGACAGGAGTCGTCGCTGTTTCCCAAACTCCGGTCGGCGGCGGCGGATTCAAATACATAAGAAAAATAAGAATTCCGATTTTCTTGCTGTAAAGATACTGTATGTTAATGCAACAAAGTTACATCGGCTCCTAGAGTTAGTTTTTGGATACAGGTTCTCCTTTTACTTTAAAAAATTGAAAAGTATCTCTTCCGGTTTTGCGTGTTTTTTTCGCTGTATATTACTTCTCTATCAATTGTGAGGAAAGTAAAAGGCACAAAAAATTTATGTTTGCGTATCTTACAGTTTCACATCACAGCTTGATAATGAGGTGTCTATTTTTCCGATATTCGTCACAGTTATTCCGATACTTAATTTACAAGTAACCTACTGCATAAAATTTGAATTGTGTACAGTGAAAAATGTGGTCGCTGGCTACTTTACGTATGGTCCACGTTAGGTCATACATCGTTGCCGATGAAAAGATGCTAACATATCGAAATTATTTTTAAAGTTGAGATTAGAATGATATCGATCTCCGTTTCCGAGATTTGGGCTCATATATCTCCGGGAGCGTCGCGACTAGCCGCCAGTTTTGTCGACGCGCAACGAGAATCGTGTGGTCATCACACGATAGAGAATGCATTTGTTTTGTTTCGCTGACACATTTGGACCTAATGAAACCATTTTATGTCATATATCTCCGGTATGAGTTACTACTATTTCTCCATATGCTCTTGACAATTTCATTTAAAATGCCACGAAATGTAGGTTTCTTAAAGCCAAGTGATCAAGCAGAACCCATTTTCGTGGTTGTACTTAGGCATCTGAACCTGTTCCAAGCTTTCTTTCTCGTTTATTTCTCTGATACGAGTCCCGAATATTCCTCCATCTGTTTCTGCACATTTCACCTAAAATTCCAATGAAAGATAAGTTTATTAACAATAAGCGCACGCTTGCGTCATTGCATTGTTTCAAGTTCTTGACAACAAGATAGGGTTACACCTTAAACATCTCTAGAATTTTCATTCAGAACGTCTACAGTATACACTGGCAGAAATGTGGAAGAAATAATGTCCGTGCTTGTTCACAAAATTTCCCCAAATTATACTTGTCAGTTTCTCCCATGCAGATACTTTTGGAACAAGCTAAGGCAACTTTCATAGCCGACTGAATCTTTATTCCCATCCAAATGAACTTCCATATTCTTATATTCTGACAGCATACATCGTTATGGATGACATGAACATTTAATCTTGCCAAGCTGCACTCAAAGATGACTCCAGGATTTACAAAAGACGAATTTCAATTGTGAACTGTGTCAGACCAGAAGGGCCTTGTAAAACAGTAGTGCACTTTTGGCACAAGTTTTTTGAGCACCATCTTCTACCAATGAATTGAAGTGAATGTGACAAATTACTTATTGCAGCATACTGTTTGCGCAATCTGTTGAGAAACGCCTTCCTCAAAAACGAACATCTACTGATTACAGAAAGCTGTACAACAATCTGGTGGTGGTTTCTCACAACTAGAAGGTATCATCAAGACACCAATCTACCGTTTACTTTCAAAGTGAATGTATTGTAAAATGTAACTTTCTCGTTGTTCGTTGTACTTAAGATTGTTCATTTTATAATGTACTTGCCGTTTTCAATTTTTATCGTCACAAAAAAGAGTAATGCGAAAATTTACCTTCAAGTTCATTTTCATCATTCTAATTCTACATCTGCATGGATTATACTGATTTTCATAACAGGCCTGAAAAATTTGCATTAATGGGAAAATATTATATATTTCAATCACCTGCCAGTTTCCACTGTGCACCAATTTCTTCCCAAATTCTGTCTCTGGACATAGTGTCTCTATATCTAGGGTTCTTCAAATCGTAAAGGCAAGGATGTTGCGAGACCAGCTCACAGAGAATCACATCCTGTGAGTGGCTCATTTCAGTTTTCCTTGACTGGCTCGACATCTTTCTGGCAGCCGTACGTCATTGTGTCATGCGACTTCCGTCGCAACACTGCTCACTGGTGCAGTGCTGCGGCAGCTGCCGCAACAGTCACGCGTCGCATCCCAAACTCGAACTGCACATGCGCCAGCAAGCAACTTCTGACGTCACGTAGCGACCCGTCGCAGTCGCTAGTGTGCGTCGCGTCTTGGACAACGTACCTTTAGAACAAGCGGCTACCCCATGAGGCGATTCGGGCCTGTGAAGGCACGTTTATGCTCTATGGGAGATTCAATTGCCCTTCCACGGTATCTGTGGCAGTAATCTAGTGCACCATTACATCTGTGGTCTATGGGAATATTATTGTGGATCACCTCAATTTTTCCATACATGACGCTTTCCCTAATGGCAGCTTCCAGCAGCATAACTGTCCGTATCACAACTGTCTTGGCAACCTAATTCTCCGGGCCTGATTTCAACGGAACGTTCGTGACCGCTATTGAGTGCGACTTCCTCTTCCCGAATAAATCGGCTTTTAAATTACGAAATTGTGTGAACGTTGCATCGAAATCTGATGCTACATACCTCTGGAAATATGCATTGGGCTAGTCTCATTCAAGCAACGAAGAATCTTTTCCATACTGCACTCCAAAGGTGGACCAAAATGGTATGAACCCAGTGATGATGATGTTGTGGCATGTCACTGTAGGAGTGCACTGAGATGACAAAGGTCAGGGGTTAGCACAAGGTGAATAAAACGGCAGTTTATTGCCGTAGCATTCATTTGCACTCAGGTGATTCATGTGGGAAGGTTGAAACGTCCCCTTAGAACAATATTACATGACTGTGCTTAAATTGACACACAATATATTTTAGCGCAACGCAATCTGACTTTCAGAAATCCCTACAAAGGAATGGCCCTGACTAACATTAACCTGTACCTTTCACAAATCACTTACCTCACCAAAAGTCTTCGTTACTTGAACTACTGCAATACAGCGAGCCCACTACTGCCAGCTAAATAAAAGATTCAAACTACTGAAGGCACTAACTACTGATAGGCATAGTTAGCAAATGAAAGATTTTAATAGAGAACAAACAATGTATTTACCTTAATAGTCATCAAAAGTCATAATATATACAGGAGTTCATGACATCCATTTTTACAAATTTCAAAACTCCGCCATTTCTCTCCCCACATCCACCACTGCTGGCGGCTCACCTCCAACTGCGCAACGCTACAACGCTAAGCGCTGTTCACATCCAGCTGCCGCTGCCCAACACTACAATGGCAGACAACAATGCAAACTAGCCACAGACTGCACACAGCACAGCCAGTGATTTTCATACCGAGCGCTACGTAACGTTGCCGATAAGAAAACATAAACAGCCTACTTACATAGCCCCCATGCTCCCCACAAAAAATTTTACAAACTGTTTTGGGCACTGGACAATACATATTTGTTAAAATTTTTCATAATCGTAATTACAATAACAAAGAAATCAAATGCACACACTTATTAATACCATGTTGGTCAAAAGCTAAAATTTTCTCACAGTCCATAAAGACGGTCAAGATTGTTCATCACTGTAAAATTGCAGTGTTTTTCTCAAAGTCTGAGCAGTAAAAGAAAATGCACACGGAAGTAGTGGATTTCCATGGAGTCTTGAAGAAGTAGTGTTGTCCTTCCAACGGAAAGACAGTGCTGACTCTTGACATGCTGATAGGTAATGGGCCACAACAGAGCAAACCCACAGCAGAGTCATTCGAACTTTTGAAGAATATTGGTAGGTAGGTCATCACAGAGCACACCCACTGTAGTCCTGGTACAGATTACGGTATTGGTGGGCTACCAGAGGTGCAGACCCACTGTAGTCCTGGTAGAGATTGTGGTATTGGTGGGCAACCAGAGGTGCAGACCCACTGCAGTCCTTGTAGAAATAATGGTATTGGTGGGTCATCAAAGATGCAGACCCACTGTAGTCCTTCTAGAGACAGCCAGCAGCCATCTGTTGCGGCTGTAACGTTGCCGGTAAGAAAACATAAACAGCCTACTTACAAGGTGTGCGAGCGATAATGGCCGGATGACGGGAATTAACATATTATGGACGCGGAATGGTAGTTTCAGCTAGACGCTTGGCACATTCCATTTCGGAAATCGTTAGGGAACTGAATATTCCGAGATCGACATTGGCAAGAATGTACCGAGAATACCGAATTTTAGGCACTACCTCTCACCACGGACGACGCCTTGCGGTGATGGGATAACTGCCTGCTGATGTCAGAGAAAAGATACAAGCACCTTTAACAGTGCACAGCATACAGTGTATCATCACCTATTTCTGTATGTGAGAATGTAACGTAGGATCAGTTTCATTCGAACCACCATTCAATAAGCTGCGGGCTTCTGCCACCCACATTCGACGTTTGAAAGGTAGAGATACAACGAAGATTAGGATTCCAGCAAGAGCCACGTCATCACCTTGGCACGAATAACAATATCCTGTATGAAAGTCAGTGCAAATGATGTGTGTACGTTTCCTCCAGATAGAAGGCAGGCGGAATCCGGATGTAGTTATACCGTCAAACATCTGTGCCAGTGGAGAAGAACACATCAACATTCGTTTGCTCCATACTAGACAGCGGACTTGTTAAAAGCTGACTAATTATTACATTGGTTATTTATTTAACGTGGCGCAGTAAATTTTGAGACTGCATGTGTGGAGTATAGCTTAAAATTTTTGCGCAGGATTTCAGATTAACAAAGATGATTTAACTCATTCAGTTACAAATGGTTCAAATGGCTCTGAGCACTATGGGACCTAACTTCTGAGGTCATCAGTCCCCTAGAACTTAGAACTACACTCCTGGAAATGGAAAAAAGAACACATTGACACCGGTGTGTCAGACCCACCATACTTGCTCCGGACACTGCGAGAGGGCTGTACAAGCAATGATCACACGCACGGCACAGCGGACACACCAGGAACCGCGGTGTTGGCCGTCGAATGGCGCTAGCTGCGCAGCATTTGTGCACCGCCGCCGTCAGTGTCAGCCAGTTTGCCGTGGCATACGGAGCTCCATCGCAGTCTTTAACACTGGTAGCATGACGCGACAGCGTGGACGTGAACCGTATGTGCAGTTGACGGACTTTGAGCGAGGGCGTATAGTGGGCATGCGGGACGCCGGGTGGACATACCGCCGAATTGCTCAACACGTGGGGCGTGAGGTCTCCACAGTACATCGATGTTGTCGCCAGTGGTCGGCGGAAGGTGCACGTGCCCGTCGACCTGGGACCGGACCGCAGCGACGCACGGATGCACGCCAAGACCGTAGGATCCTACGCAGTGCCGTAGGGGACCGCAACGCCACTTCCCAGCAAATTAGGGACACTGTTGCTCCTGGGGTATCGGCGAGGACCATTCGCAACCGTCTCCATGAAGCTGGGCTACGGTCCCGCACACCGTTAGGCCGTCTTCCGCTCACGCCCCAACATCGTGCAGCCCGCCTCCAGTGGTGTCGCGACAGGCGTGAATGGAGGGACGAATGGAGACGTGTCGTCTTCAACGATGAGAGTCGCTTCTGCCTTGGTGCCAGTGATGGTCGTATGCGTGTTTGGCGCCGTGCAGGTGAGCGCCACAATCAGGACTGCATACGACCGAGGCACACAGGGCCAACACCCGGCATCATGGTGTGGGGAGCGATCTCCTACACTGGCCGTACACCACTTGTGATCGTCGAGGGGACACTGAATAGTGCACGGTACATCCAAACCGTCATCGAACCCATCGTTCTACCATTTCTAGACCGGCAAGGGTACTTGCTGTTCCAACAGGACAATGCACGTCCGCATGTATCCCGTGCCACCCAACGTGCTCTAGAAGGTATAAGTCAACTACCCTGGCCAGCAAGATCTCCGGATCTGTCCCCCATTGAGCATGTTTGGGACTGGATGAAGCGTCGTCTCATGCGGTCTGCACGTCCAGCACGAACGCTAGTACAACTGAGGCGCCAGGCGGAAATGGCATGGCAAGCCGTTCCACAGGACTACATCCAGCATCTCTACGATCGTCTCCATGGGAGAATAGCAGCCTGCATTGCTGCGAAAGGTGGATATACACTGTACTAGTGCCGACATTGTGCATGCTCTGTTGCCTGTGTCTATGTGCCTGTGGTTCTGTCAGTGTGATCATGTGATGTATCTGACCCCAGGAATGTGTCAATGAAATTTCCCCTTCATGGGACAATGAATTCACGGTGTTCTTATTTCAATTTCCAGGAGTGTACTTTAACCTTACTAACCTAAGGACATCACACACATCCATGCCCGAGGCATGATTCGAACCTGCGACCGTAGCGGTCACGCGGTTTCAGACAGTAGCGCTTAGAACCGCTCGACCACCCCAGCCGGCTCATTCAGTTACATCAAATACCCAAGCTGCGAATGGAACAGTGATCCAGGAAGTGCTGAATAAATTTGTTTATTTCATTTCTATGATCACAAACGTGAAGGTTCTCAGACAACCAGTTTCGGTTAGCCATGATCTTCTTGAAATATGTTTTGAAAACGTGTCCTAATATAATGGAGCCATTTTGGCATTGTCAAATGATAAACACAAAATCAGCGCCAGCATCGCCGCACATATGAGAAATATGGTTTACACTTGTCTTCTGGTTAACAGCGCTATTGTTCATGACAGACCCCCAAAACTGCTCAAATATTAGCGCTGTTGACGAGATGATTCTAGTATATATCATACTTTATAAATGAGTGACGCTGCTGGCATTGACTTTGCATTTATCATATGACGATACCACTATAGTTCCATTATGTTAGCATTATTTTTGAAACAGATCTGAAGATGGTCATTCCTCACGCAAACCGGTAGTCTGAAGGCCTACAAGTTCGTGATCATAGACGTGAAATAAAGGAATTTATTCTACATCAACTACATTTCCTCAAAAAAAGGTGATAAAAGTAAATGTAATAACTGTAGCGACATAGCCTGCTGGATTCGGTCTACAAATAAAACACCAAAATTATGAATAAAAATATCACTGAAAAAGTAATATATGTTGATCAATCTGGCTTTACAAAAGGGCAGTCATCTGTTAACAATGTTTTTATACTATCACAAGTAATAGATGAAACTGAGAATTGAACAAGGAGTTCCATCTTGATTTTACAAATTTGAAATACGAATTTGATAATGTGAGCATGTATGTGCTATGGAATATAATGGCTGAACGATATTATGCATCTGATTTCATAAATACTATTAATAACCTGTACATGGACACCAAAATTATTTACATGTGGAAAAAATAACCACACAGCCAATGAACACACACGAGGGGTGAAGACATATATACTGCATTTCCGCAACGCACTTCAGTAGTGATCAGTATATGCAAAATGTGAATAAAAGAGAAAATAATTTTATATCGTGACATTAAATTCAGTCTTGTATGCAGCTGACCTTACAGTGATTTCAGAAAATGGAAAAGACCTTTGCATGGGAGTCTGTATGTTGCAGCACATAGCCTCACCATTTGATCCTAAACTGTCTGTAGATAAAACGAAAACAATGGAATTTGTGGTGTTATGGGCCAGTTTTCCGGAAGCTGTTCCGTAATGAGATTCATAACCCGTCTTTTCAGGTTAGACTAGCAAATCAATGTAAATTACATGCGAACCATTAAAGTACAAAAATGACAGAAAGAAACATCAATTTCCACATCAAAATAGTTCACCAGAAAATAAATAAATGATAAAGCACTGGGTTTGCAGTTAATCTGAAAACTTAATTTTGAAAGTAAAATTAAATAATGAAGATGCTGGTTAAATAAATGACTGACTGTAGCTGAAATTTTGTTATCTAAAAAAATGTTTGTCAGTAACTTCAGGGTAATTTAATGCAATATTTTCAAAAAAGGCAAGCGAATTATTTTTAATTGTAGAAAGATTGATTTGAATTTTCTTTAAGAAAATGAGCAATTGATTCACTTTCAGCATAAGTACAGTACAAAATGTAGCATAAGTCACTCGCTTAGCTAAATACTGAATAAACTAACTTGCACACACTTAATTTTTGCTGTATTTTTAGTTATTAGGTCCGCCAGTGAAATTTTACGTTACTTTAGGCGAGGTAAGTTAATACTCATTACTGCTAATTAGCTAAGCCTCTGTTATCATATAAAAAAATGAACAGTTACTGAGGCAGCAAAACTAAGACTGAAACTCGACATTAGCAAAAAAAAAAGTTAATCAATTTTCATGATTTTTCGTCACTCGGAGATTGCATGAAAAGGAAAGGGACCCTGCTTGGTAAAAATGTCTCAGAACAATGACAACACAGGAGCCCTACAGGTTTCAACTATTGCAGGTTATTATTCAAGAAAGTTAGTGATAAATATTGGTTAAAGGACTGCCACTGGGTAATGCCTGCATAATATTATTTATAGTCTCTGTTAACAGTATTACAGTGCTGCAGCAGTGCAGACAACAAAGAACGTAGCTAATGACAATGCTTAGCTGCTGCTGCTTGAGAACCACGAGATGTCTCCAGAGAGTTTACCTGTCAAATCCGACCTTGGCCTCAATGCTCGCTATTTAATAACGGTGGTGCACCTACATTGGCATGATCATAACTGTATACGGCGTCTGTAGGAGCGCCCAACAAACACTTCTACACTCTTTCAAGACTCAAGCTGCTCATTGTCCTCTCTGCTCTTATCGGGACAGACACTTTCTATGCACAACGCTAAGCAACGTCATAGCTACTGTTATATCGTTGTTGCTCTTGATACGTTTAAATACAGTTCACTTAGCGATTACAATTTTTATTGTGATTACAATCAATTATACGCCTTCACAAGTAATTACGCTATTAGATCCATTATTTGTTAAATATAGGATCTGTAATAAAAATTACAGATTCAGAATTAGCAGTAAATTACAAGTTATCAACGGATATTAAACGGTGAAAAATTTTGGATGGTGCAGAAGGTACACTCCAGGAAATGGAAAAAAGAACACATTGACACCGGTGTGTCAGACCCACCATACTTGCTCCGGACACTGCGAGAGGGCTGTACAAGCAATGATCACACGCACGGCACAGCGGACACACCAGGAACCGCGGTGTTGGCTGTCGAATGGCGCTAGCTGCGCAGAATTTGTGCACCGCCGCCGTCAGTGTCAGCCAGTTTGCCGTGGCATACGGAGCTCCATCGCAGTCTTTAACACTGGTAGCATGCCGCGACAGCGTGGATGTGAACCGTATGTGCAGTTGACGGACTTTGAGCGAGGGCGTATAGTGGGCATGCGGGAGGCCGGGTGGACGTACCGCCGAATTGCTCAACACGTGGGGCGTGAGGTCTCCACAGTACATCGATGTTGTCGCCAGTGGTCGGCGGAAGGTGCACGTGCCCGTCGACCTGGGACCGGCCCGCAGCGACGCACGGATGCACGCCAAGACCGTTGGATCCTACGCAGTGCCGTAGGGGACCGCACCGCCACTTCCCAGCAAATTAGGGACACTGTTGCTCCTGGGGTATCGGCGAGGACCATTCGCAACCGTGTCCATGAAGCTGGGCTACGGTCCCGCACACCGTTAGGCCGTCTTCCGCTCACGCCCCAACATCGTGCAGCCCGCCTCCAGTGGTGTCGCGACAGGCGTGAATGGAGGGACGAATGGAGACGTGTCGTCTTCAGCGATGAGAGTCGCTTCTGCCTTGGTGCCAATGATGGTCGTATGCGTGTTTGTCGCCGTGCAGGTGGGCGCCACAATCAGGACTGCATACGACCGAGGCACACAGGGCCAACACCCGGCATCATGGTGTGGGGAGCGATCTCCTACACTGGCCGTACACCACTGGTGATCGTCGAGGGGACACTGAATAGTGCACGGTACATCCAAACCGTCATCGAACCCATCGTTCTACCATTCCTAGACCGGCAAGGGAACTTGCTGTTCCAACAGGACAATGCACGTCCGCATGTATCCCGTGTCACCCAACGTGCTCTAGAAGGTGTAAGTCAACTACCCTGGCCAGCAAGATCTCCGGATCTGTCCCCCATTGAGCATGTTTGGGACTGGATGAAGCGTCGTCTCATGCGGTCTGCACGTCCAGCACGAACGCTGGTCCAACTGAGGCGCCAGGTGGAAATGGCATGGCAAGCCGTTCCACAGGACTACATCCAGCATCTCCACGATCGTCTCCATGGGAGAATAGCAGCCTGCATTGCTGCGAAAGGTGGATATACACTGTACTAGTGCCGACATTGTGCAGGCTCTGTTGCCTGTGTCTATGTGCCTGTGGTTCTGTCAGTGTGATTATGTGATGTATCTGCCCCCAGGAATGTGTCAATAAAGTTTCCCCTTCCTGGGACAATGAATTCACGGTGTTCTTATTTCAATTTCCAGGAGTGTATTTTATCTGTATTTTCGATGGTACAAGGTCACCAGCCCAGGTCTCGCCAGCATCACAAGTGTAAGCTTAAGGCTAAGCTGTAGTCTAACACAGATTATAGAAACTGTAAGATCAAAAATAGTCTTCAAAAACAAAATCCTGTCGTAATTTAAGTTTTTAAAATATGATGGGTGTGGCATTACGTTCGGATGCAAGCAAGTAATGGACCAAAAATTAATTAAATACATGTCCATTTGTGGAGGTACTGTAAAATATTTGCGGAATAAAATCAGGAAAAGAAGCCATAGGAAGTGTTACAAAACGTCTACTTTTGAAACTGAAGTATAGCGGACAACTAAACAACAAGAAAGTAGAATACATGATCAAGAAACAAGGTTTCTATGTAGAGCGGGAAGAAGTCCTAGAAAAGGTCGCAAAGTAAATGTGGGTACAATAAAAAAATTATGAATAGATAACGTGAAAGAATTGGGGAAGGAACGTGTAGACGGTATAGGTGGAACAAGGTTCCCGCTAAAGGCTACCAATTATAGAAGCACTGGAAAAATAAACTAAATAATGGCATATAAGAGATGTAGCAACGTAACAGGATATTTGCCTAACATTTGAAACAAAGAAGTAGCAAAAGATTAACACAGTTCTCTCCGAATGCAAAACTGGAACATATCAAGATTTAATAGTTTAATGAAATGTTATATTTATAGCTACATGCAAAAATCTCTATCTTGACTAATGTTGACAACTCCGTTAGCCTTCTAGCACTGTAGCATTCATCCAGGTTTTTCGGGGTATGTGCGCAGTTGTTGTTGACGATTGTCATGCATCTAAAAAATTATTTATCTAGAGAAGTTATAAAAATTGATCCGTTATGAACCTATGATGGTCCAGTAAGTGAGGCGAAATTTTTTTTTTTTTTTTTTTGCATGGACATTCCCCTTCTTGTTGATATTTTATTTCATATTCAGACTCTGTTCTCTTTTTGATGTTTTATTTATTTGTTTATATCCTACGCTCTAATTTCCACTGATAGCCTTGGGTGAGCCAGCCCTGAAAAAACTCTACCATCTAATGAGCAGGATGTATGAGACAGGCGAAATACCCTCGGACTTCAAGAGGAATATATTAATTCCACTCCCAATGAAAGCAGGCGTTGATAGATGTGAAAATTACCGAACTATCGGTTTAATAAGTCACGGATGCAAAATACTAACACGAATTCTTTATAGACGAATGGTAGAAGCCTACCTCGGGGAAGATCAGATTGGATTCTGTAGAAATGTTGGAACACGTGAGGCCATACTGACCCTACGACTTAACTTAGATTCAGGAAAGCCAAACTTACGTTTCTAGCGTTTGTAGACTTAGAGAAATCTTTTGACAATATTGACTGGAATACTCTCTTCCAAATTCTGAAGGTGGTAGGGGTAAAATACAGGGAGAGTAAGGCTATTTACAATTTGTGCAGATACCAGATGGCATTTATAAGAGTCGAGAGGCATGAAATGGAAGCAGTGGTTGGGAAGGGAGTGGGGCAGCGTTGTAGCCTATCCCCGGTGTTATTCAATCTCTATATTGAGCAAACAGTAAAGGAAACAAAAGAAAAATTCGGAGTAGGAATTAAAATCCATGGAGAACAAAGACAGCAAAGGACCTGGCAGAGCAGCTGAACGGAATGAACAGTGTCTTGAAAGGAGGATATAAGATGAACATTAAAAAAGCAAAAGGAGGAATGTAGTCGAATTAAATCGGGTGATTCCGAGGGAATTAGATTAGGAAATGAGACGCTTAAAGTAGTAAATGAGTTTTGATAGTTGGGGAGCAAATTAACTGATGATGATCGAAGTAGAGTGGACATAAAATGTTGACTGGCAATGGCAAGAAAGCGTTTCTAAAGAAGAGAAATTTGTTAACACTGAGTACAGGATGTCGTTTTTGAAAGTATTTGTGTGGAGTGTAGCCATGTATGGAAGTGAAATGTGGATGATAAATAGTTTAGACAAGAATAGAAGAGAAGCTTTCGAAATGGTGTGCTACAGAAGAATGCTCAAGACTAGATGGGTAGATCACATAACTAATGAGGAGGTATTGAATTGAAATGGGGAAAAGAGAAATTTGTGGCACGACTTGATTAGGAGAAGGGATCGCTTGGTAGGACATATTTTGAGGCATCAAGGGATCACCAATTTAGTTTTGGAGGGCAGCGTGGAGGGTAAAAATCGTAGAGGGAGACCAAGAAATGAATACACAAAACATATTCGGAAGGATGTAGGTTGCAGTAGGTGTTGGGAGATGAAGAAGCTGTAGAAGGGTAGAGTAGCATGGAGAGCTGCATCAAACCCGTCTCTGGACTGAAGACTACAACAACAACAGCAACAGCAACAACAATTTTTAGTCATGATTTCTTAAAAATGATTACCATTTATTAGTTGTTCTTCTGTATGTGCGTCAGATAATGCAGAAACTTCGTTATGTATGCATAAGATGAGGATGTTCATAAGCTGTTAAAGCCAATGAACATAAAATGGAAAAACAAGTTACAGTTTACAGTTATGTCGATAGTATTAGCACACTTTAGATTTTCACAGTTCAAATATTACTATGTTTTCATATTATGCGATGAGAAACCGAGAACATATGAATACCCGACCGTAGTGATTTACACCACATACCAGTAACAAGGGAGCTTCCAACCTGGAACCCACATTATGAACCAAAAGTGGCAAGTGAAAAAAATTCAAACAGTTGTGTCATCATGAGCCCATAGCAAGTCTCCAGCACAAATGTCCATATAACACTTCACAGCAGCATTATTATGCAATTCCTAGCGCCAGTATACACTATTAACAGATGTTTCATCACGGACTCACTGTGCCCGCAGTCGCTAGATCAGAAATTTTTTTGGCTGATAATACACCATCTTGAGTCACAACAGTTCTGTTTAATCAACACCTCCATCTTGGAGTACCATATTTAGCTACCTGAGTACAGTATTTGCTTCACATTATGACCCGACAGTAAAACAAGAAACAGTTTTACGAGAAAAGTATCTCAGTGAGATTGGTTAACAAATATTCATCATCTATTACCAATTGGCCCCGACATGTTTGTCGCCAGCATCGGAGAAAACTTCGTTATTACCACTAACACTTCAAATGGTTAGATTTGTTATGACTGTACAAAGTATCTCATTTTCGTTTACATAAACAAATATAAGTAAATGATTCAGTAAGAGCAGCTATTTTTGTTATTCTCATGTTATTTATCTGATTGTTCTTACCCATTCATACATTGCTCTGGTTTCAAATATCAACGTCAACCAGTAACGAACGAATATTTTAATTTATAGTTACTTAAAATTTCTTGAAAGGAAGATTCAAGACTTCTACAGCACCATCGTCAAGATTTTATTCTTGGGATTGCCGACGTCATTGGCTAGTTCTCTCTTTGTTGCAAATAGGTGAGGCTTTCATTCTGCAGTATCAGATTAACCCAAGACCTCAGTGTTTACTCCTTTACCTCATGAACCGTGGATTTCGCTGTCGGTGAAGTGTTTTTCGTACTTAAGCGCTACAGACGGCCGTAGGTGCAACCATATCGGAGCGGCATTTGTTGAGAGGCCAGGCAAACGTGTGGCTCCCGAAGAGGAACAGCAGCCTTTTCGGTGGTTGCAGGGACAACAGTTAGATGATTCAGTGATGTGGTCTCGTAATATCAATCAAAACGGCCTTGCTATGCAGGAACTGCGAACGCCTGAAAGCTAGGGTAAACCATAGCTGCAATTTTTCCCGAGAGCATGCAGCTGTACTGTATGGTTAAATTATGACGGTGTCCTCCCGAGTAAAAAAGGCTCCCATTCTCATCTCCAGGTGTTAACTACTCCCCAGGATGTCGTCATCAAGAGAAAAAAAAAACAGGCTTTCC
This sequence comes from Schistocerca cancellata, assembly GCF_023864275.1. Classification (NCBI taxonomy): domain Eukaryota; kingdom Metazoa; phylum Arthropoda; class Insecta; order Orthoptera; family Acrididae; genus Schistocerca; species Schistocerca cancellata. The sequence continues at coordinate 55,298,699 of NC_064626.1, forward strand.
ATAGACCGAAGCATGGAATGTTTGGTCCCTTAATCGGGCAGATCGGTTAGAAACTTTAGAGAGGAAACCGAATGATTGTAGTTAGATACAGTAGGAACTAGTGACGTTCGTTGGTAGACGGATCAGGTGTTGGTTTAACAACGAATAAGGAATAGGTATTCGGAGGAGCATCTACGGACAGCATAGTGCAAGCATTTTCGTACCCAAGATTGACCAGAATGCTACACCAACCACAATAGTACAAATACATATGCCAATTAGCTCCACAGACGAGGAAGAGAATGCAGAAACATATTGTAATGTCCCCACAGAAAAATACCCTCTACCACGAAACAATTAATCATTGTCAATCAAATCATCCACATTCATTCACTTTGGAAAAGTATCTGATCTGGTTTTCTAGTAATATATGCGCCGACAGCTCGTCGACGCCAGAGTATTTTCTAGTATGTTTATTCTTTGGAATAACAGAGATACATGATATGTATTCTCCATGGTTGTTAGACTGGTAACTAGGTCAGCTTCGAAGTATCTGTTAAAGGATTGAGGTGTTTTCTGAGAGATAAATATTTGCTTTTCTTCTCGCTAAAGCGAGCTATTAACATTTGTGCCACTAACGGGTTGTTTGGAGTGAAAGAAACTGTAACGGAAAATAATTAAGACTTGGAACCAACAGAGATCTGGACATGTAATGGAGATGGATTGAAAATATAATTTCCTTCATAAATAAGGTTTGTGACCCCTTTTATTCTGGAGTGAATGAACGAATGAGTTCTTTGTCTGAATCATTGATGATCGCGTTGGCCCTGTAATTAGTGGGGAAGTTTCAGCTGTGTCGAAGAGAGGCTGCAATCACCGAGTCTTTGTTAAATCGTCCAAAAAGGCTTCGTACACGTCTGGAATTCGAAATCTTTCGTAAAAGGAACGAATTGTTTAAACGATTGATTTTCCCAACTGAATGCAGCGCTTAACAATAATAATAAATGTTAAGATCTCTTACAGCAAGCCAGCCGCTGAATACTAAGACGAAGGGCTCCACCAGAGATTCTATTTGGCTGATTTCACGTAATGAAATATTATATCAAAAACTGTACATAGATAAAGGAGAGAGAGAGAGAGAGAGAGAGAGAGAGCGAATGAAAAATTATAGAAAATACTAATAATCCTCCATTAGTCTAATTTTTCACCTGTCTTATCACGGATCAGACTAAAGACAAAACGGGAGGCCCTTACTCTACTGTATAGATTTATGTGTGAAAGTGAAGGGATCTTAAAGGCAACAGATACACGTCTATACAGACAAGACATTACACAAAGTTAGCGGCAAGCTGCATGCATTCATCATTCAGCATTTATTCTTCTTACATTAATACATTATAATGGCGACCGTGACAGGACACGTTTTTGGACGTTGCTAAAATAATTTTGTTCTCTGTTTCATGTGAACTACGAGGAGCTAACTTAACTGACGCTTGGAAAAGAGAGGAAATACTCGCAGTCAAATTAAGTGGATCTACAAATAAGAACACAAGACAATACACTGGGCACGGGGAAAAGGCCAGATCTATAGTTTTATTATTAAAGCTTGCTTAGTATAGATGAAGTATACGCTTTTCTGCTTAGTATTATTGGATATATGAACATTCATTAATTGTGTTCATGCTAGATGTAGTTTGATTGACCTGCCCCAGTTGCATTTATTTGTATAAGTACAGTAAGAAAGTAGCCACAGAAGTACTCTTGTGTGAACGGAGTTACATATTGTGACAGTAGAAGGGAGATATATATATATTGACAGTAGAACATTTATATGGTTTTAACTAGGGCAATGTTTAGGATGAGTCAGGCAGAGCATAGCAGCACGCAACAGCCTTCAGCTGTTAGCACTGATAATAATGATGTAGTAAGAAGTGTTGTAGAACCGATTGCTACAGATAGCGCAATAGAACGCCCTGTAGACACGGAGGGACATGTAACAACAAGTACGAAACATGGATTAGATCCATTGGTAATTATCATGAGAGAGATGCAGATGATAACCGAGAGCATGAATAATATGGAAACCGACATTAACGCGAAATTAGCCTCAGTTACTGAAGGGCAAAATGATTTGAATACAAAATTAGCCTCAGTTACTGAAGGGCAGGAAAATTTGAAAACCGATATTAACGAGAAATTAGCCTCAGTTACTGAAGGGCAGGAAAATTTGAAAACCGACATTAACGCGAAGTTAGCCTCAGTTAATGAAGGGCAAAATGATTTGAACGCGAAATCAGCCTCAGTTACGGAAGGGCAGGAAAATCTGAAAACTGAGATTAAGCAGCAGTTACAAGACAGTTTTTCCGAATTAGAGCAGCGGATAGAGGCGAAGACCAAGGAACTCAAAGATCAGGCCGATGAGACGGAACGAAAATTAACGGCACAAATAGAACTGGTGAAAGCTCAATGTGAGGAATCTACACACCGCGTACGTGTAGAAATGAAGGAGTATGTGGCTATTAAGATAGATACTGTACGGGAACAGGTGGAAATGGTTCCGCAATTAGTACAAAAGCAAGACACCATGTCATGTGCAATTGCGCAACTTCCTGAATTGGCACGTACGCAGACTAACCTAAAGGAAAGTGTTGAACATCTAACAGAGCGTCAAGACGTTATAGACCACCAAATTAACGTATTAACGGGTAAATTATCCGAAATCACATTAGAAAAAAAAGGCTAATGTGTGAAAACGTTGAGCAAAAGATTAAGGCAGCATTCCAGGGTTTATCTGGCAAACAGGAAGAGAATTTGTTTGCGAAAGGACTTGAGGAGGTGCGACAGCAGTTAGGGGCTGATTTGGAGTATTGGAAACAAACGATAGAAGAGTCGATGCGCGCTTCACAACAAAGCTCAGAACAAATGAATACAGGCCAGCAGCAGAAGTTGGCAGCGATTATAGAGCCAGTTACTGCACATTCGCACACGATACCGACTTGTGTAAGTAACTCAAACATTAATTTGCCACGAGCTAGTTGTTCGCGTGAATTCTTATCTAACGGAGATTACGAAAGCCTTTGCCATGCCGAAGAAAAAATGATAAAGCACCGGCAATTCCAGATTTTTAACCCTGACAAAAGGGGGGTCCATCCAATTGTTTTTATTCGAAGTTTCAGAGGAGTGCTACCCAGAAATTGGTCGGAGTGGCAGAAGATCAGTTTTGTTACAGGATATATACAAAGTTCGGGGGCGATCTGGGCCTCGGACATGACTTCTGTTTGCTCGACATATGACGATTTTGAGAAGGCGTTTTTAGCAAAGTTCTGGTCAGAAGGGGTACAGGAACGCCTAAGGCAGGAGGTGCTCTACCCAGAGCCTTTCTCTTTTTCGAAAGGAAGTCTTAGAAAGTACTTCGAAAAATATATAAATAAAACAAGATACTGGGACAGACCTATGCCCTTGCCAGACATAATAAACATACTTAAGGCAAGACTACCAACTAGCATCCGGAATCAATTGATTTACGGCAACGATAAAGACTTGGAGTCGTTCCTCACGACGTTAGGCCATATAGATATTATCGAGGAGAACAACCAGAAAGCCCGTAATAATAGATTCCAATATAGGGAGATAGAACCTCCGCCAAACGTTAGGCAAGGGAATGAACAGAGATCGTTAAATAATGGAGAAACCCCTCAAAATCTCAATAGTAATCCCGGCAACAGTCTTGCGAGGGGCTATCCAAGGAACAACAGGAACGGGAAAAGATACAATCCCGTGTGGGGGAACGAAAGGAATTTCACACCCCAAGCCTGGAATAATAACAATAATAGAAAGTGGAATCAACCGGCGGGAATGAATTCAAATAACCAACATCAGTGGGGACGGACATCTGCGAATCAACCGGTAATTACCGAAGTGACGGATGATGTCAACCAGCAAACAAATCAAAATCCAACAAACTTGTAAGGACCCACTCGTGCCCCGGAGGAGCGGTCAACAATTGGTTGAGGGGCAACAGGATATGTGTACCCATGCTAACGTATAATGATGGACGATTACTGGCAGATGAACTGACCGAGGACTTTGAACCACAAGATGAGGATAAGGAACAGGTGGCAGTAGCCGAAGTGCAAGTCATTTTGGAGACCGTACTTATAGTGGCGGTTTTAGACACAGCTGCAACCACAGATGTTATTTCGGAGGCACTATTCAACAAGATCAGAAATATAAGACGAGTACCAATTTTTCCAGTTCAAAATTGCAGAATAATAGGCGCCGTTGGGGCTCGATCGGCTAATGTAAAAGTGCAGTCACTACTTGGTGTAGAAGTCGGAAATGTAGCAATATTAAGCACATTCCTTGTTGTGAAAAATTTGGTGGTAGATTGCATTATCGGAGTCGACAGCCTACGTCAATACGGATGCAGAATAGATTTTAAAACAGGAAAAATTTGGTTGAATGTTAATAAACAAGAAATTGAGTTGGAGTTGTTGAAAAAAGAAAGCATTACGAGAAAATATAATTGTGGGATCAGTGTGCAAGTAATCAGGACGGCACAAAATTCGAAAGAGCACGTAATTAATGAGTTCCAAGTCAAAGATGATTTCGGTCAATTAGGGTGTGAAAAGTTAAGTGAATCCGACTGCATTATAGAAGATCAGAAGACGCAGCTCAATGAATTATTATTATTGTATGAAAACGTGTTTGATGAAAGGCCAGGAGTTATTAAGGGATACATATGCCATCTCTACGTTAAGCCGCACGAAACGTATTGTAGAACTTTCTATCCTGTTCCCTGGAGGTTAAAGGCTCAAGTTCAAAAAGAAATAGATCGCATGTTGAAATGGGGTTTGATCGAACCCTCTACAAGCCCATACTGCTCCCCATTGTTGGTCGTGCCAAAAGCAATTGGGACTGTTAGACTGGTACTCGACGCCAGAGAAATAAATAAAATCATAATTCCAGTAAGAACACATCCGGAAAACATAGACGAACTTATACAACGGTTCCAGGATGTCCAATATTTGAAGAGCATTGATTTGCGGAGCTCGTATTGGCAAGTCAAGCTGGATGAGTCATCAAGGAAATACACGGCTTTCATTTATTCCGGAAGAAGTTACCAATTTACTGTAGTTCCTTTCGGACTCAACATTAGTGCTGGAATCTTTATAGCAGCTCTAGATTATGCACTAGGCCCAGAACTCAGAAGCAGGATAACAGTGTTTGTTGATGATTTGCTTATTGCATCAAAAACTTGGGAGGAGCATATTACCTTACTGAATCGAGTGTTGGACGTGTTCAAAACCATGGGAATAACTGCTAACCTACATAAATCCCATTTTGCAGTAAACAGAATCAAGTTCCTGGGGGCATATAATTGACGCAAAGGGAATTTTACCAACCAAGGAGACTGATAAAATTTACTGAAGATTAGAAGATAGGGAGGAATGGTGTTGCGAGTGACAGAGATGAACGCTCGTAAAAACATAACAATAAACTGTTTGTGTGTAGTGTTAGAAAACTGAAATAATTAATCAGTGATACAGATTAGAGAAATAGTGACAAACTATTACTATCGAGTGCTGCAAAGAAGGTAGTGGAGATAGGCTTCACCTGACTGACCTTCAAGAAGAATGAAATGTTTCCCGCAAATGACGCTGCATAATCAAAAGAGGTTCCTAGTGAATGTTCATAGATAACTTCAAGTGCACGCTTAGATGTGTAAACGTGTGAAGGGATGCGTTTAGGCAGTGAATCATGAGTGACGGTTAACGCCGCAAAGATAATTTCCCGCGCAAAACAGTTGACGTCGGCGCGAGAGTTAGAATCGATATAGACGACACAGATATGCTTTGTAAGAGACTCGCATCAAACGCGAGGGTGAACTGATGGATGTTGAACTTTAAAAAAAAGTGTTGCAATTAGACGTTAAGAGTTCTTGATTTATTGTTGAATGTTAAAAGAAAGTAATATTCATAGAATTAGTAGTTATTTAATGGGTCTTGTTCGTTTTGGAATTTTGTTTCAAAAAATCCATTTCCATATATGTGCATGTATGAACGCCGGATGAATCAGAGAATAAATGAAAGAAGTGAATCCGCATTCCTCAATGCTAATAACTTTTACATTACAGCAATCAAGCGGAGAAATATATGTTTTTAGGATAAAAATATTTTGAGTATAGATAAATTATATGACTTTTCAAGGAAATGATGGATTATGTCTTTGTATAAAATGAGCCACACTTTCCATTATTCGATGATTTGAATCCAAAATCTACTGTAAGTTGCATGAATCCTTTAAATTACGAAGAATAAATCATGGACAGAAATGTGTCAGAATTTTCGGACTTATAAGCACAAGTGGGGATGCAAAGTCCAAAAGAATATTCAAACTAGAGTGAATATGATGATGTTTTTGGCAACAGCATTAGTCAATGGCTAAATGGAAAACTTACGTCAATGGCTAAATTCCTTGCAGTACATCGTAAGAAAAAGGATGCATGAAGCCATAAGGATTTTGTTTTCAAAAAAGGAGAATCTTGGACGGTGCAACCTAACCAGTTCTCTTACAGGAAGAGTTTCCCTTTCGGTCATTGCTAATTCTTTTGGAATGAATGTTGCATGTGAATTCGGGTATCCCTGTCCCTTCCACTCTTCCCATTGTGGGCCGCGTAGAAGACCGACTACAAATGTGGACGTCGGGGACATGCAAGATCCGGGGGAGTTTCAGCACCGCAAGATATTGTCCTAGGAACAAGATTGTAAAACGAAAACTCACGTTATTTATTGTAAAATGTTCTTTTTTTTTTGCTAGAGGCACAAATCACTCTTCTCCAAATCATTATATAAATCGATCCCTATCTTTCCTTTAGAGATCAATTTCAAAATAATTTTTTTTTCTTCTGTAGGCTTTCCTATCTTCTATGTACCGTAGGCTGGGGGTCTAGGCTTAAGAGGTTTTCCAAGGTTTCCCTGCTTAAGAAAGTTCCCGAATGGGTAGACCCTGATAACAGTTTCATGAAAGATCATCTTCCTTGGTTGTGCACAGCAGACATAACACCTTGATGCACGTAAAAGCAATACAGCCGCGGTACCTGTCTCTTCATTTCTTCTGTTTTCAAAGTTTCTTTTCTTCGTCTGTCTTAAACATAATATTTTTTTTTTAGGCGGAGGACTGACACTCATCACTTCCGGGTTATCCACACTAATAGATAGCTCGCGAAGTGTGTTCGGTAAATAAAAATTAAGCTCACAAACTTCGCTCGCTGCGAGGTACATTGTAATGTCCCCACAGAAAAGTACCCTCTACCACGCAACAATTAATCATTGTCAATCAAATCATCCACATTCATTCACTTTGGAAAAGTATCTGATCTGGTTTTCTAGTAATATATGCGCCGACAGCTCGTCGACGCCAGAGTATTTTCTAGTACGTTTATTCTTCGGAATAACAGAGATACATGATATGTATTCTCCATGGTTGTTAGACTGGTAACTAGGTCAGCTTCGAAGTATCTGTTAAAGGATTGAGGTGTTTTCTGAGAGATAAATATTTGCTTTTCTTCTCGCTAAAGCGAGCTATTAACATTTGCGCCACTAGCGGGTTGTTTGAAGAGAAAGAAACTGTAACGGAAAATAATTAAGACTTGGAACCAACAGAGATCTGGACATGTAATGGAGATGGATTGAAAATACAATTCCTTTATAAATAAGGTTTGTGACCCCTTTTATTCTGGAGTGAATGAACGAATGAGTTCTTTGTCTGAATCATTGATGATCGCGTTGGCCCTGTAATTAGTGGGGAAGTTTCAGCTGTGTCGAAGAGAGGCTGCAATCACCGAGTCTTTGTTAAATCGTCCAAAAAGGCTTCGTACACATCTGGAATTCGAAATCTTTCGTAAAAGGAACGAATTGTTTAAACGATTGATTTTCCCAACTGAATGCAGCGCTTAATAATAATAATAAATGTAAAGATCTCTTACAGCAAGCCAGCCGCTGAATACTAAGACGAAGGGCTCCACCAGAGATTCTATTTGGCTGATTTCACGTAATGAAATATTATATCAAAAACTGTACATAGATAAAGGAGAGAGAGAGAGAGAGAGAGCGAATGAAAAATTAGAGAAAATACTAATAATCCTCCATTAGTCTAATTTTTCGCCTGTCTTATCACGGATCAGCCTAAAGACAAAACGGGAGGCCCTTACTTTACTGCAGATTTATGTGTGAAAGTGAAGGGATCTTAAAGGCAACAGATACACGTCTATACAGACAAGACATTCCACAAAGTTAGCGGCAAGCTGCATGCATTCATCATTCAGCATCTGTTCTTCTTACATTAATACATTATAATATGATGAAAGATAAACGAAATTAACGGAGATGAACACTTAATTGTGATGAAGGACTGGAATTCAACAGTACGGAAAAGAAGAGAAAACGTAATGGGGGAAAGAGGAAGCCACTAACTACAATTTTGCTGAGAGCTTAATTTAATGGTAGCTAACACTAAGGTTTAAGAATCATTCAAGATGGTTATACACGTGTAACAGACGTCGTGACTTTCGAACGTTTCAGATTGATTATATAATGAAACGATAGAGATTTCGGTACCAGATTTCAAGCCAGGAACAGATGTGGACTCAGACCAGAATTTATTGATTATGATTGTAGACTAAAATTGAAGAAACTGAAAAAACGTAGGAAATTAGGAAGATGGGGCTTGGATAAGTTGAAAGAACCACAAATTGCTGACACTTTCAGAGGGGGCACTTGGCAACGCCTCACTATAGTAGGGGAAGGGTATACCGTCATAGAAGAATTGGTCACATTAAGGAATGAAAAGCTGAAGATAGCAGAGGATAAAATAGATAAAAAGACATTACCTACTGGAAATACTTTGATAACACAGGTGACTCTGAATTTAACTGATGAAACGAGAAAATACAAAATTGCAGGTAATATAGCAGAACGTAAATGACGAAAAATAATGCAGACAGGAAATGCAAAACGGCTAAGCAGGGACGAGAAAAGTAAAGACTTTTGATAAGAGGAAAATCGCTGTATGAATATCAAGAGCTCAGAAGGAAAACCAGAACGAAGCGAAAAGGAATAACTGAAAGGTGGGAGGAGTATATATCGCGTCTATGGAAGGGAGATGAATTTGAAGAGAAAATCACAGAAATAGAAGAGGATATAGATGGAGGTGAGAAGGGAGATATGATACTGAGAGAAGAACTAGGTAGATCAGTGAGGGACCTGAGTCGAATCAAGGCTCCGGGATTAGACAACATTCCGGCGGAACAACTGATGGCCTTGGGAGAGCCAGCCATGGCAAAGCTCTTCCCTCTTGTGTAGGATATATGAAACAGGAGAAATACGCTCAACCTTCAAGACGAATGGAATAATTCCTTTTTCAAACTAGGTGTGAAATTTACCGAGCTGTTAGTTAAATACGTCGTGGTTGCAAAATACTAACACGAATTTTTCAGAGGAGAGTAGAAGCCGAACTCGAGCAAGATCGGTTTGGATTTCGGACAAATGTAGGAACAAGTTGCGCAATACTGATCCTACGACGTCTCTTATAAGATTGGTTAAGGAAACGCAAACCTACGTTTGTAGAAGTTTTAGACTCAGAGAAAATTTTAACAAAAGTAACTGGTATACTCTCAAAATCTGAAGGTAGCAGGGGTAAAAGACAGGGAGCTAAAGGCTATTTACAAAATGTATAGGGACCAGACGTCAGTCATAAGAGTGGAGGGAAAAAGAATGTCAACTATAGACTTATGTGCCGGAAAGTCTTTCCTAAAGGTATTTGTATAGAGTGTAGCCATGCATGGAAGTGAAACATGTACGATAAACAGTTTAGACAAAAAGAGAATAGAAACTTATGTAGTATGGTGCTACAGAAGAAAGCTGAAGATGAGATGGGTAGATCGTGTAACTAATAAGGAGGTAATGAATATAAGTAGGTTGAAAATATATTTGTGGCACAACTTGACTAAAAGAAAGGACTTGTTGATAGGACACATTCTAAGACATCAGCTTATCACTCATTTAGTCTCAAGGTATTACTCATATACGAGGGTCAGTCAAAAAGTAATGCCTCCTATTTTTTTTTTCTACGTTTAATTGTCAGGAAATTTAAATGCAATTACATAGGTTGAAAACCACAACATTGAGGATCATTTTGTCATTTTTCAATGTAATCTCCGCCCATCTCTACAGTTTTGGTCCATCTTTGAACAAGGGCATGTATCCCAGCACGGTAAAAATCACAGCTCTGCTTCCTAAGCCATTGACGCACGGATGTTTTGACGGCCTCCTCATCTTCAAAATGAATCCCACGATGAGCTTCTTTTAGTGGCCCGAACAGATGGAAGTCTGATGGTGCCAGGTCAGGGCTGTATGGGGGATGAGGCAAAACTTCCCATCCAATTTTGACAATCTCGTCAGAGGTGTGACGACTGGTGTGTGGTCTTGCATTGTCATGCAAAAGAAGAACATCTGCCATTGATTTTGTTGGGCGAACTCGCTGAAGACGTGCTTTAAGTTTGTTGAGGGTTGTGACGTATTGAACAGAATTTATTGTGCATCCCTGCTCCAAAAAATCAACCAGAATCACACCCTCTGTATCCCAGAAAACTGTTGCCATAACTTTCCCTGCCGATCGCACAGTTTTGAATTTTTTCTTCCTCGGCGAGCTTGTGTGACGCCACTCCATTGACTGCCTCTTTGATTCGGGTTCAAAAAAATGCACCCATGTTTCGTCCCCGGTCACAATTTTTTTCAGAAACTCATCTCCCTCCAAACGGAAGCACTGCAAGTGTTGGGAGGCTATTGTTTTCCTTGCCTCTTTATTCTGATCGGTTAACATTCTTGGAACCCACCGTGCACAAACTTTTGAGTACCCCAATTGTTTAATAATCGTGATCACACTGCCTTTACTAAGAGAAATAATGCGACACACTTCAGCTGCAGTCACCCGACGGTCACCACGAATGATGTCATCAACTTGCTGAATGTTGTGTGGAGTCACTGCACTCACCGGCCTGCCGCTCCGCTTTTCGTCAGTCAACGGTGTTTGCCCTTCAGCTTCCTTACAACGACGAACCCATCGTCTAACAGTGCTGACATCCACTGTCACAACACCATACACCTTCTTCAGTCTTTCATGAATGTGTATAGGCGTTTCACCTTCTGCATTCAAGAATTCAATCACACAACGCTGTCTCAAACGAACATCGATGTCGGCCATTTTACAAACTTCTGCTGTGCTGCCACCTGTTGACACAGAAAGTTACTACTGCAGTGGATTGCAGAAGAAGGTTTGAGGAATGGCGCCAAATTCAAATTTTTCACTTAACTTAATTTCTTTAAGTAGAAAAAAAATGGGAGGCATTACTTTTTGACCGACCCTCGTAGTATTGTAGGAAAATATTGGGGGGGGGGGGGGGGGGGTAAAAATCATTCAGTGAGACCAAGAGGTGACTACAGTAAGCAGATTCAGAATGATGTAAGTTGCAGTAGGTATTCGAAGATGAAAATGTTTCCACAGAGTAGATAAGCTTTGGGAGCTGTATCAAATCCGTTTTCGGACTGAACACGACAACGATAACATGGGGAAAGTGGTTGTGTCACCACATAACGGAAGTTATTGTAGCTTATAGTGAGCTGATATCTTTCACATCAACTTCAGCTTGAATATATATATCTCATTATGCAGCCTCTGAAACGTTATAAAGCAAAACTAAACTTGAAATCCAATGAAAGACTTTAAAGACACGTTACCATTTCTACGCAAATTCCACAGAGTTTAAAACAGTAGCGAAGCAGTCAATGGGACTTGTAATTACCAATGATATCTTCTGATGTTCGTCTGAGAGATGACAGGTTATTCGACTCAGAAAAAGAATTTAGGTTTTGGTGTATGATATGCCTTGTGAAGGAAATTTATGCTGGTTTGTATAATGTTTAGTAAATTGCGATAGAGGGTACCGCATCTGCTTTGGTTACTGATGTATAACAGAAGGGTCACATTTAAGGAACTAAAAAGTTCGTAATATGTAACCCAAACACAGTAAAAACAAAAATAAAATAAAAAGAGAAACTTAGTGTTTGTATTATAAACACAAACCCATTATAGAGTTCCATTCTGAACAGTGTTACTAATGTTTCGTGCAGAAATTTACGGTGTAAATGCTATTTATCAACAGCCGTTGATCAGAAAATGTTTTCAAAGTGTTATAATATTGATGAGAAAATGGGAATACTAATTTGTGATAATTACCTAGTAGATATCTTGTACCATTCTTTGTTTCTGGCTTTGGTGACATTTACCAGCACAGATATGTTAAAAATGCAGTATAACGTAGCAGAGCAGTGTTATGGTGCAAAGAAACATATTCTCCACTCTGCGGAAACTTTTAATGGAAGTTTGTAAAAATTCAATACATCTGCAGTGCTTCGAAAACAGTTTTGGGGTGCTAGCGTTCCAAGAAAACCGATAGACTTTAGCTGGCACTTCTTAATTTGTTTACGGAAGTTGGTAAGAGGCTCCGCTTGAATTTAAGATGAAGGAGGTTCCGCTCTTAAGACCAACGGAAACGAATTCTTGGAAATAAAGGGCCTTCTCACGCCCAGAGTGGAAAAAAGAAAACAGGGCTTTCTTATAACACAAAGGAAAAACCAGTGAACTTTTGCTATTGGAAGGGAAATTTACTTACAGAAAGAAGTTAATTACATCTGTTCAGTGGATTTTTTGGGCACTTTAAGAAGTCGGAGAGACCACGGAGAGCAGCATCCTAGCAGCGCAGTAGGTCTGAGTCAATTCGTGGAGGTATCAAGTTGTGAGAGATCAGTTAGAGGTAACAGGTAATTATTTTAGTCGTCACATACTTTTCTAAAGTTACACTTTTACCAAGTACCTCATTCCCAGGACTGGTTAAATGCATCTTACCGTCTTAGTATTTGCTGTGCAGGGCTCATCATTTCTATACCAATATTGGAACCCACTTCCGTTTGAATCTTCTTAACGCAGTCAAGCAACGGTCAACTCCACATTCCCTCATCCCTTTCCACCTACTGCCTTCTATATCAATCTGACTTCTCGTTGAAACCTCAGGCTGTTTCCTACCATCGACTCCCCTCTTATAGTCAAACGTTTTCTTTAGGCAGCTGTTAACACCATCAATATATTTGTGGAAGTGCATGATGAACACAATACTGTTTTGTAAATAAATTTATTCACGACTGGTTTCGGTCGTAAGGCAACCTCATGGCAGAGAAATATCTTTTACGAAAGCAACATCACATGGCATTCGTGATTTTAAAGATGGCATGAACAATTGAACAGCTTGAAAAACGTAAGAAACAACTGTATGCAGCATTACATTACTGCCTCACACAACAAGTAGACTATTGACATTCAAGGTTACGAGTTTACATGATGGAGTCAGTGATGTAATGATGAGTACTGATGTTTGTTACGTTTTTAAGTCACTCAATGTTCCTCATGTCGTGTTTAAAAGCATTAATGTTTTGTGATGCTGCCTTTGTAAAACGTACTTTTCCACAGTGAAGATGGTCTTATGACTCAAATCGGTAGTGAATAAATTGACTTACAAGAGAGCGTTGTGTTCGTTAAACATTCAACATATTCTTCTACTCAGTTTATACAACTAGGCTTTGTACCCCCCCAGTTGGAATCAGTACCTGTGTATTGCGTATTCGGTCTATCTTTTAAATCGTCACTGTTCTTTTGTACTATGACATCCCCTATTGTTCTGGTCTTTTGTATAATGTTACCTACCAAACAAATACTTGCATAACAGCTCTCTCACACTTAAAATGAAGACTGGCGAGCCCGACAATGCTTCCTTATTACTAGATATGTATGGGTATCAGCTGTATGTCCTAATCTCCTTTTGCTCCTCTCTCTGTCCATCTGCATCTCCCACCAGTCGTTGTCGATGTCGACCTCCTGTCCCCTCTCTCTGTCCATCACCCCTATCTCTTTGTCCGTCCACTCCTCTCCTTCTCCCTCCCCCCACACTCTCTCACTCTCTTTCTCTCTCTCTCTCTCTCTCTCTCTCTCTCTCTACCCCTCTTTGCCTCTCTTTCGGCCACTCTCTCAGTTCATTTCCTATTACCCGATCAAAGTCCATTTTCCCGAACCCTTGTGTCCATATATTCCCCCCCTCTCTCTCGCTGACGATAACACTTATTTTTTGGTATTGCAGGCGATGCCTAGGTTGTGAACTGAAGGCACTTAAAATGAATGGGTCATTTGACTGGAATCATTGGTATATGGAGTGTGAGACGGACCTCTCCAGCTGTTGGATCTGAGAGGACAGTAGTTTAAACGGTAGTATTTCGCAAAATTTTAATCTGTGAATGGGTAGGATTACAAAGACTCGGGCAAGTCCGGAAGAACAGACACCGTCTATACGTAATTAATGTGACGACGGCAAATGATCTCTTCAGCGCAGATGCACAACAAGCTCCAACCCCTACAGAAAATCGGCAAAATGCCGCTAGCAATGAGGATAATGGTCAAGGGGTACTACAATAGTACTGTGTGTATAAGTTGAGAATTCGGGCCTGACGGTAGGCATTCTAGGGTAGTTCTTACAGTTACAACGGCTACTGTGTGTAGCTGTGCCAGTGGTCAGCACATCTGTCTAGTAAGCAGGCGACCCGGCTTCGAACCCTGTGCAGCATAAACTTTCAAGTTTCCCCATTGACTTAAATCACTGACCAATCGCACCCACTGTCTGTAATTCCTGTTTCTTATTTCATACTGACTGCTGCATCAAACTGGTGTCTATTCTTTCTGACATTTCTGAAATAACAGACACCCCAGTTGAGGAAGGCTAATGGTCTCTTCAGTAAAGATGCACAACGGGAACGAACCCTTACGGAAATCAGCGAAATGCCTCGAGTAATGAGCATAATGGGTAAGAGGCACTACATTAGTAGCGTATGGAGAATTTACGAATTTGAAGAATTTGGTTCTGACGGGAAGCATGCTACAGTAGTTCGTTTAGTTGCTATGACTACAGTGGCGTAGTGGTCAGAGCATCTGCCTAGTAAGCAGGAGACTGGGTTCGAGTCCTGGTAGGCTCAAATTTTCAAATTTCCCCATTGATTTAAACCAATGCATATTTTCCGCCAATACATATCATTCATTTGTGCCTAAGTGCTGCTACAGTAGCCACTGAAGGCGTCGTGCGTTGGTCTCTTAACAGCAAACTGCGTTTTTCTCAGCATCGCTCTGTCTATAGTTCTATGCCTTCTTTTATACCTATTCTGCAGTAATCTTTGCATATTTAGAGGCTTTTCTGAGAGTGACTTTACATCATGGAGGTTTCCTCCCACACAAACTGTTCCACTTGGTGAATGCGCATGGTCTGGTGCAGTTGTTAGATCGCTTACTGCTTCTACAATGACAGCTTATCAAGATTTAAATTAGTTTGAACGTGGTGTTATAGTCGACGCAAGATCAATGGGACACAGGATATCCGAGATAGCAATGGAGTGGGGATTTTCCCGTACGACCATTTCACGAGTGTACTGTGAATATCAGGAATCCGGATAAACATCAAATCTCAGACATCACTGCGACCGGAAAAAGGTCCTGCAAGAGCGGGACCAACGACGACTGGAGAATTTTCCAACGTGACAGAAGTGATATCCTTCCTCAGATTGCTGCAGATTTCAATGATCAGCCAATTTCAAAGATCAGCCAATAAAATATTTGTGGACATTAATCACTGGTTCCTAGCCAATTCTTTGTCACTAAACTTTGAAAAAACACACTACATGCAGTTCAGAACTTGTAAGGGGTGTCCCACGAGTATATGTCTAACATACGATGACAAGAAGATAGAAGAATTGGACAGTGTTAAATTCTTGGGATTACAGCTTGATAATAAATTCAACTGGGAGGAGCACACCACAGAACTGCTGAAGCGTCTTAACAAATCTCTGTTTGCAATGCGAATTTTGTCAGACATAGGGGATATAAAAATGAAAAAGCTGGCATACTATGCTTACTTTCATTCCATAATGTCATATGGGATTATTTTTTGAGGTAATTCATCAAGCCAAGCTAAAGTTTTCCGGGCACACAAACGTGCAGTAAGAATTATATGTGGTGTGAACGCAAGAACATCCTGCAGAAGCCTGTTTAGGGAACTAGGGATACTAACTACAGCTTCCCAATATATTTATTCCTTAATGAAATTTGTCATTAAAAATATATCACTTTTTCAAACCAACAGCTCAATTAATGGAATCAATACTAGAAATAAGAATAATCTTCAGAAGGATTTAAAGTCACTTAGTCTTGTACAAAAAGGTGTGCATTATTCAGGAACACACATTTTCAATAACTTGCCAGCAGCCATAAAAAGCTTAACAACCAATGAAATTCAGTTTAAGAGAAGTCTAAAGGATTTATTTGTGGCCAACTCCTTCTACTCCATTGATGAATTTCTTAGTAAAACTAACTGATTTGTATATAAGTACAACATAACTTCTGCACAATTTCAGTGCAGTAATCTGTTCACTGAAAATTTGTGTGTCTGTGTGTGTGTGTGGTTGTGTGTAAGTATAATCTAACTTCTGCACCATTTCAGTGCAGTAATGTGTTCATTGTAAATAAGTATTTCAGTAGTTGTATTACATGTTTATTAACTTATAAATAACTAAAAAGCTTTTTTATTTTAAATTCAGTGCATTAGTATTTGTAAAATGACTCTTAGTGTTCATTAAAAAATTACGATCATTCC
This sequence comes from Schistocerca cancellata, assembly GCF_023864275.1. Classification (NCBI taxonomy): domain Eukaryota; kingdom Metazoa; phylum Arthropoda; class Insecta; order Orthoptera; family Acrididae; genus Schistocerca; species Schistocerca cancellata. Next base: position 55,315,476 of record NC_064626.1, read on the forward strand.
ACTTGGGACCTGTGGAATGGTACATTAGCTTATCTGTTTTAGTTGTAAATATTTGTCATGTATTGTTGTTTTTCTGACATGTTCCACATCCTGGAGGACCTCCTCACTACGGATCAATTGGAATGAAAGTAAATCTAATCTAATCTAATCTAAAGTCAACAAGTGTCAGCATGCGAACTATTCAACGAAACGTCATCGACATGGGCTTTCGGGGACGTAGAAGCCTCGAAGTGAGTTGTTCCAGCTTCCCATTCGACTTAGAACCAGGGGTCCACGACTTGTTATGGAAACAACGTTGAAGATTGAGAGCTTCGTCGAAATTCCATGAGCAAGTCTGTCTTTCTCAACGTTCTCTGCCAATCGCTGGAATGATCCGAGTATGATCTCGGAGCCCAGACGCAGGTATAGTTTCTTCCAACGTGCTCCTCACTCTGTAGTTCATTGCAGCCTCTTCCCTCAATAACTGCTGGAAACGCCTCTTCAGGCGATTGAATGAGGCCGACAGGCATACACACTGAGTGCACAAGGTCTTCCTTCCCGTCCCTTGCAGCTATTTCCCAAAGCAGTATCATTATTCATCATAGTCTTGATCTGCTAGTGAATAATGGACCAAGACCCTTTAGTGTTTGTATCCTGCTGGCACACGACACAGCACCTTTGGCAGTAGGTGAAGTTTACTTAAAGTTTTCCTCATATTCTGAAGAGAAGCTCCTCATCTCGTATCTTGTGGATCGATTCAGATTCCAGCATCCTACCTCTACTCCCCTGGTAAATCAGTTCTCCTCAACTCTGATTCCTCTATACAAATCAGCCCTTGGTTCACTTTGTTAAAACGCTTTGTGGTAGCCGCAGAAACGCCAAAGTAAGTGACGTGAAGTGTAAACTGAGATGTTTATACCGCTTGTGGTTTCTAGCCCCCATGAATCCCTGGAAGAAGTGTATTCATGCGCCCAAATGGAAGATGAATCAGTTCTCTTCCACTCTGATTTCTCTATACAAATCAGCCCTTGGTTCACTTTGTTAAAACGCTTTGTGGTAGCCGCAGAAACGCCAAAGTAAGTGACGTAAAGTGTAAACTGAGATGTTTATACCGCTTGTGGTTTCTAGCCCCTATGAATCCCTGGAAGAAGTGCATTCATGCGCCCATGGAAGAAGTCACTCCATATGGTAGTCTCAGATATAGTGTTGCATGCAGTGCTGACGCATTTAACACCCCGATTATGTTCTGATATTAAAACAAGTCTTCAAAGCACACTGAGTCCGAGAAGCATAAATTTCGATGAATGAGAACGGGTAGTTCATTCATTAAATAGTTTGATACACTCTGTCATGGTCGCAGCCTTCACAAATACTTTTATCTGTAAGTTTGAAACCAGTTGCTTTTGCGTCATATCGGCGTACCTTTATCTCTACAAAGCAAACGCTGCTTTATGAATGATAGCTTTTTGTGTTAGAATTACTGTGAGAGGTAGCTAGAAAATAAACAACTTTGACGTTTTCTATAGCGAACAACCAATGAAAGTATCATTAACCGTGTTGTCTTTTGGTGATTGTCATAACATGACAACAGTATTAAAACTGAAACACTTCCCTAATGTTCTCTATGATTATTGGTTAGTTATTATTGAACCAGCTGTCGGTTTCTTAGGCGACTGTCAAGTGGAAACTTAAATTCCCAAACACACATATTACTCATTCGGATATAGAAGATAAATAAACTGTGTACAAAACCAGTTGTTACAGTTTTATATCTACTTGTGGTAAGAAATACGACCGTACTAGAAATAGCTGAGTTATATGTATATAGTACACAGAATTCCAGCTTACTTTAAATAATCCTGTATAATGTCCTTTTCCCCTGTATTTTAGTTACGAAAATATTAGACCACAACAGTAAATTCAAGTTTATGTTTCGTGTGTTCTTGAATGAATGATATCAACATAAATATTTTGTTTTGGCTCTTAACCAAATATAACGACTTCCGTATGACATGAAAAACCAATACTTTGGTTGTAACCTTCTTATTTGTCTTTTGTGTCTGTGCAACTAATGTCTGTGAAAGACGTACATCTTTTTATCAGTGTTTCTGACAGCCAGTAGCACCTGATGATGGCCTAAGAAGCCGAAAGATGGTCCGTGACGAAAGAAATAATATTTTACAGAGCATCAGAGAAGTGTATTCTTTTAAAAGTTGTTTTCATTTTCTGTCCTGTGTTTCCCATTTAGTATCAACGATAGAATATTCTCGAGTTATAGAGTAATTCGAATTTACGCTCATTTTCAACCTTGAATATGAAAATGTGAGTAAAACTGAGGCTATCCAAATGTATCAAAGTGCGTGTATCACTTGAGCTACTTGTTCCTCAACGACTGTAGCAGCGGACAGAGGCAGTGTCAAAGAGGTTTCGTTCTCCACCATAACGCCTGGGGGACGCGCTGAGACAAGTGCGTTGCTACAGCTCCCACCAGACCGATAAAGAACAGGCTTCTTGGAAGGTTTCTCGTCGCCCACTCGCGCGACTGAAGAAATTTCGTCCTCCGGTTTGACCGTTTTTCTCTCAGGCAGTATACAACACCTCCAGGGATCTAGAGGGGGCGATTTCCTCGGCCGCCAACTGAAGTTCTTCCTTTGTTCGGGGGCACGAACTATATAGCTCTTCCTCCAGCAACAGGAACAGTACCAACTGTAAATACTTACAAGGTAAGCTTTCGCTACATAGAACAAATTATTACAATAATTAGAATTCGTGGTTGTTTCCATGTAGCACTATGTTGTAAACATACTAATTTAGTTACGTTTGCATGTATTTCAGTCCACAATTAGTTGATCACAGTAAGTGAGATTTACAAAAGACATATTGTCTGAGTATACAGTAGAACTGTATTACACAATAAGAGATTCTTGGGAGTCCTGAAATAGTATTTTTCTTCAAAAGGAATTTTCCACTTGCTTATAATTAAATAAAGAACATATTTAAGAAAATAATCAGTCTTTTCTTGTGAGGTCACACCTTAACAATTGTTATATACTTTGTCTTGCTCTTATTTGCTTTATATCTAATTGGAGTGTTCACACGACGGCAGTCTGTACAACGAATACCACAACGTTTTCATTAACAAGTTAACTGTAGAGGTAACACCCATAGACCGTCTATCTCTCTCTCTCCCTCTATCTCTCTTCTATGTTGTTTTATTTTATTTATCTGGTCGTCAAAATAAGTCACTTACTTGTCGAAGAAAGATAATGAATACGACGCAGACCACAGCAGTTAACATGCATGCAAGAAAGCACGCTTTTGCGGAAATAAGATCGCCATGTGGACATGTAATTATTCACGAATACAAATCGAGTGATTATATTGAAGGTCAGCAGGAGGAACTCCTGTTTCATGTTTTTGAAGCAGTTGAATCTCTGCGTTTCATCCTTTGTTGCATCATTTACTGATATGTTTAAAATTTACTTCTATTTCAGACCTGCCTACTGTACTCCACCTGTTTTAATGTTAATGACAAAGTAACTTTACGGCAGAAATGTTAAAAAACCCGATAAGTTTCGTATGATTAAGATCATGGTTAACTTCTCACCGATACTAAGTGATACCTCTCACTGAAAGCAGATAACATCTGAATGAGGGTTTCAGGCCCATAATTAGTGTGCATCAGCAGTCCATCTTATCGATGATACCGTTGAAATGAATCAACACTATCACTTAATAACAATTTGTGCTACAGAATCTCTCTGTGCACCTGCCTCGCGTACCGTCGATTCAGTCAAATATACACTAACATTCATGTACCTGTTTGCAATGTACGTAACTCCGTCTCACTACGTAAGTCATTACTTACGTTAAAACTTCCAGACTATCAGTCCCGCATGTTTCACTGACATATTGCTATTTTCATTAACTTGGTTATTAAGCTAAAACAGCGTTAGAGTCATCATGAACCTTGTTCTGAAATATCTTTGTTTTTGATTACTTATATAACTACATTGCTGAAATTACACCAGTACCCAAAAAGAGAAGTAGGAGTAATCCGCAGAATTACAGGCCTATGTCACTAACGTCGATTTTCAGTAGGGTTTTAGAACATATACTGTATTCGAACATTATAAAGTACCTCGAAGAAAACAATTTATTAACATATAGTCAACACGGATTCAGAAAATATCGTTCTTGTGAAACACAACTAGCTCTTTATACCAAAGAAGTAATAAGTGCTATCGACAGGGGATGTCAAATTGATTCCATATTTTACATTTACACAAGGCTTTCGACACCGTTCCTCACAAGCGTCTTCTAACCAAACTGCGTGCTTACGGAGTATCGCCTCACTTGTAAGACTGGATTCGTGATTATCTGTCCGAAAGGTCACAGTTCGTAGTAACAGGTGGAAAGTCATCGAGTAAAACAGAAGTAAAATCCGGAGTTCCCAGGAAGTGTTATAGGCCCTCTATTGTTCCCCATCTCTATTAACGAAATAGGAGACAATCTGAGTAGCCGTCTCAGATTGTTTGCAGATGATGCTGTCATTTACCGTCTTGTAAAGTCATCAGATGATCAAAAAGACTTGAAAAATGATTTAGATAAGATATCTGTATAGTGCAAACAGTGGCAATTGACCCTGAATAAAGAAAAGTGTGAAGTTATTCAAATGAGTACTAAAAGAAGTCAGCTATATATCGATTACGCGATGAGTCACACAAATCTAAGGGCTGCAAATTCAAATAAATACATAGGAAACACAATTACAAATAACCTAAATTGGAACGATTACATAGGTAATATTGTGGGTAGAGCAAACCAAAGACTGCAAGGAAGTGCACTCCACATGCTGATTTGATTACTGCCTAGTATTAACTGAGTGAAAGCTGCTAGCTCTTGGGAATAAGCTAATATTGCTAACAACAAACGACATTAAAGAAAATATATACTATGAGGGCAATGTCATAATTCCCAGACTATTGAATAGGGGTCGACAAGAGGTTCTCGAACTTACACCACATATAGCTCGAACAGCCCGTTTTTGAGCCAAAAATACCCTTTTTGAATCAGAAGAATTACCCCAAAAAATAATAATAAGCATGTGAAAATATGCAAAGTAGACTACTTTTCGTGTTGAACTGTCACTTATTGCAGATACTGTTTTAATGGTAAATAAAGCAGCATTTAGTTTCTGAACGAGATCCTGAACATGGGATTTCCACAACAACTTACTATCTATCCGAACGCCTAGGAACTTCAACTGTTCCGTCTCTCTTATAATATGCCCATTCCGTCTGATCAATATATCAGTTCTTGTTGAATTGTGAGTTAGAAGCTGTAAAAACTCAGTCTTACTGTGATTTAGCATCAAATTGTTTTCCACAAGCCACGAATTTATTTCATGAACTACATTATTTGATAACGTTTCAATATTACACACAAGATCCTCCACTACCAAACTGGTGTCATCAGTAAACAAAAATACTTTTCAATCACCTGTAATACTAGAAGGCATATCATTAATGTAAATAAGAATCAGCAGCGGCCCCAGCACCAACCCTTGGGGAACGCCCGACTTAACAGTGCCCCATTGGGACTTGCGACCGAACCGCTGAATCTTTCCATCAGTTAATGGGGTATGTTCTCCACTGACTCGGTTGTTTTAACCCCCTCCACTGACGGAATGACCCACTTCCCAATTCCGTATGTATAAAACCAATACAGACTTGTAGCTGTCACGCCTTTGCGCTTACTGCTACGTATTTTAACTGTAAATAGCTCAGTCCCAATGGTAAGAGGCAGTAGTGAATTCACGTAGTTAATATTTCAATCCAGCACAGCTGCCACAAGCACAGCTCACTTTTACTCCACTCCTACCCTCGCCATTGCACCGCATTAACTAGGTGCTACGTGGACCTTGCTAAATTCACTTGCGTATACATTTTCGACCGTTACTCGCCAGTATTTACCTAATGAATAGTACACTCCTAACTGGACTATTTCCCTAAGAGCTGTGATGATTGAACGGGTTCGATCCACGGCCTACAGTGCCCTACAGTTCACACGGTAACACTGCCTACCTGACCCACTTAACTTGGTAGTGAGCTTATGTATCCAATCACCACTGCTAGCAGCAGTGGATAATCCTATCAGCACGACGAGAGCAGCAGACTTACCGTCGAATCCTCCTGAAAATACTTATAACTATGGTCGCCAGCTCTGAAGGAGCAAAAGAATAAATCAATTTTTGGGCTCGTTTCAAAGTGAAATGGCTTGAGTTTAATTTAAACTTAATTCTGAATATTACTATTTCTGATCATTCTAGATGATTCTACAAAGCAAATACTCTCTCAATTTCTGTGAGGTGGCTTGGTAATTACTAGCAAGACAGGTTATGCAACTTCGGTTAACAAAATTATATCCTTCAACTTATTTAATGATTTTGGATATTACTCTTTGGACCATTGATACAGAATCAGTTAAGTGACTTTACTTGAAAGGTTGCTCAGAAAAATTTAAGTAACTGTAAATAGGCGACTCATTCTGGTGTGACCATTGCTCTTTTCAACATTCTTATACGCTAAAGTATTCTACAACCAAAAGAATTGTAAATGAAAGAGGCGATGGTGGCCTCAGTCTGATTTCACTATACTATGTTTGAGGTTACTACACTTTACAATGAACAACATGCGTCGTAATTTTACTCATTACTATATTCTGTCCTCTGCACTTGCATAAAAGAAAACTGGTATTCTCCTTTTACATGTATACAAAGTTCGACTTAACAATTACAAGCAGTCTTGCCTTGGGTAGACGTGTCGGTGCTGGTGATGAGATGCACGTGGCTAACGCAGCTCTTCACGCCTCATGCCCTTAATGGCGGCTGGAACTACGAGCTGTAGCACTCGTATAAGCTACTGCACGTCCGCCATAAATTCTGGGCGCAGGAACTCTTACAATCAGCCCCAGTGGCATAGAGGCGGCTTCGACAACCATTCGTTGCGTTCTACTCCACAAACGGCGACGATATTCGCCTCTTCGCTGTTGCACAATCACTTTTGCGTGAGCACAGTTACGCACGTCCGATCACGTCAACACTCCCCAGGCCATTTCATTGTTCAGTCCCTGTGTCTCCAGCTACCCCTAGCTACGCTCGTATCACCAAGAGTGGGGGCGTTCCCCTACCACCTTTTTACCGAAATCATTTAGTATTTAAGAATATTTATATTTACTACCCTGGAGTCCATACCAGCCATAATAATTTACTACTAGTGTTTTACAACATTAAATTATACAGTAATAACTTATAATTACCAAGAAAAAGAATACATTTGACTCTGAGAGCTTAGTGCATTGTCTGACAGCGCTAATTCCCAGTTTCGCCAATAGATGGCATCAGGGTGCACTCCCTGGCAGTCTCACACAAGCGCGCCCATTTCAGACGCGCGGGCTCTTAATTACTGTCAGCCAACCTTCATTTCAGTTCCGTTACACATGCCCCACTTCTTATTGAAGTATCTTACAGTGATAATTCAATAAGAAGTCTCTCCTATAATGAATCTGAAATGTTCGATAAGCTTTTTACCAAGGGTTTTCCCTTTCTTACTGATACACCTCGATACTTATATTACATATTTAAAATGAAACACCAATTCTTTCTCTCTTTCCTGCTAAACATTACATAAATGATTTACATATATTCTTTCCAATTTTCTTACTTCTAAACACAGTACACTTTAAACATCTTTTTTTTACAAAGTTTTAAATACACTTCTTTTATCTCAGGCAAGTAAAACACACGTTATGCGCCTATTACTTTGTAGCCCGTCCTTTTCACTTTACCTCCTCACTTTTCTACCTCTTCCACAACACTTATTTACACATCTATTAAGGCTTTCTTAGAAGCTCAGTCTTTCCCAGTCCGTTTAGTCTCTTCTTAAACTAGAAGTTTCTTTAGAATACTGCAATATATTTTAGTGAGCATTTACCTTTCACATAGAACAAAAGAAACACAACTATTTACATATTGGTTTACTTTAATATTTATTTATATATTTATTTTCAGTCTGGTAGAATTCGTGGTTCATACCTTTTGAGATCCACTATGTTTCTTACTCCCAGGCGTTTGCCTGTTAATGGGTACTCTAAATAATAAGCATTCACATTGGGTATTGACACTATTTTAAATGGTCCATTATATATATATATTTAAATTTGCTGATCTCGTTATTAATTTCACTTGACTTTTCATGTGTTTTTACAAGAACGAAATCACCTATTTTGAATTTGGGATTTCTTACTTTTTCGTCGTGACGACGAATTCTTGCATCTGCTTGTTTTCTCATCTTGTCTTTTACTAAGTTCTTTTTACTATCATAATCTAATTCAACTCTATTTGGAAATTCTAGTAGGTCTTCTACTAGACTTTTACTCCTTGTCTTTTTCAGGATTTCTTCTGGAGTAAATCCAGTGCTCTCGTTTGTTAATGAATTCATGATTTCTTCGAATTCACTCACATACATGCCCCACTTCTTGTGGTTACTATGGCAGTACGTCCTAAATAAGCGACCTATCTCACGCATATATCTTTCTGCTGGATTGCTTGATGGGTGATAAGCTGAGATATGTACCACTTCTACCTGTTTCTCAGTTATCCCATCCTTCCACATTTTTGAGCAAAACTGAACACCATTATCTGATAGTATTCTCTTTGGCTTTCCTACTTTCACAAAATAATCACACACCATTTTATCATACACAGCTCTGGCAGTAGCTTTTCTCAAGGGATTTAGCTTTATATACTTTGAGAAAAGTTCAACTGCTACAAATATGTACACAAAACCCCCCATGGTTTTCGGTAATGGTCCAAAGATATCTACTGCTACTATTTCTAATACTTCATCAGGTTTTATTGATTGCATGGGCCCTTGATTAGTTGCATTTGTTACTTTCGCCTTTTGGCATAGATCACAAGATCTTATCCTCTGTGCTACCCTTCGTGCCATGTTGTTAAAGGTAATGCATTCATCTAACTTATCGGTACACTTCCGTGCACCACAATGGCCATATGCCAAGTGAACATAATCTATCAGCACTTCAGTGTGTTGTTCTGGCCAACATACTCTCCACTTCCCTGGATTATTTAATCTTTGAAGATACAGTACACCTTTATGTATTTTATATGAAGCCCTTATGTTAGTTGCGTCCGGATTGTCAAACTTGACCTTTACCGACTTGAGTGCATCATCATCACTTTGATATCTTCGCATATTCTGAAATATTTCCCTAATTTTTTCTCTTCCTTCCGCTTTTTTGAAGTAATTCACGTCAAAAACATCTTCTCTATTCTTTACACTTTCTAGTGTCTCACATCCTTCCGGTAATCTCGACAAAGCATCCGGTACTGCATGTTCTTTCCCTCTAACATACTTGATCTCTATATCAAATTGTTGTAAAAACAGCGCCCATCTGGTCAACCTGTTATGTAACAATCTGCAGTCCTTCAAAAATATTAAAGCTTTGTGGTCTGTATGGACCACAGTCTTATGTCCCCATAAGAAAAGTTGAAATTTCCTAAAACCCCATACTATAGCTAAAGCCTCCTTCTCTGAAACTGTATAGCTTCTTTCGTACTTAGACATGGTTCTACTCGCAAATGCTATTTGTCTATGAGTTTTTTCCCCATCTATCATTACCTCCTGAAATATGGATACTCCCAATCCATAATCTGAACTATCTGTTGCCATGTGGAATGGTTCACACAGGTCAGGGTGCCATAACTTTACGTTTTTAGCCAAATTGTCTTTTAGCTGGTTGAATGCTGTTTCACATTCCTCAGTCCGTATATACACACTGTTCTTCTTAAGTAGGTTGTTCAGATGTGGGCTATTGAACACCTGATCATCCACATACTTACGATAAAAGGAACAAAGTCCTATAAACGACTTTAGTTGTTTTTTATTCTTGGGAGCTGGACAATTTCTTATTGCTTCGACTTTGTTGGGATCCTTTTCAATTCCCTCTGGTGTTACTATGTGACCTAAAAACTTTATTTCTTTCTTCACAAACTCGCATTTTTTCAGGTTCAGGGTCATTCCTCCTTTAATTAAAGCTTTGAACACCCTGTCGCATAACTCCATGTACTCTACCCATGTCCTTGTAGCAATTAACAAATCATCTACATAAACCGTGATTAGCGAACTAAGTTCACTCCCTAAAATTTTGTCTAAAACCCGAATGAACACTGAAACGGAAGTATTTAGGCCAAATGGTACCACTGTGTAATGGTAGCATTTGCCATTGAATAAAAATGCCGTGTACTTTCTAGACTCCTCACTTAATGGGATTTGCCAGTATCCTGCCATTAGGTCTAAACTAGTCATGTACTTTACACCATTAAACTTCTGCAATAAATGATCTATGTTCTCTGGACGATCCAACTCCCTCTTCACTACTTTATTCAGAGTACGAGCATCTATCACTATTCGTACACTTCCATCCTTCTTACCTACTATCACCAATGGGTTATTACATGGGCTAGAACTCAGTTCAATGACCCCACATGAAACCATTTTATCTATTTCTTTTTGAACTGCTTCTTTCTTAGACAAGGGTACATTATATGGTGGTTTAAAGAAAGGTTCATGCTCCTCTACCTCCATGCAGTACTCATAATTTATCACTCGTCCCGGTTTGTCCGAAAATACCTCCTGATTTTCTTTCAGAATTTGCCATAGATCCTCCCTTTGGGCATCAGATAGTCCTTCCGTTTTATCCACTACATTTCGAAGGAGTGTCTCCTTATTTCCATCTTCAACTATCTGCCTCACCAGAAACCAATCGAATTTTTGACCTATTCCTGAACCATGATCAACTCTAAATTCTACCCAACTCAGCTGGTTCTCTTCCATTACTCTAGATGATTCAAATGGTATTTCTAATACCGCACTATCAACTTTACAAACTATTACCCCTTTGTCACAATCTATAATTACTTTTTGTTTTATTAACCAGTCAATGCCTAAAATGATCTCGGCACTGAGCTCTGGAACTACTAAAAATTCATTAGAAAATAGCTTGTTTTTTATCTTAAATTCCATCATCACTTGATGTTTAACAGGTTTACTACATTTCCCTGTCGCCCCTATCACTTTAACACCTGTTACTGGCATCATGACTACTCCTCGTTGCTCTTTGTTCATCTCAAAAAATGCGTGCGAAATAGCACTTATTTGAGCACCCGTATCCAACAGTACATATAAATCGTACCCACATACATTAATGGGTAGGATTGTTTGCATCCTATTGTCCTCTTTCATACTTTCTTTATCTTCCCATAATAAATCCTTTTCCACCGCCAAGTTTTGCCATATTATTTTTCCGGGTTTTATACTGACCATTCCGTCCGGAGGTTTCTTTCTCCTTTTCATCCTAAATTCTTTCACCACTTTTTCCAATAGTCCTTCGTCTAGGCTCTTTAATGCCATCTCGTTCTCATTCGAATCTGTCATGCCTGAACTCTCGGTTGCGGAATCGGAAACTTCCTCTATTTCTTTTTCTCCCTGGATGCTTTCTGATGATTATGACGATAATTCCTCCTCCTTAGAAATATGACCTTCTTCGGGTTCAAATAATTCTCGCAAATTATAATCCATTTCTCTACTTTCCCTTTGTTGGATAGTGCATTCGCCACTCTTACTTTCATTATTTTCCCCTACTAATGGAATTCCAGTCTCACTCAACTCATTTGCTTCAGTACTACAGGGATCACAACACTCTTTCTCTTGGTTAGATACACTTTCTCTAATTTCTTTAAAAGAATCTTCATCACAGTCATGTACTCTTGCTGTCACTAGGTACACATCATAATCGGTATGGCTCTCTAACACTGTCATATTCGGGTCCAAATTAATCACTTGAGTGGAAGATCTTTCTAATTGTGCTGGCTGGCTTTTGAGCTGATGTATATATTCTGCATACGAGGTAATTTCTGAACCGACATGCGTCTCTGCACTATGCCCCTTTTTCTTATCCACCCTTTCCTCTTTAATTACTTCTCGATGCGATTCGTTGACTATTCGTACGAACCTTTTACCATAAGTCACATCACTCCTCCCTTGCCCCTGCCTCTCTGCACAGTTGCCATCCCTACCGACAAACAACGCCTCCTCTGACTCTTCCTTCATCAATTCGTCACTCTGACCGCGAATTGTACTTATTTCATTCACGTGAGCCTTCACATCCGACCGATATTCTTTTCCTACTTCATTTCCCTTAATAATTCCTCCCTGCTCTCTCTCCTCTGTTTGTATCCCTGCATTATACTTCGCAAAGTTTCGTTTATGTAACTGCTCTTCAGGCGAACGACGCACTATCCTACTATAGTACTGCCTACTCCGATCTTCCCTATATTTGGGCCATTTCTTTCTTTCCGCGCGCGTTAGGCCCTTGACCTGCGCGGTATTTAGTTCTCCTGATTTTGATAATGCATCCTGTTTCCCTGATAGTGTCCTCTCCCTCGCTGAGAGTTACCTTCTTGACCTCTTCCTCTCATCATGTTAATTTGCGGTTCATTCCTACCACCTTTTACTATTCCATTCTGATTTCTGAAACCTCGAAACTCTCTAGTTTCACGCCACCTATCTTCATTCTCGATTTTTTCTAAAAATTCATCGAATGTTCGATGAGTGCCTCCTACATAACGCTTTGAATCGTCAGGTAGCTTTTTCCACAACTCCCACACTATCTCCGATTCTGATCTACGATCTTTAAGATACTCCAAACGCTTGAACCATCCTTCACAGTATTCTTTCATGAGCCCACGCCCATGTTCTGGCATTCTGGCGACAACGAATTCTCTCCACAACCTATCTCTCTGTTGTGTGCTCCAGAATTCCTCAAGGAACTTTTCTTTGAAGTCTGTAAACTTCAAATTGTCGATATCCAAATTCAATCCCCAACGTTTAGCATGACCTGCTAAAGCGTCTATTACTAAATTAATTTTTTCTTTGTCCGACATGTCTGTTGGTAAGACACGTTCACAATTTTTTATAAAATCCATTGGATGCCATCCACCTTGTTTCTTTTGAGGATCGTATTTTTCCTCCCTACTCAGTATTTCCGATTTTTGCATTACCAATGGGATACCACTACAGTTAAGAAACGTCTGATTCTGAACTTGCTGACTTAATAATTTTATCTCATTACGCAGTGTATTTTCCTGCTCCTGCACACATGCATCAAAACTCAACATGGTATTGCGCAGTGTTTCAATATCAGCTGCCGTTTCTTTAACAATCTCTTTCTTTAGAACTGGTACTATCACCTGTAATTTACTTACAATTATCGGTTATAATTTTTCACTAACCAAAGGTTCCACTGATTTCTCTATTCTCTGAATTTCGGTATCAAATCTTTTCTCTATTTCTGTGACTTTTCTCTGGACATTTGTTATTTCAGCCCTAATGCTATTTACTGATTTGTTTACCTCTGTGATACGTTGGCTTTGCATATTCAAAATATCTAAATTGGCTTTTATTTTACCAGATAAGTTTTCATCCAATTGGGATATATGACTAGCCATTTCTGCTTTCAAACTAACATTCCCTCTCCCTTGTGACTTGCATCCACAGATACATTGGGTTCACTTTTCACTACCTTTGGTTCACTTCCCATTCCTCCTGTCTTATGGGTGTGGATTCATCTATAAGATTTTCCAACCCTACAACAGTATCTATGGTCCCTAATTCTGGGTCTGACATTGTAATGTTTTCGTCTTGCTTGTTACTATTCGACTCCATCTTAGGCTGCTGTATTTCGTGCCTAATAGAAATGTTTATTAAACCAAGTATTACTTGTTTAACTCCTCCTATTGGACTTACTTTTGCTGCTTTGCAGGTTGTCGTCTTGAACTTACCAATTGTGGTATATTTGTCTACAACAGAATTTTAAATTTAAAATTTTCTTGACACTACAAGTTTATATAAAACACTTTTATTGCAGCCATTATTCTACAAACATAGTTAGTCCTGTCACGGTCGCCACATGCAACCAAACCGCTGAATCTTTCCATCAGTAAATGGGGTATGTTCTCCACTGACTCGGTTGTTTTAACCCCCTCCACTGACGGAATGACCCACTTCCCAATTCCGTATGTATAAAACCAATACGGACTTGTAGCTGTCACGCCTTTGCGCTTACTGCTACGTATTTTAACTGTAAATAGCTCAGTCCCAATGGTAAGAGGCAGTAGTGAATTCACGTAGTTAATATTTGAATCCAGCACAGCTGCCACAAGCTCAGCTCACTTTTACTCCACTCCTACCCTCGCCATTGCACCACATTAACTAGGTGCTATGTGGACCTTGCTAAATTCACTTGTGTATACATTTTTGACCGTTACTCGCCAGTATTTACCTAATGAATAGTACACTCCTAACCGGACTATTTCCCTAAGAGCTGTGATGATTGAATGGGTTCGATCCACGGCCTACAGTGCCCTACAGTTCACACGGTAACACTGCCTACCTGACCCACTTAACTTGGTAGTGAGCTTATGTATCCAATCACCACTGCTAGCAGCAGTGGATAATCCTATTAGCACGACGAGAGCAGCAGACTTACCGTCGAATCCTCCTGAAAATACTTATAACTACGGTCGCCAGCTCAGAAGGAGCAAAAGAATAAATCAATTTTTGGGCTCGTTTCAAAGTGAAATGGCTTGAGTTTAATTTAAACTTAATTCTGAATATTACTATTTCTGATCATTCTAGATGATTCTACAAAGCAAATACTCTCTCAATTTCTGTGAGGTGGCTTGGTAATTACTAGCAAGACAGGTTATGCAACTTCGGTTAACAAAATTATATCCTTCAACTTATTTAATGATTTTGGATATTACTCTTTGGACCATTGATACAGAATCAGTTAAGTGACTTTACTTGAAAGGTTGCTCAGAAAAATTTAAGTAACTGTAAATAGGCGACTCATTCTGGTGTGACCATTGCTCTTTTCAACATTCTTATACGCTAAAGTATTCTACAACCAAAAGAATTGTAAATGAAAGAGGCGATGGTGGCCTCAGTCTGATTTCACTATACTATGTTTGAGGTTACTACACTTTACAATGAACAACATGCGTCGTAATTTTACTCATTACTATATTCTGTCCTCTGCACTTGCATAAAAGAAAACTGGTATTCTCATACAACATGCGTCGTAATTTTACTCATTACTCTATTCTGTCCTCTGTACTTGCATAAAAGAAAACTGGTATTCTCCTTTTACATGTATACAAAGTTCGACTTAACAATTACAAGCAGTCTTGCCTTGGGTAGACGTGTCGGTGCTGGTGGTGAGATGCACGTGGCTACCGCAGCTCTTCACGCCTCATGCCCTTAATGGCGGCTGGAAATACGAGCTGTAGCACTCGTATAAGCTACTGCACGTCCGCCATAAATTCTGGGCGCAGGAACTCTTACAATCAGCCCCAGTGGCATAGAGGCGGCTTCGACAACCATTCGTCGCGTTCTACTCCACAAACGGCGATGATATTCGCCTCTTCGCTGTTGCACAATCACTTTTGCGTGAGCACAGTTACGCACGTCCGATCACGTCAACACTTCCCAGGCCATTTCATTGTTCAGTCCCTGTGTCTCCAGCTACCCCTAGCTATGCTCGTATCACCAAGAGTGGGGGCGTTCCCCTACCACCTTTTTACCGAAATCATTTAGTATTTAAGAATATTTATATTTACTACCCTGGAGTCCATACCAGTCATAATAATTTACTACTAGCGTTTTACAACATTAAATTATACAGTAATAACTTATAATTACCAAGAAAAAGAATACATTTGACTCTGAGAGCTTAGTGCATTATCTGACAGCGCTAATTCCCAGTTTCGCCAATAGATGGCATCAGGGTGCACTCCCTGGCAGTCTCACACAAGCGCGCCCGTTTCAGACGCGCGGGCTCCAAATTACTGTCAGCCCACCATCATTTCAGTTCCGTTACAGACTCAACATCTCTACCACTCTCAATATTGCGGAGAATTACCTTCTGTTTTCTGTTCTTAAAGTAAGAGGCGAACCCATTGTAAGCTACTCCCCTTACTCCATAATGGTCCAACTTCTGCAGCAATATTTTGTGGTCAACACACTCAAAAGCCTTCGTTAAATCAAAGAAAACACGTAGCGTTCGCAACCTTTTATTTAATCCGTCCAAAACCTCACAGGGGAAAGAGAATATAGCATTTTCAGTTGTTAAACCATTTCTGAAACCAAACTGTACATTTGACAGCAAATTATGTTAATTTAAATGCTCCAGTAACCTTGTATATACAACCTTCTCGAGAACCTTAGCAAACACTGACGGCATAGAAATAGGACTATAATTGTCAACATTATCCCGGTGTCCCTTTTTATAAAGTGTCTTCACTACCAAGTACTTTAAATGGTCAGGAAACCAACCACTCCTAAAGGAAAAGTTACAGATATGGCTAAGTACTGGGCAAAAATACATAGAACAATACTTCAGTATTCTGCTAGATACCCCGTCATATCCATGAGAGTTCTTGGTCTTTAATAATTTAATTATTAACTCAATCTCCCTCTGGTCAGTATCATGGAGAAGCATTTCAGGTAACAGTCCCGGAACACTTTTTTCTAGGAGCGCTATATGATTCTTTGTTGGGACCAGGTTTCTATTTAGTTCACCTGCTATATTCAGAAAGTGATTATTAAATACTGTACATATATACGACTTATCAGTAACACGGACATTCCCACTAAGCAATGATTCTATATCCTCGACCTCTCTCTGCAGACCAGCCACTTCCTTTATGACTGACGATATGGTTTTAATTTTATCCTGAGACTTAGTTACTCTATTTGCATACCACATACTTTTTGCCTTCCTAATAACTTTTTTAAGCACCTTACAATACTGTTTGTAATGAGCTGCTGCATTTACATTTTGACTGTTTCTAACGTTTCGAAATAATTGCCACTTTGTTCTACTGGATATTCTTATCCTGCTAGTCAGCCACCCAGGCTGCCTGTTTGTGACAGTACCCTGTTTTGAACGTTCTAACGGAAAGCAACTTTCAAAGGGCACGAGAAAAATCTTGAGGAAAGCATTATATTTATCATTTACAAAGGTCTCTAGAGCAACTGGCTCAGCTTTCATAAAAAGTTGATAACTATATTTAACATGTGTTGCAGCACAAAAATCTTTTAGAGTTAAAACTTGTGAATCATGATCTGAAGAGCCATTCACTTTCTTGCTAACAGAATGCCCTTCTAGTTATGAGGAATGAGCAAAAATATTGTCTATGGTTGTACTACTGTTCCCTTGCACTCTCGTTGGAAAGAATACTGTTTGCATAAGATTATATGAATTAAGGAGGTCTACCAGCATCCTTTTCCTTGCACAATCACTTATACAATTAATATTGAAGTCACCACATATACCTACCTTTTTGTATTTCCCATGAAGTGAACCAAGAACCTCCTCTAGCTTTAGCAAAAATGTTGTGAAATCTGAGTCTGGAGATCTATAAATAACAACAGTTAGAAGTTTAACTCCACTAAATTTAACCACACCTGCACAACATTCAAACACCTTTTCAGTGCAGTACTTTGAAACATCTATTGACTCAAATGGGATACCTTTTTTTCACATACATGGCTACTCCCCCACACCGCAAAGAGTTCCTAGAAAAGCTGCCAGACAAAATATATCCTGGTAGAGGAAGCCTCTGATTTACCTCCTTATTTAAGAAGTGTTCAGATATACCAATTAACACAGAGTCAACATATATAAGCAGTTCACTGACTTTATCTCTAATACCTTGTATATTTTGATGAAATATACTAATTCCCTCATTACTCGGATACCTAAGCTTTGTCGAAAGCGGTTTCTTTGTTAGAGAGACTTCCCTTAAGCAGGAATACCTATCAACTGACTTCAATCTAAAAAAGGTGCAGCTCTAACACCCACTAGTACAGAAATTTTCCCGTGCGTGATCCCATCACCCCCAGCTAGGCTGTCACCTATAAGTTATGCCAACCTCCCCTTTCCATACCTGCTGAGATGCAGGCCATGTCTAGTGAAATCCGTCCTGCTGACAGACTGCACCGACACCACTGAAATATGACTCATGCCTTCTCTCATCAGCACACCCCCAAGTCTCATGTGATTACCCTTGACGGCTGTATTAAGATGAGGCCGATCGTGACCCTGAAACACTTCCACGAAATGCACATTCGTGTTGCCAGTCTGAGTGGCTACCTTTTCCAGGTCACCATCTATGTCATACTCTCCATCCCTATCAATACTATTACCTGCCCCACCCACAATCACTACCTGATCCTCTTTAGTAAAATCCCTACATAACCACCCTATGTTAACAGTCACCTGAGCCAATCCTGGATTAGGTTTCACAATGCTGTTGCCCTGGTACTAACTCCCCAGCACTTCCTGCAACTGCTGGCCTACACCTCTGCCATGAGAACTACCTAACAGCAGAACCCTCTTCTTCTTCGACTTTGCAACTGTTCTAGCCACCGTAACTACTGAGGTCTGCTGCATACTTGCTATATCTACAGCTACTGGACATTCCTCTCCACTAGACTCTGTCAGTTGGTCATATCTATTGTAAACACCAATAGTAAAACTATCTGAAAATCTTCTTCTCCTAGCAGATCTGTTGCCAACAGCCAGCTCCCATTCCCCAACCCCCTTCTCCCTCCTTATCCTATCTAGCTCCTCCTGTGCGGTTTTCAACTGCACCTGAAGGGCACAGATCTTTCGCTCCTGCTCCTCTATCAACTTACTCTTGCTACATAACCTGCAGTTGCAGGAGAGGATCTCACCAGAATGCCCACTGGCTTCCCCACTGCATTCCTCCGAGTGAAAATACTTCGAACAAGTCTCACACCGCAGTTCATTACTCACGAACCTACGGCAAACCCCACACTTCTCACTCATGGTAAGATTTTACAGGTATTGAAGCAAAAGAACTACTTTATGTAAGTTCCGCTAGTACAATAAGAAGATGTTAAATAACTAACTACAATAATCACAAACTTACTCTAAAAGGGAAGTAACTACTATTATTAACAGTGTTAATCATCAGCAAATGAGAATATAACAAAAGATTAACACAGAAAGAAAGTCAAACGTCTAATGACGCAATAACAAAACTGAAAACAGTTCCCAAAAATTTCTTCTGAAATTATTTCACCAGAAAACACCAAGAACACCGGTTGAAGACAACTAAATTTCCTAAATAAACCACTATACACAAACAATTAATTAGTATTTAGCTTTCGATGCGGCGCTGCAGCTGCAACTGGTCACCGCGGAATGTAAACACAGGTAAAAGGTTAAGAGGTTAAGTTGCTCGATACGAAACACTCACAAATATCAGGTCACAACACAAGAAAGGCGGAGGTGAATGAAGAAACCACTAATAAGTCACTTATATAGTAAATATTATCACAAAAACCGTTAAAATATGTATCTGAAACCTAAAAATATATCAAAACTTAGAGAACGATCTCACACGCAGTCACGCGCTTATGACGGCACACCAAAGAGTACTCCTGTGCGGTGTGGGAAGCGCATCAGGTAGGACTGACGTATAACATCGAAAAAGTACAGAGAAGAGCAGCTCGGTTTGTATTATCGCGAAATAGCAGAGATAGTGTCACAGACATGATACATGAATTGGAGTGGCAATCATTAAAACAAAGGCGTTTTTCGTATCGACCGGATCTTCTCATGAAATTTCTATCACCAGTTTTTTCCTTCGGTTGCGAAAAAATTCTGATGGCCCCCACCTATATAGGGAGAAATGATCATCAAAATAAGAGAAATCAGGACTCGCACAGAAAAGTTTAAGTGCTCGTTTTTCCCGCGTGCCGTTCGAGAGTCGAACGGTAGAGAGACAGCTTGAAGGTGGTTCGTTGAATCCTCTGCCAGGCACTTTATTGTGAGTAGCAGAGTAATCACGTAGATGTAGATGTAGACATATTGCAGATGAAAATCACTGTTACCATGCACATGATTTTTGTGAACTCTCTGTCTTTCATCTCCCCATCTCTGCAACAACTGCAGTCGGAGAGCAAATTGTAAGGACGTTATATCCTTTGCAGCTATTCATGGACGACACCAGAAATTTACCGACCAGAAGAGAGTGCCTTGTATATAATTGAAATATTTCTGAAAAATTTTCAATCTCCATAACATCATGTACTGAAACAGACACTGTGCTTTTATTTTTATTTTTTTTTAAAAAAGCGACTTACCACGAAGTAACGAGTTATTCCAATGCGATGGAAACTGGTAAATGTGATGTAAATGGACAGGCATACAAATGATTACAATTTCGGAGCAAATGGACGATTTATTGAAGACAACAAACTTCACATACTGATTAAGTCAATAACGCACTGGTCCAGCTCTACCCCTTATGCAAGCAGTCATTCGGTTTAGTGTTGTCTGAGGGAGTTGTGGACTGTTCTACTGAGGGATATCGCTACAAATGCTGTCCAATTGTCCCATTAGATCGTCAGAATCTCAAAGTGGTAGGAGGGTCCTGCCCATAATGCTCCATGTGTTCTCAATTGGGGAGAGATCTGGCGAGCTTTGCTGGCCAAGGTAGGGTTGGCAAGCACGAAATGAGGCAGTAGAAACAGTCGTCGTGTAAGAACGTGCATTATCTTCTACGAAATGAAGTGGTGCTCTAGACTGTCAGTCCTGGGGACCATATGTCGGCCAACAGTCAGTCTGGAATCCCAGCGCCGACCCGGGCGCCTCCTCCAGAGGCGTCTTCGGGCTGGAAACTCATTGACCAGAGTATAACTGTCTTCAGTGACGATTTCCTCGAACTCCGACAACCAATGAAGTCATGTGGACGCCCCAGACAGCAGTAGGATACTGAAGTTACTGTCGCTTGCCCTACGACCCTACAGCCATGAGTCTTGGGTGCCGTTTCTTTCCACACCAGGACGCCTTTGGTTGTTGGTTGTCATCCGCAGCACCCTTACAGCACAGAGATACGTCGACGATAGTATACGCCCCGTTTTGTTGCCCGTCACGCCAAGCCATCCTGGGCTTAGATTTCAGAAAGATAATGCTCGCCTGCGAGATGTTCTCTACTTGTCTAAGTGCTTGCCACGCCTCATCTTGGCTTGTAAGATCGCAATTGAGAACCTATGGAGCGTTATTGGCAGAGCCCTCCAACCAGCTCGGTATTTTGACAACATATCACCCCAGTTGAGCAGATTTCGGAATGACATTCGCCAGGAGATATCGTTGTTGTTGTGGTTTTAGATCGCAAAACTGCTATGGTCAATAGCGCCTTAGGGAAGTGTAAAGAAAACCAAATTGGAAATCAGCAGCAACTGGAGCGAAACTCAAAAAGGACAGACACTAAAAAAACAGAAGGAAAGCTTAGAGGAAGACATACAGCAACACTTAATCAGTGTAAAGTCTAATAACTGCTTGCACAAGGGCCAGGGGTGGACAACTCCGTTACTGACTTGCTCAAATTTTGAAGCTCGTTCTCTTGAAAAAAAAATCACCAAATTTTTTCAGAATTTGTAATCATTTGTTTTTCGGTACATGTACATCTCGTCTACCGACTTCCGTCAGTTTCGAATAATTCTGTCTTGTGGCGTCTTTTCCTTTCGTCTAAGAATGGATAGGGGAACAAGGCCTCCACTAGTACAGAACCGGTTCTGCCCTACTACTGGTATGTGCTTGAATAGAATCCATATTCATACTACTTCGTAGTTTATTTGGTACTGTCTACCTGGTGAACGTCTGGAGATATCGCAATGTTGGAAGTTTCAGCTATGTCATTGGTTGCTCGGTGCTTTTAAATAGTATACAGCGTCTGACGGAGGAACATTTAATTTTTAGGAGGTGCAAATATAGACCAGCTCAGATAAAATATATCTCATATCATATATCATGAAAGAAGGTTGTATACATGGAAGAACCCTGGACATACTAAAAGGTATCAGATAGATTATATAATGGTAAGACAGGGATTTAGGAACCAGGTTCTAATTTGTAACACATTTCCAGGGGCAGATTTGGACTCTGACCACAATCTATTGTTTATGACCTGTAGACTACAACTGAAGAAACTGCAAATTTAAGGAGATTGGACCTGGATAAACTGAAAGAGCCAGAGGTTGTACAGAGTTTCAGGGAGAGCATAAGGGACCAATTGACAGGAATGGGAGAAAGAAATACAGTTCAAGAAGAATGGGTAGCTTTGAGGGATGAAGTAGTGAAGGCAGCAGAGGATCAAGTAGGTAAAAAGACGAGGGCTAGAAGTAATCCTTGGGTAAGAGAAGAAATATTGAACTTAATTGATGAAAGGAGAAAATATAAAAATGCAGTAAATGACGCAGGCAAAAAGGTATACAAACGTCTCAAAAATGAGATCGACTGGAAGTGCAAAATGGCTAAGCAGGGATGGCTAGAAAACAAATGTAAGGATGTAGAGGCTGATCTGACGAGGGGTAAGACAGATACTGTCTACAGGAAAATTAAAGAGACGTTTGGAGATAAGAGAACCACTTGTATGAACATCAAGAGCTCAGATGGAAACCCAGTTCTAAGCAAAGAAGGGAAAGCAGAAAGGTGGAAGGAGGATATAGAGGGTCTATTCAAGGGCGATGTACTTGAGGACAATATTATGGAAATGGAAGAGGATGTAGATGAAGATGAAATGGGAGATACGATACTGCGTGAAGAGTTTGACAGAGCACTGAAAGACCTGAGTCGAAACAAAGACCCTGGAGTAGACAACATTCCATTGGAACCACTGACGGCCTTGGGAGAGCCAGTCATGGCAAAACTCTACCATCTGGTGAACAAGATGTATGAAACAGGCAAAATACCCTCAGGCTTCATGAAGCATATAATAATTCCAATCCCAAAGTAAGCAGGTGTTGACAGATGTGAAAATTACCGACCAATCAGTTTAATAAGCCACAGCTGTAAAATTCTAACACGAATTCTTTACAGACGAATGGAAAAACTAGTAGAAGCCGACCTCAGGGAAGATCAGTTTGGATTCCGTAGAAATATTGGAACACGTGAGGCAATACTGACCTCACGACTTATGTTAGAAGAAAGATTAAGGAAAGGCAAACCTAAGTTTCTAGCATTTGTAGACTTAGAGAAAGCTTTTGACAATGTTGACTTTCAAATTCTAAAGGTGGCAGAGGTAAAATACAGGGAGCGAAAGGCAATTTACAATCTGTACAGAAACCAGATGGCAGTCATAACAGTCGAGGGACATGAAAGGGAAGCAGTTGTTGGGAAGGGAGTAAGAAAGGGTTGTAGCCTCTCCCTGATGTTATTCAATCTGTGTTGAGCAAGCAGTAAAGGAAACAAAAGAAAAATTCGGAGCAGGTATTAAATTCCATGGAGAAGAATAAAAACTTCGAGGTTCGCCGATGACATTGTAATTCTGTCAGAGACAGGAAAGGACTTGGAAGAGCAGTTGAATGGAATGGATAGCGTCTTGATAGGAGGATATAAGATGAACATCAACAAAAGCAAAACGGGGTAATGGAATGTAGTCGAATTAAGTCGGGTGATGCTGAGGGATTTAGATTAGCAAATTAGACACTTAAAATAGTAAAGGAGTTTTGCTATTTGGGGAGCAAAATAACTGATGATGGTCGAAGTAGAGAGGATATAAAATGTTGACTGGCAATGGCAAGGAAAGCGTTTCTGAAGAAGAGAAATTTGTTAACATCGAGTATAGATTGAAGTGTCAGGAAGCCATTTCTGAAAGTGTTTGTATGGAGTGTAGCCATGTATGGAAGTGAAACATGGACGATAAATAGTTTGGACAAGAAGAGAATAGAAGCTTTCGAAATGTGGTGCTGCAGAAGAATGCTGAAGATTAGATGGGTAGATCACATAACTAATGAGGAAGTATTGAGTAGGATTGGGGAGAAGAGAAGTTTGTGGCACAACTTGACCAGAGGAAGGGATCGGTTGGTAGGACATGTTCTGAATCATCAAGGGATCACCAATTTAGTATTGGAGGGCAGCGTGGAGGGTAAAAATCGTAGGGGGAGACCAAGAGATGAATACACTAAGCAGATTCTAAAGGATGTAGGTTGCAGTAGGTACTGGGAGATGAAGAAGCTTGCACAGGATAGAGTAGCATGGAGAGCTGCATCAAACCAGTCTCAGGACTGAAGACCACAACAAAAACAACATCAGTTGCCCATATATTATTAGTTATGTATACCGGTACATTGCCCATAGAAGGAAACGGCAGACATTGCGTATTTACAGCCTCCATACATATGGTTTATAGGGGTTTCAGCGTCTTCTAGTCAAAGTTTATAATGGACTATTGGAATTTTGTGGATTGATAATTGTAATTCGCTGGGTAACCCCATTAATGCTAGTCAATGACGAGACATTTTTCACGCGTGACGATAACAACAACGCTTTACTCACATAGGTTGTCCAACGATAAATGATATGTCTGTGCAGAAAGACACATGTAAGAACGCTTCATTGTATGTGAGCTGCAGTTTGACAGAAAATCTGTCGATGGAGCCTCTTGAGAGAGCGCATTGCGAGTTGTTGGTCAAGGCTACCGTGTGTTACCGGGACCAGTTATCTACGATCCCTTGGAAACGGGAATACAGTATCAGTGAAAGAATTTCCTTTAGCTACGATTATGGGTAAGGTTCCCCTGGCACCCGAAAAAGGAAACAAAAAAAGCAGAAAAAATTAAAATTTGATTATTAGTGAAATCCGTCAGCTAAGTTTTCTCCATATAACAATCATCAAAAATATACTTGTGAAATATTCTGGCCTTATGATATGTAAAACATTGTGTAAACTTTAGCTAGCAAATGATTGTGTGTTCAGTGCGTCTATGTACTTGAAGAGTTAAAAGGTCACAGAAATGGTGTATATGAGGGAA
This sequence comes from Schistocerca cancellata, assembly GCF_023864275.1. Classification (NCBI taxonomy): domain Eukaryota; kingdom Metazoa; phylum Arthropoda; class Insecta; order Orthoptera; family Acrididae; genus Schistocerca; species Schistocerca cancellata. The sequence goes on from NC_064626.1 coordinate 55,340,443, forward strand.
TGTGAAATTGTTTAAATTTACTGATACGTTCAGCGGTGATCCTCTCTGCACACAGTATTAAAAAGCTAAGATTGGTGGCAACCCGAACCATGTGAATAACAGTCCGGACACATACGAGGCGGTACACAAAAATATCGATCTATTTTTTCTAAAAGTTACATATTCTCAAATTCTTTACAAAACGACCTTATCCGCTTCAAAACATAATCATTACAACTAGTACCTTTGCTCCACCGGCGGTTCTACTGTTCGAAACATCTTTTGCAGTTCTCTTTAGAAATGGCTGACAGCTCCTCACTCCTTACTTACCTTGACTTCTTCAATGTTGTCAAATCGGTGTCCTTTCGTGCCCCTTTTTACGCGTGGAAGTAAGAAATGTCGCACCATGACTCATCATCAACAATGATCTTTGACAGAAAATCTGGATCAGTTTCAAACTTAAAATTAAAATTCCATGAACCGAGCTCCAAAATAATCCACTAATTTCTGACAGTTGATCAATTGTCTGTCAACGCGCTGTCAGCCCAAGCTCACGAATTTTTTTAATATTTTCGTCGATTCGAGCAGTTGATGGACGTCCAGTATGAGATTTGTCATCAACCGACATGTCGCCATTTTTAAGTCAAAAGTCAAGCAAACCAAAAACAGTTTCAGCACGCATTTTTACCAAGTAGAAAACAAAATTTCACCGCTACACGTTGTTCACCTAAACTTACCATCATAAAAAACTAAACAAGAAGAAAACAGAGATAGCAAAAACAATCACTGCAGATGAACAAAACAAGCCAGGTCGACAACACAGGGGGCACTGAACTGGTAGTGAGTTGTGCTTGACGTGACTAGCGGCAGAAATGCATACTGCGCAAGCTTTGCCCACGGTAATGTTATTCCGGTATTTCTCGGGTGCCCCCTCGTACACAGTATTTCGACTTTTGTTGAAAAAGCTACTCCAATCAGCCACGGGTCAGAAATAATCTTCCCGGAATGAATTATTCATACTCAGGCGGTTCACAAGAGTGTAAGAGGGCACATAACACATGTTACTTACTGCTGCAGATTACTGATCAATGAAACGCAACACAGAGTTAAACGATGATGACTTTAGTGTCATCCTAGTGCGCATAGTATCATTTGATCACCAAAGCTGCCATCAAGAGAATTCGACAAGATATGATCTCTATTTCCTGTGACATTTGCCGATTCAGTCCACGAGAGACCAGAAGCCAAGAAAATGTGAGCGCACTGGATTGGCGCTGACGATACGAACTTCACTGACACACAGACAAAAGACGACTCACCCTCGACATTTATACGTAAACAGAAACGACAGTTTCTAATAGCGTTATATTTCGTTGAAAAGACGCCTATGATTTAAAGGGCAAATTAGTTTTCTGACAAAAATGCAGCTTAATGTTTGAAATTCGCCTACAATCCTCAGAAAGTGTGAATGGTAGCTGCTTTATTTGTCATGGTAATTTTCAGGTAGTTTTGAGCGTAAATATGAATAAAATAATTAATTTGATAAATATACTCAAGCTCCATTGATATAACCATGAAACTTCTTGAGACGACAGATCTTGGTCAGAGATGTTAGTTTTACTGTGTCAGAGCAGCAGTAAGTGAGTGTTAGAATATGTGGCTATGGAGGCCTTAAAGGTTTGAAATGGATGGAAGCCGTTCTGTCGTGTAATGGACGCAGCATTATTTAAAAAGGATTACGTAATTACATGTTATGATGAAAAGTATAGAGTATCTGGAATTGTATTAACGGAGGAATTATGTAATCCAACGTGTAAGGTAACCTAGTTTTTTTATATTTGTAGTTGTGTAGTTTCTTATTGTTATAACATTACGTATGATTGAAGTTTGATGTAGAAATGTTTAAATGCAACATACGGTTTTGTGTTATAATTGAAACAACTGTCAAAGAAATTAACTGTACACAAGAAAATTATCAAGAAATATTTTGCTAACTTGTCTAGTTGTAAGAACTTCATGAAACTGTGTATTGCTGTCATGGAATAATTAAGCATAGTTTTACTTGGAGTCTATGTTCTTATTTATCCGTCGTTAAATTTAGTTCCTCATTTTTCATTCTTTACCTTTGTGAATGTGTTTGTATGCACGCATTGCATATAGCGAGTTGTGAGCTGCAGTTGCACTTTTGGGAGAATCGGTAAAATTACCGTCTTGCACTGCACATCTCAAGTACGGTAAATGAAATTTGGTTTTGGACACTCCTAATAGTAACAGGTTGCAGAACAGACTAGCGTTCCTTGTTCACACGTAGGCAACAAATTCAGTTATCATTAAAATTAATGTCGACTGAAAGATGCAGTGATTGTAGAAATGTATTTGAAAAATATATCACTTCAAGGATTCCAGATCAGTAAAAGATTTCAGAAATGTGCTTTCTTGTAAGTTTTCAAGCAGTTTATAAGAAAGTCAGATGCGTAAAATTTATATGTTCAATTTCTGTGTAATTACGGTAACAGATCTGATATAGGGCTTGTTTACAAGACTAAGATAAAGATGAACAATATTCCGGGCCAACATTTTAATCGTAATCGTGTTGTTTTGCAGTCAGAGAGCATGTATAAATTTCACTGAGAACGGATTTCCTTCTCGCAGGCGAATTGTCTGGTGTACTAGCTAGTCTAGATTTCACACGGTGCTTCCGTTCACAATTTAATTACTCCATACTTATGTTGTCCTGCACTGAGGTTTAAGTACTTCATTATCAGAATAAGCTTTACCTGTGCTTCCGATACCAATGAGACACAAACAGGAGTTTAGAAATTTAACACTAAACTTTCGAGTCTTATTAAGACGTATACGTGCAACATGTGTTTTAAGAAACCACGGCGACCAACTCGACTTGTCGAGCAGTATCTATACGATCGACTACAGTGATCGCTTTGAACCGTAGTTTAAAATTTTTTAGTATTCTTATTACCCTGTAATTACCAGATTTTAAAAAATCTTACTCCTCCAATACAAATTGCAACAGACAAAGCTTGATAAGTAATCTGAAGAGCTGTTTAGAAAAGTCAAGTTCCCTGGATACAATTGCAGTGTCGAAAATGTCCATGTTCATTTAGTGTACATGCTTTTGAGAATTAAGTCAGGTATGCGCAGAAAGGTGCATCGATATCACTCTGTGTTTAGGTCGCCACTGATTAGCAGAACTGAAATGCCTTACCTGCTGGTAGCTGTAGTTGCTCGGTGCCGTAACTGCATTTCACGATGTCCTTAGGATTCAGTTGTCTGTGGACGCACATATTGATGTTGCTCGTTAGTCCCTTGGGCTCAGACTGTTGCTTAGCAACGGCGTGGCCCGCTGCAGAAACGACTGTATTGTTGAGAACTAGTGTCACGTCGTGATACGTCGTTTGCACTGAGGCCGGTGTTACACTGCCATACACCATCGGCAAAGAAATTTTATTAAATATTCGTAAAATTTATTTGACAAAGATATTTGACGTGGCGCTCAAAAGCTGTATCATACATTTTGTCAAACTTCAAGATGGCGGACAACATCAACCCGTTATTAAGCGCTGCATGTGCTTGTACCTTAATTTCATTGTGTGTGCGTTTGGAAGAAAAGTGGCGGAAAAGGGTGGAAACATACTTGCGTGGAGCCGTGGGTATTACGTCGAGATAATAAAAGCACTCAACTAAGTTTGTTACGTCGACCCTTGCATAAATTACTTACAAATGGATGAGAGTGCGTTTCAGTACTTGCTCAGTAAAGTGGCTCCCCATATTACAAACCAGAATACTCACTTGAGGAATGCTATACATGTTGAAGGCAGTCTCAGCATCATTCTGCAATTTCTAATTAAAGGAGAGAGCCACTCGAATACTACAGCGAACATTTACTAAAACAAGTCCAGATAGCTGTGAAGAGATTTATAAAACCCTGAAGGAGGAATGTCTAAAGATAAATAAATATTTTTACACTATATGGACGCTAAGTTATATTTCCACTTTTAAGTTATTTAATTAGTAAAACTAGTGTTCGCATAAGTACAAAAATTAATAAATAGTATGAAACAGATGAAGCACTATATAACTTGTGGCTTCCGCAGTTCGTAAATAGAAAAATTGAATGGAGAGCAAAGATTTATTTATTATTTTAGAGTGCGTCGTCCTCTATTCCAGCTTGCTCAAAAGCTGTCTGATGTTTACAGATGTAGAGGTGGATGGCTGTTGCTGCGATTGTGCGATTGCAATCGTCTGCAGCATATCCCAACTGCCCATCTGCACAACATTAATAACATACGTTGTTCCCCTTGCCCCACCCAACCCTCACCCACGACCAAGTAGAAGCAAGATTGTTATAAAGAATCGAAGAAGGAACATAAAACTAAACTTTGCAGCCACGTTTACAAGGACGCTATGGACGTCAGACAGCTGTAGTGATTCCAGTGGTGGAAGCGGCGATATTTCATATTGAAGTGAACATACAGCGAACGAGTTTTATGATCAAATCTATAGTATGGCCATTCATTAGATCATATTTCTTTGGCGAAAGCCGAGCTTTGACTAAGTGCCCCACTGCACTATCTGAGTCCTTTCACATAAATATTTCACACATGAACTATGACAAAGAAACAGGATAGTGTAATAACGGAATAAGAGAAATTGCGGCAAATAATCACCGCAGAATCCAGGAAACCATCCAGCAGTGATAGGAGGAAGGCAACTAGGCTGGGACGATCGGGGCAAAGTCCCCTGGGATAAGATGCCTCTGGAAAGAGGAAAAAGAGACAGAAGAGGAAAAACTGTTAAGTCGAAAAAAATTATGAAATCGTTTAAACGAGGAAATTTGTGAAACCGATTAGACGAGAGCAGTCTTTTGCTATGTCAAAACAATGAAATACTATTTTGGGAATAATCCTGACGTTAGATATGTGAGTCATCTACCTCCTTCACCCATTAGAAAACTGAATATGTAGAACGTAAAGACTACCCGCCCGCACACCTTTGCGCGTTAGCACGGTGTTCTCGGAGTTCGGAGAGGATCACCGGCTCCGGGTTGAATTAGGGGTTGTGATTATCACTTACACAACCTGTTTTCAGCTATACCGACATCTTTAGTCTCTAGTTAAACCTGACTGTTAAAACCGTTCAAAACCACCTGTTTTAGAAATAACCGATATTTTGTAGCGGTTATTTCCAGTAGTAAACGTAGACTTCAAAACAAGATTGAACTACGACTTTGAAGCAGTTGGAAATCTAGCTCAACATTAAGTTGATGGTGTGGCGAAAATCGGTCTCAGTGTCTCCACCAAAGACGGGCAGGGTGAAGGGGACAGACGTAGCAACGGCGAGAGTGAAAGGTCGCAAGCTGAAGGCTGGCGTACATAGTCACTCTTATATGGTATCAGTTTTTCTCCCTAAAACAACGACAATATTTAGGGTTCAGTTGATAGCACTTAAACAAAATCATTAGTATACCAAATATATTTACTTTCTCTGGTAGGTAGGTGGTAGGTTCCTACAGGACCGAACCGCTGAGGTCATCGCACCCTACAGTTACACACTGCTTAATCCAACTTAAACTAACTCACGTCAGGGACAACACACACGCCGATGCCGGCGGAAGGAGCCTCGAAAACCGTGACAAGGCGCCAGAGATTTCGCCACCACCCTGTGCGACTTACTTTCTCTTCCAAGGTGAATTGTGGATGTTTCCTCCTTCTATCATGCCGAAAGTTTCTTGTACCTCCCTCATTTTTTAATGATTTAAAGCAAATGGAGCATTAGACTACATTCCTAACACATTTCGTTCCACTTCCAAACTGGGATGATACCAATCTGCAATACAGCCGATGTCAGAGGGCGACTGTGAGGAACTACAGTATTGACGAGGTGTACCGTCTAACAGGCCACGCCATGAAGCAGGAGGTACGGTTTTGTCTCAGCAGTGCTCCACCTGTGCTTATATGATATAGTTCTCGCTCGTTTCTAACAGTCGGCTTTGTTATTAATATAGCATCGATTGGAGTTCCCATTGTCTATATAATAACCGATAAGTTCAAACTAATGTGAATTTTACAAATAAACATTATTCACGTTTTTTTTTTTAAATTAAAAATTTAAAATCGTAAACCTACTGCTATGGAGAACTGATATGCTGATTTTTTACCTGGTTATTAGTAAGAAAAAAAAAAGAAATTGTTATAATCGATCTAAAGAAAGACCGAAAAATATCCATTATTCAGAACTAAGATATCGGCATCGGTTATAACTGGCAGTTTTTTGCCATCCCTAAATTAAGTCTTCCCAGACTACAAGGGGCTATGAGCCGGCCAGCCTAGGTGTCTTTTTTAAGCGGTAAGTTACTTTAATTATGAGAGACGACGGAATTAACCTAAATGAAAGTCATTTTAAAACTTTTTTTATTACCGTCCATGACCACAAATTTTTTTGTCTTTATACTTACGTTTGCATCCAGCAATGAGCATCTTCAGATCTGTTTTAAAACGTGTCCAAATATAATGAAGCTGAAGTGCCTTCCCCAAAAAATACTCACAAAACAGCTTAGCATCGACCCACATATTGAAAATATGGTGTAAACTATGCCACAGTACCGGCTCAGTCTTCACGTTTTCAGCGCTGCTATTCGTAATCCACATAACTGTTTGTTGGACACCTGAAACGGAGTTCGTGGAGAAAGTTGTAGTGTTATGCACAGATGCGTGTGAGAATTTGGACGCGTCAACTCTTGCGTTACATTCATGGAATGGTGAGAGATATTTAACACCAGAGATGAGACATTGTGGACACCAGTGCCTGCGATACCAATGAAGAAAACTGCGTCACTAAATAGCGACGCGTATCTGGTCGCATCCATCATAACTGTGTGTAGGCCGGCCTGTGTGGCCGTGCGGTTAAAGGCGCTTCAGTCTGGAACCGCGTGACGGCTACGGTCGCAGGTTCGAATCCTGCCTCGGGCATGGATGTGTGTGATGTCCTTAGCTTAGTTAGGTTTAATTAGTTCTAAGTTCTAGGCGACTGATGACCTCAGAAGTTGAGTCGCATAGTGCTCAGAGCCATTTGAATCACTTTGAACTGTGTGTAGACAGAAGTGTGGCGCCCAAACAACCGTGTATTACGCACATGCTTCGCGTTGTTTGTGACGCTGTAAAGTTTATCAAAGTGGCAAAAATTCGAAAGGGATGGTGGCGGGAGTAATTGCTGTTTTATTTTGGGTGGAAATATTTTTCTAAATTTTTGTATTGGATGTGGCCAAAGAGAGATTTTCTGCATAATTTGACAGTTTGACCTACCGAGATTAAATGGTCATGAAATTTTACACTGATATCTTTTAATGATATGCTAGTCGACAATTGTGCTGTTCGTTTCCTGAGGAATATCTATCCATATACCTTCTAGGCATTTCGAAAAACAGTCGCAAATATCTGAACTACAGACCACACATATTTGTTGTGGGACTTGGCCGGCGAATGAACAGAACCAAGAAATTGTGATACTCTTCATAGTTCTAAGAGGGCTTGTATTTTATACAGATTATCTAAAGAGAGCTCTCCTTACACAAGCACACTGTACAAAAATTTATCACCCCCAAAATGCAAACAACGCTAATACCGTGGAATACCATCCATAGCTATGTCTTACAGAAGCCATTCACTGCTGTTAGACGGTACAACTAAATTTTGGGGATCTTGACTGCTACGTTTCTGTATCAGAATCAGCATTAATGTACATACTCAGCAAGCCACAGAGTGGCGCATGACGGAACGTACCATGTTCCAATACTAGACATTTCGTTTCCTGTTCCACTAGCAAATGGAGCAAGGGCTGCAAGAACTTCAAAAAACATCCAGAAATATCTCAGTTTAGCCAGAGAGTTTGTAGAGGATGGTTTAATAGGCGAACAGTATGACTATCCATGATTTTCCATCCGAGTTTTGCTGAGATTACCATAATCCGTCCTTGGTCATTCTTGGTGAGTCGTCGTGTAGGATTCTTTCTATGTGCTTCATCGAGAAGTTCTCGAAATTTATGTCCAGAAGTAGCATCAGCGCCGTCGTATTCCTTGTAAAGTACAATTCTAGTTCCTGTGGTTGAAGTGGGAAGCTATAGTACTCGTAATAATGTGCAAAACGGATGTTACTGTGATGTATTTATTGACTACACACCATAAACTGGTAATATCGACACAGATAATAACGACTGACTCAAAATTAACAACTTATAGAGAGAATTGTCTTCCTGCTGAACTACGAGAGTGGTTGGAAAAGTATCGGAATCACTACGAGAGGTCAGCGGTAGCGCAACCAGTTGTTCACGTGACACTCATTGGACTCTTGCCTGTAAACAAGTGCCACGTCAGTGTTCTTGGAAGAGAGCTATGACGATGATGCGGCTCTGTTGTCGTTCCCGCGTGGTGATCTGCAAACATGGAAAAAATCGAGATTCGAGCAGTGATTAAGTAGTTCGTAAAGAAAGGTATGAAAGAAAAGGATATCCATGCCGATTTATAGAATACACTGGGGACTCTGCACCTCCATTTCCAACTGTTTCCAAGTGGACAAATGAGTTTAAATTTGGTCGGGAGAGCTTCGATAATGATCGGCGCAGTGGTTGGCCAAGATGTTTCCTACTCCAGAAGTCAATGCAGAAGTGCACAAAATGGTCATACAGGATCGCCGATTGAAAGTGCGTGAAATTGCTCACACTTGCCAGATATCATCTGAAAGGGTATATGTATATTACATTTTAACTGAAGAATTAGAAATAAAATGATTATCTGCAAGACGGGTGCCGCGACACTTGAGCTGGATCAAAAATGCCTGAGAATAGACATATCGAAACAATGCTTCGCCCGTTTTAGAAGAAACGAACAAGATTTTTTGCGCCGGTTTGTGACCACAGATGAAACTTGTGTGCACTACTATACCCCAGAGACAAAACAACAGTCAAAGCAGTGGAAACATGCTGATTCTCCACCAGCAAAGAAAGCAAAGACCAATCCTTTGGCTGGAAAGGTCATGGCATCAGAGTTCTCGGACGCGATGGGGATTCTTCTTGTAGATTATCTCCCTACTGGGCAAAGAATTACTGGAGGATACGATGCTAACCTGCTGGGGTAGTCGTGAGGTCTGAGGTGCCCTGCCACAGTTCCCGCGGCTCCCCCAGTCGGAGGTTCGAGTCGTCCCTCGGGCATGGGTGTGTGTGTTGTCCTTAGCGTAAGTTAGTTTAACTTCGGTTAAGTAATGTGTAAGCCTAGGGACCGATGACCTCAGCAGTTGGGTCCCATAGGTACTTACCACAAATTTCCAATTTTTTTCCTGGACAAATTGCAACAAAAGGTACGCGAAAAAAGGCTAGGTTTACCAAGGAAAAATGTCCTCTTAGATCAAGACAGTGCGCGCCCGCTCACATGTGTAGTCGCCATGGCAACATTACACGAACTAAGGTATGAATTATTGCCACACCCGTCTCATTCATCTGATCTGGCTCCGTCAGACTTTCATAACTTCCCAAAACTGCAAATTTTTCTTCGTGGACGAAGATTCAGTTCAAACTAAGAACTGATAGCTGTAGTTGACAACTGTTATGCAGGCCAGGAGGAAACTCATTATCAAAAATGTTTAGATGTGTGTGAAAGCTTGTGGGAGTCAACTGCTAAGGTCATCAGCCCCTAAGCTTACACACTACTTTACCTAAATTATCCTAAGGACAAACACACACACCCATGACCGAAGGAGGAGTCGAACCTCCACCAGGACAAACACATTTTCGAGATGGGATCAAGGCACTGGAACATCACTGGACCAAGTGCATTAATCTACTAGGAGTCTACATTTAAAAATATACAAAAGTTTCAGTGATGTAAGTGTTTTTTTTCTATTCTTTTCCGAGAAGTTTTCAAACCACGCAAGTAGAGCGCAAGGCATCCATCCTATGAGCGTCTGGCGAGTAAAGCGCACAGCCTGTATCTAGTACTCGCCCTCTTGATATTTCATAGCCATTCATACACTTTCGTTAGCTTAAACATTATTCAGGCATTTGTTAAGATGATCGATTCCTGACATTGTAATATTGTTGAAAGACAGTATTTATTACCTGCAGGCTTCTCCAAATATCTGTATTGAAAAATGCGAGTTTTCTACCGAATATGTGTTAGGCAAGGTTACTTGCTTCGCGCCAGAACAACTGTGCATTCACTACGTACGTAGATGCTTACGTTCAGGGCGTTCTCATGCATAACCACAGCGCCTCACACCACCGTCTACGCCGGCCGTGATGTCCGAGCGTTTCTAGGCGCTTCAGTCCGGCACCCCGCGACTGCTACGGTCACCGGTTCGAATCTTGCCTCGGGCATGGATGTGTGGGATGTCCTTAAGTTAGTTAGGTTTAAGTAGTTCTAAGTTCTAGGGGACTGATGACCTCAGATGTTAAGTCCCATAATGCTCAGAGCCATTTGAACCATTTTGAACCACCGTCTACACTGCCAGAACCATATGGTCCACCAGCTCGTTCAGCCAGTGTGGAAACTGCATCCCGCTACACTCACTGAATGTTATACTCTGTTCATCACAAGAATAAACCTGATGTCAACATTACGCCATGTACTCTACCGCGTTTCAAGTGGAGCGGTAGTCAAGCTGTGTCCAGCAGAGTCAAGTACCACAATTAGGACACGTTTTATGCTGTATTACATGCACATAGACTGAGCGATAATACGGGACAACAGCTTTACCTGTGCATTTAGCTTGGACAGCACTGGCCAGACAGATGATCCAACTAACCAGCAGAGATGTGAGCAGTTGCAGTTCAGAAGTAAAAAGATACGAGCAAAGAAACAATATACCTTCGTGTGTCATTGAACTTTTGAAGGAAATGAAATAATATTCGTCAAAACTCAAGCACTACCGCACGCTTCTTAGGTGATCAGACGGGAAGCAAAAAATGGTCTCATTCTAACCTAACACAGTATTCTAATTACAAACAAGAGTGATGAAAATTCCCAACTTCAACACAGAGAAATTTTTCTGAGCGAGCAATGTGTGATGCAAAAGCGTACTGCAGGGATTAAACCGTACTGTTGAATACTGGAGCCCCTAAAGGTATCAATTTCACTGAGTAGTCTGCTAACATCTTAGTCCTTCCTTATCCGAATCCGAGAAATACGTTTCACTTCTGGAACTGTTATCTGCTGCTTTGATAATTAGTCGATTGAGAACAGAATTCGCGAAGCCACACAAGCGCCTCATTTTCTCCTCTTCTTTTCTTATGTGCCGTTGAATATCCCGCCAGCGTTCGGCAGTGACATGTGAAAAAGCTGCTTGCGTTAGTTCCTGTACGTCAGGCAGCTCAACAGTCTTGTTATTTCTGCTTAACAATCTTCTTACTTCCCGGGCCAAAACCCTTAAGTTGGCTCGATATTATTTCTGTTGGGTTAATATTGTAATGGTTCAGTGGCAAATGTAACAATGCAGCATATGTATGGCGTGCTTGTTGTGGTGCAAATATTGTTCCTTATGTTTGTTCGATACTTACCACTCTGTGAGACTACAACTGTAGTATGAAACAATGGACGTAGTCCATATGAGGAGAATTTTATTTTTCATTTTTGCCCTATGTTATGTTTTCTTAATTTAAGCAATCTTTGTTAACGATCTTTCAATAAAATGTCGATAACTAAGAACTTATGTATGAAATGAAAACAGGAATATCGCTTCAGTATAGTCAGAAAAAAGAAGACTTGCATTATTCATATAAATTATGATGGATTTTACAGTTACATGACATGTAGGTACAGGGTGTTTCAAAAATGACCGGTATATTTGAAACGGCAATAAAAACTAAACGAGCAGCGATAGAAATACACCGTTTGTTGCAATATGCTTGCGACAACAGTACATTTTCAGGCAGACAAACTTTCGAAATTACAGTAGTTACAATTTTCAACAATAGATGGCGCTGCGGTCTGGGAAACTCTATAGTACGATATTTTCCACATATCCACCATGCGTAGCAATAATATGGCGTAGTCTCTGAATGAAATTACCCGAAACCTTTGACAACGTGTCTGGCGGAATGGCTTCACATGCAGATGAGATGTACTGCTTCAGCTGTTCAATTGTTTCTTGATTCTGGCGGTACATCTGGTCTTTCAAGTGTCCCCACAGAAAGAAGTCACAGGGGTTCATGTCTGGCGAATAGGGAGGCCAATCCACGCCGCCTCCTGTATGTTTCGGATAGCCCAAAGCAATCACTTTCTCAGTAAACCAAATGCTGCCCACATGCATATCGCCGTCATCAATCCTGTGCACTATATCGTTAGCGAATGTCTCTCGTGCAGCAATGGTAGCGGCGCTGAGGGGTTGCCGCGTTTGAATTTTGTATGGATAGAGGTGTAAACTGTGGCGCACGAGACGATACGTGGACGTTGGCGTCATTTGGACCGCAGCTGCAACACGGCGAACGGAAACCCGAGGCCGCTGTCGGATCACCTGCTGCACTAGCTGCGCGTTGCCCTCTGTGGTTGCCGTACGCGGTCGCCCTACCTTTCCAGCACGTTCATCCGTCACGTTCCCAGTCCGTTGAAATTTTTCAAACAGATCCTTTATTGTATCGCTTTTCGGTCCTTTGGTTACATTAAACCACCGTTGAAAACTTCGTCTTGTTGCAACAACACTGTGTTCTAGGCGGTGGAATTCCAACACCAGAAAAATCCTCTGTTCTAAGGAATAAACCATGTTGTCTACAGCACACTTGCACGTTGTGAACAGCACACGCTTACAGCAGAAAGACGACGTACAGAATGGCGCACCCACAGACTGCTTTGTCTTCTGTATCTTTCACATCACTTGCAGCGCCATCTGTTGTTGAAAATTGTAACTACTGTAATTTCGAAAGTTTGTCCGCCTGAAAATGTACTGTTGTCCCAAGCATATTGCAACAAACGGTGTATTTCTATCGCTGCTCGTTTAGTTTTTATTGCCATTTCAAATATACCGGTCATTTTTGAAACACCCTGTGTTTCACATTGAACGAAAGAAATGAGTACGGCGAGACTTTCTTTAACCTCATTTCGTTCGTTATTGCTCGTTAGTTCGTTGCATTTGTTGAGGACAGGTGTCCTACGACACCCATTCACGTTCAACCTTGATCCATTAATCCTTTATTTTATTTTCTACACACTGCATCTAACACACTGGCGGAACACGCTGAGCTAGGGTGCCGGTAAAGGAGCCTGCAGCTAGGATCGAACCCGGGCAGATCGGCTCATGACAGTCTTGCATACGACTGATTGAGGTACTTCACTTACCGGACTTGAACCAGCGATCTATGAGCTGCACTACGTTATCCGTCTATTATGCTACCGATTCCGCTATCAGTCCGATGTGCATCTGTATATTAACTGTATCAAACACAGTCCTTCGGAAAACCAAAAGCCGGGTTTTTCTCTAAATTTATGAAAAATGTTAAGAACGACCTATTTCTCGGCATTATATAACCGTGTTCCACACGCGTGTTTCTCTGCTGAATCGGAAGCAACCTCAGCATTTTCATACCGCGTATTAACAACGTGACAATCAGAGCAATACTGAGACTGTTACTGTACACGATTTTTCAAAGAAAAACTACATAGCAAAAACGTGACTATGGAAATCGTTGATGACTGTTAACGCATTAGAATATCATACAGTTTTATTTAACGTAACTTAGTAATAAAATATCTAGTTCATAAGTAGGACCTACTTCCAAGAGCGTAACAACACCAGTGTAGGTGCTTGACGGCTTCTAACCAAACATCGCGTTTTTGTTTGTCTACATGAGGTTTGTTCTTATGGTGAACAGAAGCGGTACAAAATTGTAAAACTTGAAAATAAGGAAATGAATTGTTGCCTGAAGAGAAGGGGTACCTTACAGGGTAAAATGAATGCCAGTATGCCTCGGTACGGATCCTAACTTCTCTTATCTTGGCCTTGTGGTCTTAATGCAGTATATATACATAGAAATGGCCACGACTTAAATTTGAGTTACGCGCCCTGTTACACAGGTGCCAATTACGTTGCGGGTGCACAAATAGGTTCATAAAAGTGAAGAACACTTGTAATAGTTTATGTAGTAGCAGTCTTGAAAACATTTAGACACTAAGCATAAGGACGCACCCTGTAAAATACAAGCAAGAATACTGCGCACAGCCATTCGTAGCATTGCGGACCAATTACAGGCACTTCATCATGTAATAATGAAATCAACAGCGGTTAGATGTACCTTTTGATCGGAAGCTCTAGAAAAATGCATCCGTAGCTCAGTGGTATAGTAGTCGGTGTAATAGGTAATTGCCTGGCGCCTACGTTTGGTTTCTATCGGGTGTAGTACATTCTATTTTTTTGTATTACTCTGGTAGTTTGTTTAAGCGATAGAAATCACGAATTTAATAGGCTCTGGTCATGGTTCTGATTGCGTTATTATCAGCCGTCAAAAGTGCTTAAAATTTCGTTTATGTATCACTTAAGGTCCGTTTCAAAAGCCCACAACATTGTCTGCAATCTGCAAGGAAGTAGGACTACGAGGTAGGCAATAAATCTCTCATTTCTTCCATCTCCTCCACGTAGCTGGAGTAACGTTCCAGAAGCCATCATGGACTCTTGGCACGGGGTGAGGCGAGCATTCTCGTCCGTTTCGAATCTGTCTATACGTTTTCAGTAGTGTTTACATCTGATGCACAGAAACATTAGTCGCTACGAGAAATCACATTATTTCCTGCAAACGCTTCCTGCATCGTTGGCCTGTGCGTAGCAGACTGGTCCTCGTGGAAACATATTACTTCCTCATTACATAGTTGTCTCACTGACGCCAGCGTGATATTACTCATAGTAAGACCATTTTGGCCAGCCTCAAGTCGACTATCTATCCTGCGAAGTATTTCAGATCCACAGGGACGTTTCCATTGAATAGGCATTCTGGCCAGCCTCAAGTCGACTGCGAAACATTTCAGACACACGGGAAGGTATCCAACCCCAAACTGCCACAAGGTTACGGCCACTGTATGATGCCTGCCAGTGTCGGTTCTCTGAAATTTTTCAGTAGTGTCTCCCGAAAACTAACACCGTTTTCCCTGTAAGGATTCCCATTTTACTTCGCGCAGCATCACGGTAATTCTCGCTTGTTGATCGAAGCTACCGGTGACAAATCTAGCAGCACAGCTATGAATTTCTTTGACGTCTTCCTTAAATCCTGTCTGATGAGAATCTCAAATACTCTTAAAGCATTAAAAAATGGGAGTACTAGTGTTTTATACGCGATCTCCTTTACAGGTGAGCTATACAATCCTAAAGCCGTCCCAGTAAAGCAAGGCGACAACTAGCATCTCCTAATAAAGTTCATACTTGTTTGTTCCATTTCACTTCCCTATGCAGAAAGTGAACCGAGGGCTGGCCGGCCGCTGTGACCGAGCCGTTCTATGAGCTTCAGCCAAGAAGCGCGTTGCTGGTACGGTCGCAGGTTTGAATCCCTATTTGGGGCATAGGTGTGTGTGATGTCCTTAGGTTAGTTAGGTTTAAGTAATTCTAAGTCTAGGGGACTGATGACCTCAGATGTTAAGTCTCGTAGTGCTTAGAGCCACTTGAACCATTTTCTACATTTAAATGGTTCAAACGCCTCTATTATTTTAGTATATATTCGGGTGTGAGCATTTCATGTACATAAACTCCGCGTGGCGTGTTTCACGCAACTGCGAGACATTTTGCTGAACACTTCGTTAGAAGAAGCCTTCTGAACAATGGAAAATGTTAACTCGCAAGTAGTACTGGATCAGTGACTGTTAGGACGTTCAAACTATCTGGTCTCAACACACTGCTTGCATACTTTGTGAGTAGCTATGAAATCTCTTTATAACCAATTTTCACTTTAAAATAGACAAAATAGGCTTGACTGATAATGTTCTGATGTTTGTCACTTGTCAGGGAATGGCAAAATTTCCAAAAAATGGACTCGGAACCTGTAAGCATTTCCTATACGAATTATCAGAGAAAGATGCAAGGCAATGTTTCAGTTAATCTATAATTAAAATTAACGCTGCTAGCTGTCTATATAAAAAAGAACTTCGACTCACATGTCAGAAGAAGAATATCATTACTAACACTGGGTCTGGTTTGATCAATTCACAGCCGGTGTCATGCTACATCCGGTTTTAGGTTATCCCAGGTATTAGGTTAGCCCAGGTAACCCACATGTGGTCCTCGGTTCGCCTACTCGCTCTTCCCCAGGGAACCATGGGAAATTGGTCCCAGGGGATGAAACCGGGTAATTGTAGGAATTATGTCCAAAGTCTGGATGTAATTTTACTCTGGTCACCTGTCATAAAAATGGCGGCAACACCTCTCCTTCTCCCCTCGCCACCCATCTGGACCAAGGATGAGTATTAAGCAAGCCCTTCTCACCTTCACCTTTTAAGACTGGGACCCTTGTGTGGATGGAGTTACTCAGCTCAGGAGCTGGACTGCACAGTGAGATGGTGTGTCTATTTGTTTATTAAAAATTACCTCACTTGTGTTCTATTTGTTAATAGCAATTTGATATATTTTCATTCGAAGCACCAGGAGAGACCACAACCAAGCAGATACGTAAATAATTTCATTATACCGTATCTTACATATTTTCCAACCATTTTCGGCAATTTTCCCACTTTATAACCGGAGGCACTTTGGAGCTTGGGGAGAGGTTGAAGGCTATGTCTATTTGTTAATAACTAAGTACTTCACCTTGGTGTATTTGTTGATAACAGTTTTGCATTACGTGGCACTACCAGAGACCACACTCAGGAACATATGTAAAACCTCTCATTTTTACGTTTTCTCCCCAATTTCATGTATTTTTATGGGATTTCCCACAGTTATGCGTATTTTGTCCAAGATTCCTCACATGTCGTCGACTTCATTATGCTCTCAGACAATCACAACGCGGTATATTACCGAATTAGGTATCACTGCTCTCGAAACACATCTCCCCAACTCTCTCTATTGCCCCTGAGACACCTGCGTGGGCACCATGTGATAGATTGTAGAGTGTCTCTTTCTGTTTCATTCATCAGTCTTCTGATTGGCCAGGTGCGGCGTACCACGAATTCCACCAATGTGCCAACCTTTTCATCTCGGCGTAGCACTTGGAATCTACGTTCTCAGTTATTTGACGGGTGTATTCCAGTGTATGTCTACTCTACGGTGTTCACCCCTTAGCAACAAGGAAGTTATTCCCTGATATCCTAACTCATGTCCTATCATCCAGTCCCTTCCCCTTGTCACTGTCTTCCATACATTCCCTTCCTCGCCGATTATGCGGAGTACCACGTCATTCCTGACCTTATCAGTCCACCTAATTTTCAACATTCGTCTGTAGCACCACATCTCATGTGCTTCGATTCTTTTCTGTTCTGGTTTTCCGACAATTCATGTGTCACTACCATGCTTCACAGTGCTCCAAATGTACATTCTCAGAAACCTCTTCCACAAGCTAAGAACAATGCTCGATTCCAGGAGAGTTTTCTTGGCCGGGAATGCCCTTTTTGCCAGTACTCGTCTGCTTGTCATCTCCTCCTTGCTCCGTCCATTATTGCTTATTTTGTTGCCCAGGAAGGAGAGTTCCTTAACTTTATCGACTTCGTGATCACCAACTTTGACGTTAAGTTTCTCGTTTTTCTCGTTTCTGCTACTTCTCATTGCTTTCTTATTTATTTGATTTACCCCCATTTCGTATTCTGAGCTCATCACACCGTTCATATCATTCAACGGATCTCGGAATTCTGCTTCGCTTTCACTAAGGACAGCAATGTCTTCAGCAAATCTTGTCATACTTACCTTTACACCTTGAATTTTAATCCCACTCTTGAATCTTCCTTTTATTTCCATGAATGTTTCTTCGATGTATAGATTGAAATATTTTGGACGAAAGACTACATTCCCATCTTATACCCTTTTTAATCATAACAGTTCCTTCTTGATTTTCTACTCTTATATTTCCCTCTTGTTTATTCTACATATTGTATATCATTCGTCTTTGCCTACAGCTAACCCCTATTTTTCTCAGAATTTCGAACATCTTACACCATTTGAATCTGTATAACGCTTTTTCCAGGTCGACAGTCCTATGAACGTGTCCTGAATTTCCTTTATCCTTGCTTCTGTTATAAAGTGCAACGTCAGAACTGCCTCTCTGTTGACTTTACTTTCCCTAAAGCCAAGCTAGTCGTTATCTAACAAATCGCCAAATTTCTTTTCCATTCTTCTGTGTATTATTCTTGTCAGTAACTTGGAGGCATGAACTTTTAAGCTAATTGTCCGATCATTATCGCACTTGTCGGCTCTTGCAATCTTCGGAATTGTGTTACTGATGTTTTTCTGAAACTCTCGCGGTGTATCACCAGTCTCATACATTCTGAATAATCGTTTTGTTGCCACTTGCCCTAATAATTTTAGAAACTGTGTTATCTATCCTTTCCTTTATTTGATCTAAAATCTTCCACAGCTCTTTCAGATTCTGATTCGAGTACTGGATCCCCTATTTCTTCACACTGGATCCCCAGTCACTTCTCTATGGATTCCTCTTCCTTCTTCTATCACGTCGTCAAACAGGTCATCCCCATTACAGAGACCTTCTGTGTACTTCTGCCTGTTCGCTCTTTCCTCTACATACAACAGCGGAATTTCCGTTGCAGTCTTAACGTTAGCGTCGTTGATTTTAATTACACCGAAGCTTGTTTTGACTTTATTGTAGCCTGAGTCAGTTCTTTCGCCAACCATTTCTTTTTCTATTTCTTCGCATTTTTCAAACAACTATTTCCCCTTAGCTTGCCTGTACTCTGCTTACATTTCACTCCTAAATGACTTGTATTTCTGTACTGCTGAATCTCCCTGAAAGTTTTTGTATTTCCTTCTTTCGAAGATCAACAGAGCTATATCTTCTCTTATCCATGGTTCCTTCGCAATTACCGTCCGAGTAACCATGTTTTTCTTTCCAACTTCTCGTACTACTCTTCTTACAGATTATTCCTCTTCCTCTGAACAGCCAACTGAACATTTTCTTTAGCACAATATGTGTAGCCTTAGAGAACTTCAAGCGTATTTCTTCATTCCTTAATGCTTCCGTATCCCACTTTTTTGTTCAATGATTCCTCCTGACTGGTCTCTTAAACTTTATCCTACTCTTCATGATTACTAAATTGTGATCTGATTGTTTATCTGCTCCTTGGTACGCTTTACAGTACAACATCAGCTTTAGGAATCTCTACCTGACAATCATGTAGTCTAAGAAGCTAGGGTCACGCAATAATATTCTTTCGGTGTATTTTTGTACTACTTATCATGATGAGAATCATTTTCATTACATTATGAAATGTATTTACGTGATTATTACTCACGGCCCCCAGTGTTTTACTTCCAAAAAGGCAAATAAATGTACTCCGATTATCAGAATAATATCAGGCACACTGAAGAAGTAGCCAACGGCCTTGCAGCAGTGGTAACATCGGCGCCCGTCAGATCACCGAAGTTAACCGCTGTTGGGGTGGTCAACCATCCGGTCTGCCGAGCTTTGCTGGCAAGCGCGGTGCACTCAACCCCAGTGAGAAAAACTGAGGAGCTACTTGACTGAGCAGAATCGGCTCCGGTCTCGTAAACTGGCACACGGCTAGAGGAGCCTGTGCTGACCACATGCATCCAGTGCACATGGACAGAAATGCGACGACCGAGAATGCAACACGGACCAGCAATTCGCTAGCCTGAAGCCTTGGCCGCTACACCGTCGACGTTTTCTTTGTTAGACAAGTAGAACGAGGACTGACCATCCTATACAGTGAAAGGACAAAACATTAATAATTCGA